>NC_142158.1:11295909-11616363 GCF_024610735.1 Ursus americanus
CACCAGCTCCAACCGTGTCACCTTTTCCTTTCTGGTTCAAAGCCCAATCCGGGATCACACCTTATATTGAGTAGCCATCCATATGGAAGCCAACAGCCTTTCTTCGCCTCTCCTGTCCTCAACAACTTTAAGAGAGTGATCTTTCATTCTCGTGGACCCCCAGCAGGGCCAGCCCAATCCTTCCATGGTCAGCCTCAGGAGGGATGCCGGCTGTGTTGGAGCACCACCTCGGGGGCACCCTGGGCCTACACGTCCCACCTGGGGTATTGTCAGTCTTGGTCTCCTGGCCTGGTGAGTGACCAGATTTCTCCCACATAAAATCAGTCCCCACTTTCAGTCTGTAGCTAATAGAGCTTTGAGGAGAGATCCTTCCAGATGGTGCTTTGCTTTCCAGTCACAAGATGCTGGTACCTTTCCCCTTGCTCAGTCCACACTTCTTACAGATTCCCTTTGACCTCTCCCAGCCGTGTTTGACCTGCTGGGCACTTCAACTGATGCCATGTCTATTCTGCTGCAAGACATGAAGCCCGGGATTCCCAGGTACTTGGATGCCCATCCTGTCTTAAGATCACTGAGCCTCAGTTCCCAGATCCAGAAATGGGGCCCTAAATGGGCACTAAGAAGTTTCCTTCCAGCTTTCACGTTGCACAATTTAAGTTCTAATTCTGCCTGGAGGCCCCTGTGTCTGCACTGTAATCAGCTTTTTGGCAATAGCCCTGCACTTTATTACTGGAGTGGGGGTGGGTTGTTTGGGGAAAAGGTATCTCCTAGAATCTTCCAGTACAATGGGCAGAGGAGGGAGCAGGAGCTTTAGCCTGGGTGGTGAATGGCCACATGAGCTCTGACCTCCTGTCTTGCTGAGCCCAATCTTTGGGGAGCAATTCTGACTCTTATACTGTGGGCAGTCCACAATCACACGGAAATGGTCATAGCTTTTAATCCAAGAGAAGAGGCCTTCATTTAGCTCCTCTCCCTGTCTGCTTGGTAAAATAAAACAGAGAGAAAAAGAAAGAAGATTAGCAGTGGCCCATCGATGCCCAGGGACAGGAAAGGGACAGCTAAAGGGAACGGTTGAATGATTTTCTTCTTAAATCATAAAAATGTTCTAAAATGGATTGCAACAATGGTCGAACAACTCTGAATATACTAAAAGCCATTGATTTGTAGACTTTCAGTAGGCGAATTTTGTGGTTGGAAATTATCTCAGTAAAGCTATTTCACATGCACACACTCTGACACACACACACACACACACACACACACACACACACACACAGAGGCTGACAAGGAAGTGCCATCAGAGAACTCTAATCTCTCTGTGTTGATGGAAGACACTGGAAGAGATCATCCAGATGTGGCCCCAGGTGAGGTCAGGTGAGGTCAGAGAGGTGTTGGAGACAGGGAGAGCACTCAGGTGGGGGAGGGGGTGCAAGGAGAGCTGGTGTAAAGACTGGGGCAAGGGAGGAGGCCCGTGAGCAAAGAATGCTGGAGGTCCCGCGGGGCAGATGTGGCTATGTTGGTAGATCTCAGGGTCTTAACTGGTAGATGAGGAAAGGGATAACCTCGCACCAGATTCAGTTGTGCGGGGATTTCTGGCAAGGAGAGGACCTGGGATCAAGCTGCCCACAAGCCCTCTGCCCTGTCAGCTCTGGAAGTAACCCCTCTGGCCTCACTGCAGGTGATCCCAAGGCTTCAGGGCAATAAACACTGGATCCTTCTCCAAAAAGTGATACCTAGATGCTTGGTAGGTAGATAGATAGCTAGGCAGACAGGCCGGCTTTTAGAGGACTCCAAGGACGATATGGTGAGGTTATCACAAGGAGTACACAACAATTGTGTGTTGGATCTTAATTTGACAAATTCCCAGTTGTGTGAGGTTGGCAGATACCTGATGTCTACACCTCACTTCTTCATCCTTGAAATGAGCGTAGAAGCGGGGCCTGCTTCGTGGGGCTGTCGTGGAGACTAAAGAAGAAAAGGCAGCTAAAACACTCAGTCGGATGCCTGACTCAGAGCAAGTACCCAGCAAATGCTCGCCGTTGTCAGGCTTCCTCTTCCTCTGATTATGATTAGGAACTCCCCACGCATGTAAGGAAACTAAGAGCCTGGACGTGAGGGCTGGGATCGGGGTCAGGACCTGGTCAGAGGTTCTGTTGGGCCGGCCGTGCCGTGACTTCTCCCTGGAAGGCAAAACGGTCACACTGAGGCTAAGTCAGAAGACACTCTTCCAACTCGACTGGACGCGGATGTGGGAGCGCTGGGACCCTGACGCAACATAGTCTGAGATTCGAGGTCTCACTCTCCAGTACTCTGCACGAGAGACACTTGGATGATGGCTGAGCGTGGCTCTGGGGGCAGTGGTCTTTAATTAGAACACGTGGGTGCTGGGCACGCAAGCCTCCCTTTGCATTGCACTCAGAAGTCCCCAGTGACTGACTGGGAATCAATATAAACTATGTCTTTGCTGCAGAAAGGCAGGGAGGATAAGAAAAAGCTGCTTTGGCCTGGAAACACCAAGCAAAAGCCCACGCTGCAGAAATTACCTGGGGCCAGGCAGGAAGGAAGGAAGGAGCGTCCAGGTCCCTTGGAGGCTGGGCCAAGGAGGAGAATGTGTTGATTTCAATGGGCCCTTTGCAGGGAGAGGGACAGGTGAGGTCAGAGCCTGAATCTGAAGCCTTTTCTGGGTGTGAGGCCCCTCCCAGCCTCTGAACTCATTTCCTCTCAGGCTTTATTCCAGCAGGGGTTTCCGTGGAAATAGGAGTTGCCCCAGCACCCAAGGTGGGACTGGGGGCAAAGCGGGACCGTCCCCGGCCTGCAGGCTGCCAGGACCACCGAGGAGGTGGGCTTGCAGCCTCCAGGGAAAGCTCTGTGCCGCCTTATCTCTTGGTGAGCAGAGGGATCCTGCGGAGGAGGAAAGGGCGGAGTGTGGGCGGGGGACAGGAAAATAGCTCAGCTCTGGTTGCACCAGGCACGCCCTCATCGCCGGAGTCATATCTTCTTCCGAGCCAGAAACCCAGCCTGAGAGGTGCACACAAAGCTGGCATTTAGAGGAGGCACGCACACCGCTCAGAAAGCAGAATCACCCACCCTGGCTTCAAAGACACCAGCCTCTCCTTTCAAAACAGCACAGCCCTGAAGAGCTGTCTGGTATGTCTGTCTCTAAACACCCGTCTCGCTGCTCCAAAGGATGAGGTCTTTATCAGCAGCAACAGGACCCCAGCAGAATGGTTCATGAGCTGGTGGTTTATAAAGTCAACATCTTTGTCTTTCTGCAGTCATTTGTATGCTCAGAAGTCGATGGAGAAACCCCCCAAACAGAAGACAAAAGGTTGCCTTTTTACGCTAATATGTGCTTGGGGACTTTTAAAGCTAACTGACAAAGACCAGGCAAGGAACAGGCACATCCCATAATGACGCCTGGGACACCTGCTTCATCAAGTAAATGCAGAAAACAGCAGTGGAAGTTACCTGAGAAGTGTGTTCACTATTTCCGCACCCTAAAAGCCGAGATTTGAGGGGGTGAGGAGTCCCTCGCCTGGGGGTAAATCTGCCCCAGAAGTCACTTACTGAAGGGAGTCCAAGCAGCTGGGAGTCTGACTGCCTGGCTGGAAACCAGGTCCATGGCTTGTCGCCTCTGTGAACGGGTCAGAGCCTCAGTTTCCTATTCCATAAAATGGGCGTTGCAAACTGTAGCTGCATACAGGTATCACAATAAGTATTAAAGACAGTGCTTAGATGTAAAAGAACTGGGTGTTACAGAGGACGACGTGGTGCACCTTCCAGAGTTTACAGGTGGGGAAAGTGAAATGTAGAGAATTGGAGCTAACATCGTTTAGAGTCTAGTCCAGAACTTAGAATAGCGGGTTTGGAATTATTACTATTATTAATTATTATTATGAATCAATCACAAGTCTCCTAAATGGCAATCCTTTTTATTTTTTTCTTTTTTCTTTTTTTAATTAGAGCAGGGTTTGTGTCAAAAGATGTGGGCCTCAGCCAGCTCAGACTGCTCAGGGAGGACGCATCCTCAGCCCCAGCAGGTGGGGAACTGATGGAGGAGACTGGGGGTGGGAGGCAGGGGCTGTGTGGCCACACTGCAGACCTAGCCCTGCTTGCCCCTGCCCTGGGCTTCCTGCGGCATTCTCCCAGGGAAAAGCAAAGCATGCCACACTGAGCTCATTGCATTCCATGACAGCCTGTGGGGTAATGGAAGCCTAGAAAGGCAGAGAGATCTCCCCAAGACTCCATGATGGATGAATGAGTAGCTAGATTGGGACTCGACCTCTCATCTCCTGGCTCCAGGCCCAGTGTTCTTTCTCCCGGACCACGAATCCCTGACTTACAAGCCATTGCTCCTCAAAGAGAAAGAAACATGGGGCAGAGTGAGGAGGAAGGTCCAAGAACAAAGTGAACTTGGCTCTCCTACAATTAGGGAAGAAAAATATCTTTCGGGCTGAGGGTCACCTGGGTTTGCATAGACTATTTTGAAAGGATCAAGCGATTTAAATATCAGTAGCATGCAGATCTAGCTAGCTAGCACACAGATGTGGGCTTACCCCACTACTAAGGGATGCAGGTTTGCTGGGACATAAAGAATAACGATGGGCAATGTGCATTCTTTTAGAATGTAGTGACCCATGCTTGTTCATCAAGAGTCCTGATCAATGAGATGATTCACTCACCCACATAAGAGAGGGAATAAAAAACATCTAAGGAAATTTGGAATACTGCAAAATATTTATGTATTTGGAAAGAATTGTGAAGAAAAAGGTTCTAATCATCCCCTGAATTCCATGACAAGAAAAGAACAAAGGTGACACTCTGTTACCTTTTAGCTCAGTAGATGGTGTTTGCCTTTTTTCCTCCTTCCCTCCCTCCTTCCTCCCCTCTTTCCCTCTTTCCTTCTTACCCTCTTCCTTCCTCCCTTCCTCCCCTTTCTCTCTCCTTCCTTCTTTCTGAGGGTCATTAATCAATCATTTAGGTACTCAGCAAGGACTGCAAATCTTCACTGACCACTGGGGGATTCAGTAGCTGAGAAAGCAGAAGAGGCTGGTCCTCCTGGATCACCGTTCTTCCGTTCTTCCCACATTTTTCTTGAGTGCTCACTACACAGTAATCACTGGGGGTGGGGGGGGGTCGTTTCATAGTACCTACATTTTTCCACTCCGGGACTATCCCCAATTTCACAGGCATTTCTTCATAAATACTCACGAATTCGGAGTTTCCTCTGAGGAAACTAAGGCGCTAGAAAATCAAGCAGAAATAAAGCAAAACAATTCTCATCAGAGAGCAAGTCAGGGGCAGAAACAATTATAACAACAACAGCTACAATCACAAACATGGTAAAAAGAACCCAAGTTCAATTCAGAAGTGAACTCAAATTACTCTTCAAGAAAGCTTACACTAAAGAAATCAATCTTTTCCCATCCTACAAGACTATCCCTTATCTCCAGCAAAACGTTGTCTGGTGGGTTAGTCCTAACCTTTAGTTGAAACTCCATTAGTAAAACTAGCATTCTAACTCTGGGGAAATGCTTTAAAATACTATCCTGGTACGTGTTTATTGGTTTTCCTAGGAGAGACCGGAACTGCAAGACCAGTCATGAAAATGGGACTCTTCCTGTCCTCCATGTAGGCTTGGACCATGAGAAATCTTGGTTCTTAAAATACTAACAGGTCGGAGGGCAATCATGTATTTTGCACTACGTATTACAGTACCGTGGAAGGCAAGCTGCCTAGGGAATAAAAAAGAGTTCAAAGAGATTCAGTTGAAAGGTGCTCTCCAGGGACTATTACTTTTCAAGATCGTACAACCCCAGAAGAGCATTCCTTTGCGACACTAGCCCAGGTCCCCACCTGCACTTTTACATTGTTTCAGAGTAGTTGGGAGAGACACAATAGCCTACAGCCCCTGCAAACACAGAGACAGAGCATGGTGGAAACTGTTCCTATGGCTTTATGGAGTCATTCAGCCCTGTACCTACAGAATTTCTCCTACAGCTTCCATGGAATACGAAAAGAACGTGAGCTGGGAAAGACACAGAGACCCAGGGGCAAGCATTCCCTGGTCAATGCTAACGCCCTCTTTGGGATGTTCACCGGGCACACTGCTTTACGGAAACCCATTAAACTCTGTTTGCTTCTTCACTTTCTAGATGTATTTGGTCATGGAAATCTTTTTTCTCTAAAATCCATTAACATCTCTTGGATTCTATGAAACACTGTCTAGGAAAATCCTGACTGAGTCCAAGCTTCACACTCTCACTCAATCTCTCACTTTGTGCCAGGATCTCAATAAAATTTGCCCAGCTCACAAAACGCACACAATATTAACTGAGGGAATGAATGCATTGACAAATCGATGAGTGAGTGGCTCCGTGGGCTTACCGTAAGGTCTCACACACTCCAGGGGAAGCCTTGGAACCTAGTATTCCACACCTACTCTCTTCTTCCAGGTAGAGAAGCTGTGTGAGGGCTCGGAAAAGGGCCCCACCACCTTAGTGCCCAGCCAGCCTCAAGGCGATGCTGCCAGTCCTTGAACTCTGGGCGGGGTGGAGGAAGCACCGGAGCCCAGGGTTTAACATGGGATCATGTTGCTTTAGACTTTGTCAGTGACAGGAGACTAAAGTCCTGACAAGCTTGGCCATCTGGTTGGGTCCCATCATCTATCAAAATAAAAGGATCTGATGTTTGTGAAGCATGAAAAAAAAAAAAAAAGAAAGGTTGTACTCCAGGACCACAATCCCTTACTCAAGACCCTTGAGGCAGCCGTGTTACAGAATTCAGAATTTTTCAGATTTTTAGAAAGATAATGCGGTACACATGCATATATTTTATAACACCACTCACAGAGGACACAGAGCATTGCCCCATATGCAAATGTTAATATTTCTGTGATGAAAGTTGAAGATTCATAATAGGTAACATAAATTAAATCTATTAATAGTTTCGAGTCAGTTCAGGCCAGATTTTGCTGGCAAATGGTATCAGGTATACAAAATGCTTTTGGTTTTCATAGCCTTCTGGATTTCAGGATCGTAGGTAACGTGCTTCTTACCAGGAAACTTGCCACCAAGTGAAAGGGTAGATAGTGAGTCCGTGCAATGAATCTAAGGCCTTCCCTTCATAGAAAAGCCACACCTCCGGTGCATCACAAAATATTCCCCAATGTTTCATTTCTGATCAACAGGCTTTGGACTTTGCTTTAATGTTGTTTGCTTTGATTTAGCATCTCCTCTGTAGGGAACCTATCCGTGTTTGCCCTTAGAAGATTCACAAGGACTTTAAGCTATTTTAACTCTAATAAGGAGGGGCCCCGAGAAAGAGGGGGTTTCCAAGGCAAAGGGTTGAAGACCGTAGTTTAATGAGTCACCAGTAAATGTCTAAAGGCACCACAGTGCCTACCATTTGGCGTGGAAGTAATCGCACAGTTTTTAATGTGCCTAGTGGCTATAATAAATGGTCTGTTTCTCTCCTCATATGACTTGTGAACTCAGATATCAGTCTTTGTGACTTCTTGCGTTATGGCCCCAGATTCTAACGTAGAAACGGTGGGTAAATGCACATGATCTCCTGCTGCAATTTTTAAAGGGCCTCCGATTTTCCTAAGTGTTCTAACAAAATCCTCAGAACACAATCGATTATTATTTGCCTTAATAAATAAAGCACATATGCCAGCCAACACGAAGTACTTATCCACATTGCTAATCAGTGACAAGTGTCCCAACTTCAAAACGGTTGTAAATATCCAATCTCATCTTCCAATCTCCATTGGAACATAATACCAAAGGATTCTGCCTAGAGGATGGCTGTGGTATATTCAGGGGTGTTCAGGCAGTTGAAACACCAACATTGTTATCTTCTCTGCCTCAGGCCACAGGTCCATTTACAAATAGTGGAGACTTTGCAAAATCCAAGGGCAACAAAGGCTCTCAACTAATATTTCCTTTATGCCTTGACTTCAGACAAGATGACACCCAACTGCTCAGGGCAATCATGTTCACTTCTATTTTCAGAGATCTCCCAACAGAAGAACTCACCCAAGCCAATAATCCATCCTGGGTTTAAAGTCCCTCAATGTCAGTTTGTACCAATTCAGCCCAAAGTTCCCAGATAAAAGGCCAATTATGTTATGGCCTCTCACTGAGCCACTGAGCCTTAATAACCTCAAGAAGGGAATTTCCTAAATCTCCTAGCCGGTGGGGGATTTAAGACAATAAGTTCCTCTCCATTCATCTTGAATTCCTGGAAATGCTGAGGGTGTCAATAATGGTGTGTGTGTTTCTCTCTAGGTCTTCAGGGGTGAGAACCTTGAGGCAGCCAAGGGGCTACAGGATGCGATGCCAACAGCGAAGGCCATCCTCGTCCAGCTGTCAGATGGCATTTGTCCTAGCAGCAGGGAGGTGGCAGCAAGGGCAATCCAAGGACCATAAGCAGACCAATGACATGCAGCCCCCTGGGCAGCCAGAGCTTGCTCAGAACCCAAGGGGAAGGAAAATCAAAGCTGAACAACTCAATGGCCAGAGACCCTATGGTTGACACCTAGCTCTCTTAGTAGGGAGACACAGTCCTACTCTCCGGGGGATGGTGAAACAATGGGAAGTGCGTACACAAAGGACAAAGGAATGTATGTTGGGTGAGGCTGGAGCAAGAGCCCCAAAGAGAAGGCAGCTCCTCCAGGCACTATTCTGTAGGCAACCCACACAAAACCTTAGAACAATGCCCGGCATACAGTAAGTGCTCGATAAATAAATAAAAGTGCTCTCTTGGTTTCCAGGCCTGCACCTTCTCTATCTTGACTTCTCTATCAGTTCAGTCCCCCTAATTCAACCACTTTTCCCTAGGAATACTTATCTAGAAATCCTTAAGTCGAACCTTTGTTGAAAGAGAATTAGTTTTAAAATAATTGACAATTAAAAAAAAAAAGATCGAATCCCCATTCATATAGCATTCTTGAAATAACAAAATTATAGGGCCAGAGAACAGATTAGCGGTTACCAACAGCTAGGGGTGGAGGATGGTGTAGTGGGGCAGGAGTGATCCTGGGGGATGGACCAGTTCTGTATCTTAATTGTGGTCGTGGTTACAAGAACCTACCACAAGTTTAATGTGATAAGACTACATACAAGCATATATACACACACACACACACACACACACACACACACACACAGATGACTGTTTATAAAACTGGGGAAATCTGAATAAGCTCAGTGGATTACACCAATGTCAATTTCCTGGTTTTGATATTATATCTAGTTCTGTAAGATGTTACCAGTGGGCGAAACTAGAGGTACATGGGACCTCGTTGTACATTGTTTTGCAACTTCCTGTAAACTTATTATTATTTCATAATAAAAAATTTTTAAATAACTGAATCCACATGAATGAATTATATACGATTTACTAAACCATTAAGGCAAGCATAAGTAGATGTATAGACAAACTCCAGATAACATGTGCTGTTTTGTTCTGATATTAGCTTCCTAAATATCCTTCACTAAAAGATTGGAAAAACCCTTATCCAGAGCCATTGCTTTGCAAAACACTCTGCATATTGTAGTCACCATGAAGAGTACATTCTGAAGCTGTGCAGTGTACAACCTGGGTAGTAATACACAGCACCCGCTTTTAGCCAACTACAGCAAAGGGGTGTATCTCAGCGGCTGATTCTTTTCTTTCATCATCCTGGCTTCGTGATCTATTTCTGTATCTCAAACTGCTCCACGTTTCAAGTCGGTCTAGATCGGAATAATAGCATTTTTGTATCAGCATTGATATTCTGATGACACAGGCTTCTCAGTTTCTCAGTCTACTTACTCAAACTTCAGACATAAAAACAGAGTTTTTACTGATTTACTCAAAGCTCTCTATTGGGTACTTACTATGAGTTATAAAGATTAATTTCTGTATTGTTATTCCGACGGTGGTGGAGCATAATCACTAGATATCCGTGCGACGCTCTAGTTTTCGGCACCTCACGCTCCTTACTGGTTGCCCTGCAAAAGGCTTTCTACCTAGAAATGGCTTCCCTCCGTAGCGCTGGTATAGATCTAATTACCTAACTTGCTGGCAGAGAGAGAGCTTCCGGTGTGAGAGCTACGTGAAGGCTCCCCACTATGCAGAAGGTGATTCCATATTTCTTTATGAGGTGACCCATCAACTGTGGCTGGTATTGGACTTTTATTGTTCATCCATTTCAACCTATTGATGTGTGATTCATTCATAATTACGCTGCTCACAGCAGGGCTGGTTCCAGCACCAGCCCAGCACAGACCCAGGGAGGGCGAACAGGTGGAGACAGGGGAGTAATGTGCCAGAGAGAAGAGGTGGTCGCAGGGGCAAGGCAGGGCTCCCCTTTGTCCGGAGGGGTGGAACAGAGAGAGAGCCTCCCCCAGGGCATGGAACCCACACCCAGCACAGGGCCTTTCCTGATGTGTTCTTCCCACCCCCCATTTCCCATCAGACACAGGTACAAGGGCTGCACAAAGACTGCCTCCTGAGCAGCGAGTTGGGACAATGCCAACAGGTGATCTCAGGGTTTGGCACTTTTCCTGTGCTTCTGAAAGGAGACTAACCATGAAGGCTGGATAAAGGTTTAGAGATGAGCTAAAGAGAGACAAGGTGGGGCTGACCTTCCAGCTTCAGGATCCCAATGTTTTCCTGGAGCAACTTTGATCTGAATGCACACACATTCACTCACGCCTGCACGCACACGCTCACATCCATGCACACACACCTGGGATTACCAATCACCAACTCCCGTCCGCACACGCCAGCTCTACTCCCTGGTGGGCCTGGGCCAGCAAAAAGGCAGGGCTGCAGAAGGGCTCAAACAGGCACCTTTTCTCAGTCTTTAGGGAAGAACATAAAAGGGGAAGGGAGAGAGCTGCCTGAAAAAGATTTTGCCTAAACTCCACTGACCTTGCCAGTAAATAAAATGTTGCATCATTTTTAAAGAAGAAGAGGAGGAGGAGGAGGAGGGGGAGGAAAAAAACCCTCTCGTCCTTCACCATCAGACACTTACTAGCTGTGTGACCTTGGGCAAGCGTCTTTACTCCTGTGCGCCTCACCTTCTCGTGTGTAACCGGAGATGATGGTGATGATACACCAACCTCATAGGAACCGGGGAGGCCTGAGTGGATTAATATGTGGGAAAGCACAGAGCAATGCCTGGGCTCCCACGAAAATTCACTTTTCTCTGCTTCTGCCTGCCTCCCCCCGCCCAACCCTTGTGTTTTTCCAAGGCCCCTCTGGGGCACCTTCTTCCCCAACCATTTTTTTCCCTTAAGAAGCAGCCCCATCCCATGATTAAGGGCACGGCTTTGCATTCAACTCCTCACTCCCCACACCCTTGTGAGCAATTGCGGGTCTTCCTAAACCTGGGTTTCCTCTCCTGTGACCATGAGTCCTACAGCCTGCCTCCTAGACCCCAAGGTCTCTTCGAAGGAGGAAGCGCCCCACGTATCCTGAGGAGGAACTCAGCGCTCCCTCGCACCGCACCAGAGTCCCCAGTTTTGCTGTCACTCCTGCTTGCCCCTCCCATTCTTAGGTCCTCCACTCCTCATTAGGCTAAGAACAGGAGAGGCCGCCTCAGGGGCATTCACGGCATTCCCAGCACTGTGCTACACTGCTCCCTGTCATCCTCGCCCAACCCCACGACCTAGCTCCTGCTCTCCAGCCCCAGAGGCCCCTCTGCCTGTCCCCAGAAAACAAGTGAAGTTAATAGTGTGTTGCTGCAAAGAGCAAAAACAAAAGATGCACTGTGGGGAAGAAAGAGAATGAGCTGAGCTTTCAGTGCGTCGACCACCCTGTCCGGCTTCCCGAGACCGAGGGGTTTCCCAGGACACGGCACTTGCCTTGCTGAGACTGGGAGAGTGCTGGGCACAACAACAGTCCAGCCATCCATAATGCCCAGGATGCCCAGAAACTAACCTGTGCTCCTCTAACAGTGGTTCAGAAACTGAAGTGACAATGTTAGGAAGGTACTTCACTTCTCTGAGCCTCAGTTTCCCCATCCATAAAATAGGGGGGATAGCAATGGTCACCTCTTATAATACTGTTGCAGAGAAGAAAGTGCTCAAGCAAGTCGAGCTCCTTGAGCGGCGTGTGGGGCACGGTGAGCCCCCACATGATCGGCCTGGGATGCAGCCTTGTCCCCCTGCCAGCTGCTGACCCTGGCCGCTTGCTTACTCTCCCCCAATCTCAATGGCCTCGCCTGTCAAGTCAGTTCAGTGGTGACCTTAAATAAATTACATGAAGCTGGCCTTCCCCGTTCCAGGCCCTCAGGAGACTCAGGTCCCTTCCTCTGCAACATTCACCTTTTCCCAGTCTTTAAGGAAGAAGAAAAAGAGGAAGGGAGAGAGCTGGCTGAAAAAGAAGACTGCCTAGACTCCACTGATCAGGCCTTGCGGCTAAAGAAAGGCTGCATAATTTTTTAAAAAAGGAAGAAATCGAAACCTGACTCAGACTGGCTGGAAAACCCCAGTCCCTCCTGTCCTTTACCACCAGACAAGGAAGTCTCCGCGGAACAATGGTAGAAAGGATTTTGTGAGGGAGGGGCAGGCAAAGAAGAGAGGGCTACAGAAATGCCCCAGCCTCGGCTCAATGCTTGGGTCTGAAACGCCGGATCCCCAGCACACATGACACCCACTGGCCTGGAAAGCATAGAAATGTCTGGAGGGATAGGGCGAGATGGAGCAAAGCCACTGCCCTTGATTTGCAAAGGGCACACAGCCCAAGCATCTTTGTTAAAGTATCTGGCCTCGTTCCATACATAGTGACCTCTGAGTGCCAGCTGCAAACCCCGCAGCGCTCCCAGACCCGCGGCCGTGGCCCCGTTACTGCGGGCATGTTTCTCTTTTCCCCCTTCAGGCCTTTGTCGTCTGGCTGCATGAAGGAGAAATCGCATTGGCAATGGTCTCAAAGGCCTTTATGTGAAGGTCAGTGGCTCAGATGTTGCTATTTTTTAACATTTATTAAATGCCAATGGCATGCTGAGCTCAGGGGAAAGCAGAGGTAGATAGGGTGGGCGGGCACACACTCTGCCCGAGATAAACAAATGCACCGCGTTCCAGAGCTCTGAGCAAAGATGCCCCTCAAAGCCCAAAGCTGGGAGCAGCGTGGTCCATGTTGTCACCTTTCGGGGCGTTCTCCAAAATTTCCACTCCCGCGCTCAGAGATAGGATAAATCAGAGCCTGGGGATTTATTGGCTGTCACTGTAACGCTCAGCCACCAACACCAGCATTGCCGGCCACTTCCCAATTGGCATGTTTCGCTCTGATGGCCCTTTTGGCCCCCTCCACTGCAGGCGCTGGATAATAAAAGAACAGCTGGAGGCAAGGAACGGCCCTCCATGCCCTTCCCACTTACCCTAACCTGGAACTCCGCTTGTCCCTCCCCCAGGGCTAAGGGGGTAAGGATTTTGTTTGCCCGGGAAGGAAAAATCCATCACTTTCGGAAGGGATCAGCAGAGTTCAGGGTGCAGGGACCCGCTTGAGAGATGAAATTCAGGGCTCCCCTTGCCTTCAATCCCCCAGTTCCCTTCACCCCCTGTGCCAGTACACACTCACCCTCCTGGGTGCAGTATGGAAACACACAGGTGTGGGGCTGGCGTGGGCCGAGGGGGAGCCCCTGAGCTCTCTGGTGTGCTGAGTAACAGCTCTGGGAGCCACTGGGAGGTTCAAACGCCCGCTCTACCCTCGGGACAAGTTATTTCTCCCCTGGGCTTTAGTTTCTTCGTCTGTAAAATAACCATCTGGTGTGTGATGGGTTTAAGAAGTCCTTGAGCTCTAGGATTCACTGGGGTGAGCAATCTCGCCACGCATGCGCACTGAATGACTGGTCGCCCCCTTTCTGGCAGGAGGCAGGTGGAAGATGAGGGTGTGTTGGGAGGACTGTCTGGAAGATTCTGCCGTGAGAAATGCTCTTCCACGTCTCCCCGTCTCATTACTCACTTGCATGGCATTGCCAGATCCTCTGGGTCCAGCACCCGAGGTCTCCGCCCCCCAGCACCCATCCTTGCTCACCTTCCAGTGCGTCAGGGCAGCCGGGGCCAGGATGCCCCAAGCATGCCTGCAAGGCAGTGCCCCTCGCCCCTTCCCCAGGTGCCACGGCCAGGAGCCTGCTGGCTTGTCAGCTGTTCCTAAGCCCAGGAGCTCCTTGAGTTACAAAACGGAGAGGACATGGAAATTGAAACAGGAGAAGCCGTGAGCAGGGGCCAGAGGGCTCCTGGGGCAGCTATGGAAAGACAACCCAGCCAGAGCGACCACATTATTTATTGGTTCTCTGGGGGAGACATATATGGTTAGGAAAAGAACCTCTTCATATCACAAGACACGGTCGCGCTGTTTCGTGGCCCGCGGGAGCGCCACCAAACAGACTCAAAGACAACTGCCAGGCGTGGGAAGCAGCGAACAATCGCGTGTGAGCATCGCAGCTCCCCCCACCCCCAGCCTCACAGGATGCAGGGTTCGGAGAAACAGCGTTCCATTTCACACCAGGGAGGGAGGCGCCCCCACTGAAGGGGAGGGTCTTCCTCAGGGCCACCCAGCCCGGCCACCCGGGCTGAGCCAGAGCCCAGTCGCAGCGAGCAGGCGGCGTGCATTCCTGGAGCCCGAGCCACGCCGCCTCTACCCAGGGAAGGGATTAGAGCAGCCAGGGCCAGGGATATTTTGAGAAACAAAGGGAATTAGCCCCCCAAAAAAGCCCAAAGCATTCCCACTACTCCACAAAATACCACTGTGGGCTGTGGGGAGGAGAAAGCCTGGGGGGGTGAGGCTGCGTGGGGGAGGCGGACGGAGACTGGCCGATTGGAAATGATGTCATGTGGCCACAGCTAAAAAAACACTGGGCTGTTGAGTGCTGGGGCATAAATGCCATGTCAGTTACAGGGCTGGGGAGTGGGTTTCGGCAGGTTGGATCAAGTGGCTGCTTTCCTGGAAACCGGGCTTCTGGTTGCTAGGGCTGATAAGGCGGGGGAAATGCTACCCCTGGCGTTCATGGGAAAACATTTTGACATTGAAGAAGAGCTGGGACACGTTAACCGTTGAGAAAAAACAGAGCAGCCCTGGCTTAGCGGCTGCAGCTACCAGCCCTGCAGGGACTCGGATTACCGCCTGGGGGGTGCAGCAGGCCGAGGAATCAGATGGTGCGCGTTCCTGAGGCTGCAGGACGGACATCCCCAAAGGACACGCCGCCTAACGTGGTTCTGGGGCACCCTGTCTTCTCCCCGTGTCCCCAAGGGGATCCGGGCCTCCACTCTGGGTGGCGGTGGGCCCTTGCGCCACACATGTGCAGCCCACTAGCCCAGGACGTGACTCCAGGCACCACCGCCCGGCACTGGACATTCGCTGACGCAGCAGCACCTCAAGGCTGCTGCTGCTGAGGGAAGGGTAGCCCGGGGCAACCAGGGATGATCTACAGCAGGAAGCCCCTAACGGGGACAAAGTCTGCGCCAGCAGGTGTGGCCAGAAGGGCAGTGGCCTTGGAGCCTCACTGTTTGCAATTCTGTGCCGCGGGTAGGGCCATGGGGCAGCCTGCAAAGGAAAACGGTTTTGGTGATTCAGGAAATAAAATCCTCTGGCGGAGAGCCAGGGCCGGCCTGACTTCCACTGATTTCTGCCCTATAGCAAACAGTGTTGTAACTAGGTGCCTTTCTGTTTCCATTTTAATCCCCTTGAGCACAACTCCTCTCAGACACGCAAAGCTCAGGCCTCTTACTGGAAGAATCAAGCGCCCACCATCTTCTGCCCACCCCAAAACAGCTATGACTCTTCCCACACACACGATCGATTTCAGTTTTTTCTCTGATGCCACCTGTTGTGATCCTCGAGCTCTCAGGAGAGGAGAGAGAGCACCTAACTCAAGGTGACAAGATCCAGAGGCACCATGTGTGGAGACCCCACCCCCACCTCCACCCGATCCCCCGGCCTCCCACCGTCGTCCCCTTAAGTTATCCCAAGGAGCCTTGACGGCCGGTTCATTGGCCCTCCACCTGTATTTCTAACGATGGAAGTGGAAGCTGGCGGACCTCTACGACTTAACTTCCCTGTGATTCTCTGTCACTGCCGTACTGCCCGGAGTACTGATTGGGTTCCAGAGAGGCATGGAATAATAAGAGAGAAGGAGAGAGTCTGAAACAGGAAACCTAGGGAGACCAGACAGGAGAGTGGGGACATGGAGGTGAGGCAGAGGGGGCACACCACACAGAGTGCAAAGTCAGATCAATCCAGATTATCAAAAAGGATTTAAAAGAAAGCAGGAAAGGATTGAAAAATTGAAGGGAAAAGAATTGACCAGTTAGAAACAGGGCTATATATTTATACACACACACTGTATATACATACACATAGATATTATATATACATAAGATATATGTATCATATATATAAATGAGCAAAGGAAGTAAAAAACAAGAACTAAACATTTAATTATAGCAGTAATTTTTATTCCAGAAAACTGGTATGAATAAGCGCTTTGCAAATTTCAAGTCTTCTAAATGGCAGACAACAATCATAAACATGGTTGTATTAATACTACTGAGTAGTAATCTCCACACTTTTTGTCAAAACATTTTATACAGCAGTAATATATTGATATTATTGTACTGATGAATTTTATATATTTGGCTCCCTATTAATTTGTTAGAAACATAATGACACTTAAAAAACAGAACATTTTAGAGAAAATATTTTAATATTTCTCCTCTTTAATATTTACCTACCACAAAAAGTTTTATAATTAATATATTCTTTATGAGAGCAATGTGATGGAATAATCTTAATTATTTTTAAAATCTTGGTTTAACATTTTGTGATACAGTGACTTGAAGGGTTTTTTTTTTTTAAGACTTATTTATTTTAGGGAGGAGGAGCAGAGGGAGAGAGAGAATCTTAAGCAGACTCCCTGCTGAGCGCAGAGCGTGACTGGGCTGGATCCCACAACACTGAGAACATGACCTGAGCAGAGATCGAGTCGGATTCTTAATAGACTGAGCCACCCAGGCATCTGAAGGTCTTATCGTGATCCTTGATTTTGATGATTTGATTTTAATGATTTTGTGATTTCAATGTCATACACAAAAATTATGCCTTACAAAGTATGTAGGTTTGAATCAGGGTCTTGGTACTCATTTTTAAATCCTATTTATCGCCTAGGCAAAGCTTTTATTGAAATTTGGCTGGAAAGGATCAGTCTTCCCTAATGTTGATTGGCTGTTACTAGAAGTTAATCAGAAGTTGTTGTACTTTTGTACTTTCACCAAATGGCTTCAAAGCCCCTTGAAATTTCTCATTTGAAAAACAGGGACAGAATAGAAAATTCTTTTTCCATATTTTCAAAGAATGCAAGTGTGAGGTTTTATATTTAACACCTGCCATTTTCAAATGTCCATTTTACTTCGAAGGTACATATTAGGATGTTCTTAATTTCTCAAGATTATTTTCTAAGATTTATTTATTTCTTGTAGAGAGAGCGGGGTGGGGGGGGGGAGAGGAGCAGAAGGAGAGGGAGAAGCAGACTCCCCGCTGAGCACGGAGCCCGATGCAGAGCTGGATCTCAGGACCCTGTGATCACGTTAGCCAAAACCAAGAGTTAGAGGCTTAACTGATTGCACCACCCAGGCGCCCCTCTCCTATTTATTTTCTCATGACTTATAACTAACAGCCGCTTACCAGATAGAAAATGTCAGAAATTTTGGAACATTCACAATTAAGTTTAGCAACTCATTGTCTTGAGTAAGCCTCTATTTGGGATAAATATGTCACATGCACTTCTCATTTCATTAAAAGTACTGTAATATCATCCTTTTTAGAAGTCAACTTTATAAGCTGTACCTGCATCGATGACAACGTAATAGCACATGAAACTACATGCAACAAGTCAATGGCAGCAAACCTGCATGAAAATGTCACTGCCAACCTCTCAAATCATCACATTCCCTCCTCCCTTAGAGATGCCTCAGGTACTGTGTGTCGCAAGGACCATCTGACAGGCCACGTGAGACTGCCAATGTTAATCCATATATTTTATGTTTATCAACCTTAATGGATTTCATAATTCTAGTTTAAAATAAATATAAATAGAAGTTCAAACATTTTTCACCTACAACACTCTACGGGGACTCTGTACCTCTTTCGGGGACCACCTGCATAGGGGAGAATATATGGTGAAGTGCATGGACAGAGCCCCCGTGTTCAAATCTTGCCTGGGCCATTATGGCTGTGTGACCCTGGGCAAGTCCCCTAAGGACTCTGGGCTTCATTTTCTTATTTACAAAAGTACCTCTTCAGGTGGTAGATGTAGCAATTAAATGAACTAACTAATCCATTTAAAGCTTTTTAAACACTTCCCAGCTAATAGTAGAAACTTAAAAATGTTGGCTATTCCTACTATCATCTAAGAGAAGTATATGTCTTCATTTAACCTGGAAGTACCTGGAGGCTAAGAAAAAAGTTAGAGAACTCTTTCAATCATCCAAGCAAGGGATGATGGTGGCCCAAAACCAAGAAAGTAGCAGTGGGATTGCAGATAAAGAGAAGGAATTAAGAGGCATTTGAGAAGGTGACTCAATAGACTTTGGAACTGATATAATATAGGCATTGAAGAGAAAGGGAAAAGCAGCCATGTATGGTCTAGAAGTTTCTAGCCTGTATCATCAAGGAGTATTAATTGAAAAAAAGAAATAAGGAGAGGTCCAGTGTACTGGACAATAATAATTAGTTGAGGGCTTCCTATGTATGTGGCAATTTGCTAAGTGGTTTTCATGTATGGAGTCATTTAATCATCATAAAAACCTATGAGATAGGTGTTATCCCCATTTTACAGATGACAAGACTGAGCCACAGAGAAGTCTGTAATTTTTCCAAGGGTATACAACTAAGCTGTGGCTGAGCTGGGATTTTAACCCAGGCTGTCCAGCTCCAGAGCCCACAACCTTCACCAGTCCAAATATAGCCTTTCTAAAAGATGATGTGTTCCATTGAGTTTGAGGGACATCTAAGAGTGGAGTAGTCAGCGGAATAGAATAGTCAAACTCAGAAAAGAAATAGCAATGAAGCTAGAGATTTCATGGGGCACGGGGGTGGGATTGCAGCCACGGGAGCGGACAGCTTAAGGGAGAAGAGAGGGACATGGAGGGAGGCGGCCACCGCACCCACAGGGACCTAAGCGCTTGGTGCTTTTCGTTGTGGACATGTACATATCACAACGGGTTTATGCGGGAGGTTCCGCTGCCGTATTGGGGGAAGCTGTCATTATCTTGGTAAGATTCACACCTTCCCCTACCATAGCCAGAAAGCCAGATCCTCACTGTCCCTGAGCCCCGGAGGCCAGACCGGGGCAAACAACATGTGCCTGGCCAACCTGAGGCTCCCCCGGGGACACTGAGCCTGTGGCAAGTGATACAAAAGCACTTTTGTGTAGAATGGACTCCACCCGTGGCAACGCCATCAGTGCCCTGTGGTGGCAGCGGGTGACCACGGCCAGTGCCCGGCAGCAGCGTCCCTCTATCCCCAAGGTGTGATCTTGGCTACGTTGGCTCTCCGTATGCCCTTGATTTCCTCCCGTTTTCTTAGACTTGTTCTCTGGTCTTTCTGTCTGTTCAGTGACTTCCTGATAGACTCCCCTAAAACTCCTTTTCTAGAGTCCATTTCTCCTGTTTAATGTGGCTCTCTGAGAGGCCCAACATCAATCTACCGTTCCTTAGATAATTCTATTTCCTCAAACTCCTTTCCAACCCTTATGGTAGATTAAGGCATCCCCTAAAAGCGTCAGCAAGAAGCAGTCACCTCTGACCTGTTATTGTACGGTAAAATACCTTTATAAAGAGTGGTTATTGTTATCTTTTATCATAACAATTAGCCAAATACATCAATGTAACAGAGATGAAATCTTCCACCACATCTAGAGTGTTACAAGAAATGTCTTACTCAAATTAAATTAACTCCAGTTCCAGCCCCCATGCTCTGGACTGAATGTGCCCCACCTTGAAAACTCATGTTGAAACCCTAAATCCCCAAAGTGATACTATTTGGAGGGGGGATCTTTAGGAGGTAAATTAGGTCATGAGGGTGGAGCCCTCATGATGGAATTAGTGTTCTTATAAGAAGAAAGAGGAGAGGTCTCTTGAGTATGCAAACTCTCTCTCACCCCCACCCTGTCCCTGCCTTGTACCAGCCACTCCCCCCTACCCATGTGAGAATACACCAGAAAGGTAGCTGTCTCCAAGCCAGGAAGAAGATGGTCACTAGACACTGGATCTGCTGGAGTCTTGATCTTAGACTTCCAGCCTCCAGAACTGGGAGAAATAAATGTCCCTTGGCCGAGCCACCAGTTTACGGTCATTTTTGTAATAGTAGTCCACACCAATTAAGACACCCCACTTTGCCAGGGGTGGTTAGAATGGCCAGTATGAGGCCATATTCAATGCCCCACCATCCTGTGGTGCCTCGTAATCCCAGGGCTCACTTGCTTCAAGGAAATGGAGAACCTTTCCTTCAGTCCTGAATGGTCACTATTTCTTCTTTGTTCCTTAGGGTCATTGCTAGGGGCTGGTTCTCCCATTCGGCATGCCCTGTGGTCCTGGCAGGCTGCAAAGATGTCCCCTCACAGCTTCCCTCTCCTTTACCAAGGTTCCCCGGGCCACAGGGCCTGGTGGCCAGCCTCACTGTCATGGACACCCCAGGTCTCAGAAGTGCTATTGAGGACTGCAAGGATGGTCCAGCAGCCCGTGAGTCCTTCGATCCTCTGCCCCGGCTTGTATCTCCAGCTCTGAACCCTCAGCGCCCACACAGCTCCCATGCACACAGCCCACACCTCTTCAGGAAATCCAGCTTCTGGCAAGATCTCAGGACGTGAAAGGTGATTGTCTTCAGGTACCTAGAGAGCCGAGAACACAAGAACTCCACAAAAGGAGACCCCGGAGTTTTCCCTATGGGGGAAAGGAAATTACCTCTTTCCTTTTCTAATGTGTGTCCTAGGGAAGGGGCTAAACAAATATACAATAAAATATCTTAATTCCAGGGCTGAGATGGCAATAGCCATAAAAACACTATTTTTAATAGGAATGACTTATGATATAAAATATGCCTTCATAGATGTTCTGGCTTCAAGCAAAAGAAGCCAACTCATCCTAGCTTGAACAAAAAAATGAGCATTTTCCTAAAAAAAATAAAAATAGGTATCTTGCCAAAGCAGAAATGGAGCCATGCCTCTGAAAAGATTGAAACCAGAAATGCGAAGGTTGCCAAAACCACAGCAGTATTTTTTGTGTCCCTCACCGATGCTCTCCCTTGCACACCTGCTTCATTTTCTCTCTGCAGACCAGTTGAGCTGTCTCAGCTCCCCAGAAGACATATACGCAGAGTGTGTTCATAGCTCCCAAGTGTACATGCTTCCGTCCCCACCGGGGGGAAGATTCACTCTATCAACCTGTCTCTTTCTCTCTCTGTCTCTCTCCCCCCCGCAACACCCCCACTCAACTCCCACCCATCCCAACCAATCCCCAAACTCCTGGGGAAGGGACTCGGATTGGCTCAGCAGTTCTCCCTCCCTGGTCCAATCAACCATAGGCTGGAGGGCAGGCTCGTATTGTACACACGGGGCTAGCAAGAGCCCAAGCTTAGAGTTTGGAAGAGTGATGAGTGGAAGAAGGTATAAAGAGGGAAGTGAAGCTAAAAATGGCATCTTGTTTAGATCCCACCCTTACCCCCACCCCCTAACCCCTGCCAGGAGCTACCCCCACGACAAGGATTACAGAGCAAGTAGGTTACTTGGGAAGTGAAAACCACACCAACTGGGGGACAGGGAAGTGATGCAGGGAGAGGAGGGACGCCATGAATATGCCTCCTAAGGCAGCTGTCGCCACGGATAACTCTGGAAGGGAACACTGGAAACAGCATGAACTGCACACCACAAAATCATTCCACCTGAGCGTCAAGGGAGCTGGGGTGCATGTCAACTCTCGGGAGTCCTTGGTTGAGGGCCGTTCCTAAGTGGTATTAATTCTATGGCACTTCCAACTTGCCTTGAGTATGAGGGCAGAGTGACCTTCTCCCGTGCCAGAAAAAGCCTCGGGCAGGGATGTGGACACTGAAAGCTAGAAGTCACTGGAGCATAATGAGACGGTTGAGGTCCAAAAACTGGGCCCTCACGGCTCTGGCTAAGGCTTTTATTGAGCAAGGCAGAGACGTCATGGGGGCCAGCTCCACCTTCCTCAACAACCACCCCTTGGCTTTTGCCTAACACATTTGTCTTTGTTATCTAGCATGACGAAAATGAAGGATATCCCAGGGCTACATCACATGGGAACACGAGGTGCTTTCAAAACAGGAAAGGGATTGAAAAGGCCTTCAAACAACTGCTGGACACTATTAAACAAAGGGGAAAAAAGTCTTCTCTTGGCTAACTCTATCAAACTGCAGCAACTCAATAGGACAAAACATTAGCACCGCTCCCTCGTGCTTCGAGGTTCGTGTGTGTGTATAAGTGACACAGGCGTATGTGTGTATGTGTGTGTCTTATAGTGACTACAGCAGTTTTTTTTTAATTGACTGCCTTATGCTGTAAAGGTTTTCAAATTGTCTTCCAAAATTCTGGTTATCCAGGGCGCCGGGCTGGCTCAGTTGGAGGAGCGTGCGACTCTTGATCTCGGGGTCGGGAGTTCAGGCCCCACGTTGGGTGTAAATATTACTTAAATAAAAACTTAAACACACACACACAAAATTCTGGTTATCCATGCAAGTATATTAATACCTCCACAAAAACAAACAGGTTTCTGACAATCAATGCCGATTTCATCTGCCTGGGTGTTTTCACTGTGTTGCTTTCATCCATTTTACATTTTTGCATTCTGTGTAGAGTTTCCACTGGAACAAGAGTGGTTCAGTTACAGCTGCCATCTTTAAGGGGGGCCAAGGGAAAAATCACATAGTCCTAGGAAAGCTCGAGGCTCAAAGCTCTTTTTCTTTTCCTGGGAAGGTTACAGCAGGACTGTATAACTTTTCTTGAGTTGTAAGAAAACCAGTAGTATTGAAATTTTGAAGATGACAGCAGAAAAAAAAAATTTCTTTTTATTTTTAGTTGCATAACTGATACATTAAATATGACCAGTATAGTAATGATTACACATTCTACATTTGTGTAATGACTAAGTATATGATCTAATATAAAATTTATTTAGCACAGTGGGACACAGTAACCTGCCCAGGGTAACACAGATAATACACTGACGGAGGCTTGACTTGAACACCCAGAATGACCGACCCCAAAGCCTGGGGCCTTAAGCCCTGATTTGTGTATGCTGACAATTGCCATACTTCCTGTGAGCTTTCTTCAGCTTCATCTTTGGTAGATACCATGCTTAGAACACTTGCTATTTCAAAACCAGAAACTTTGAGAGCAAGGTCTTCCCAAATCGTTGGACAACGTCAGAGTCAACGGGAGTTCTAAACTGAGCTCACGTAGTGTAACTGCCACTATAAGAAGCTGATGTTTGGGCATACGGGCCAGTGCCTTTGAATAGCAGCTTTTCCTAAACTTGAGCAAGGTCAGAGCAAAGATCACCCACCAAACAAGGGTTATGGGGGTTGGTGGGCTACTGGCACTGAGCCAACGTTGAGCATCAATATACCGAGTGTTCGTACTGTCTCAAACAAGGCTTGCCCTGGTCGTGCGAGGGCAGTGGGTGGCTGTGTGAGCCAAATCATTGGTTTGAGGCTCTCCTAACCAGCTGCACGAACCTTCTCTACCCTCCCCTGTGGAAGGCAAACGTCTAGATTGTGGGAACACCTTGGCATTACCTACTTTCCCCTCCCCCAGGAATTTCATTCCTCTTGCTCTACCTGTCAGTCAGCCAAGATGGCTGAGGGGTGGCCACATGGCCTGGGCCAGGCCAGGAAGACCCTCTCCCTATGCACACTGAACAGAGCAGCACCAGCCCCGAAAACAGACTGAAGCTGGAAACGGGGCTCAGTACTAAGGCCGCCGCCTTCCAGGAGCTCAGCCCTGGAGATGCCCCACGGATATTGAAAGACTGGAGAAACTGATACACCCTCCAGTCCTGTGTGAAAGAAGGAGAGAGAGATGGGTACACAGCGTGACAGGCAAACGAGGGCTGGGCACAGGGCTGCAAAAATGCAAACTCTTCCATCTGTGCTGCCTTCCATCCCTCGTGGGCCCCAGCTGTGTCACTGCCCACACTGCCACCGCTCCTGGGAACAAAAACTCAGCGCCCCCAGGCCTGGCCGCAGACAATAGACACATCAGGACACTGCTGGAATCCTAGGACGGATCCAAAATTGCATCAAAAATGCCTCTGCTCCCCACCCCACCCCCAGCACATCTCAAGCATTAGGTGGTTACATCCAGAAAGGACCTCCCAGGTGGGAGTATAAGAAGGATAAACCTAAATTAACTCGGGCTCTCTCTCTCTCACTCAGGCTTTCCCCCTGGCTCCCCGCATGCACCACCACTCCCTCAAGACACACACACACACACACACACACACACACACACACACACACACACACATTTTCTCTCACTTTCTCTCTCTAAGATCCAGGAGGGGCACAATCTGGGGTCTGAGCTAAAGACTTTCCCTGGAGGTTCCCATTAGCAGCCAAGGCCCCTGATATTCTGCAAGAGCACAAACTCGAAGGGACAAACAACCGGAGAACACGCCTGAGATCAAAGAAAACACGGGAACAGTCAGCATGCTGAATTCACAGTAATGACCAGGGCAAACAGAACTTAGAAATAATATCATACTTTCATTCAAATAGATAAGGGAGAATTCAGTCACGTAAAGAGCAAGTAGTCATAAATGAGGACCGATCAGAGACGAAAGCAAGAGTCAGTAGATGGTGAAGGCCAAGTGGACCAGTCTTTCAGGAGAAGAGTGAAATTGAGAACATGTGTACCCTTGGCCCAGGAACCCCATTCAGGGCATATACTGTCCATCGCCTTCACCACCTACCTGATAATAGGAATTACCTGGGGCACTTGTTAAACCCTAGGATTCCAGGGTCCCTTCAGGCGGACTGCAGAAGAAGAGCCCAAGAATCCGCATTTGAATGAGTGAGGCCCCGCCCCCATCTCCACACAAAGTGATTCTTACAACCAAGCAAGACTTGTGTCTTAAGAAGATTCTCACCCAGGTCAACAGGGGAGATACAAGAGACAGCTCCTCACCATAGGCTTGTGTCCTGGGGAACTGGAGACCAAAACAGGTGACCATCTCTAGGAAAATGGATTTTAAAACATGGTGGAGAATGCTACGAAGCACAACGTGTGGCTTAGAACCACTGTGGACGGCAACGTGGAGGGCCGTTTGCTGAGCAGAAGGGTAAGCCTCACAATAGTCTCTACTGGACAAAACCAACTCTGTACATTTCACACACGACATAAACACACATAGAAACTGAAGACATGATGTATTTTACACACAAGTCATGCTTCAGGTGAAGCGTTCACATCCCCCATACCTAGCATGCTGCCTGGAATACAGTAAGCGGTCCATAAATGCCTTCCAAATGAATGACTTCATGAATGGAAAAACCAACAAGTGAGTTTATGATAGCCGCTGTCGTCCCCTTGCTTTTTCGTAGAATCTTCCTTCCACCCCACCAGGTGTGTTTGTGGGAGTCACCTTGGCCTACCCCATGGAGGATGCAGGCCTTCAGCGGCTACCTTGTGGGACCACATTACGTGGGTGAGTTCCAGGGTCAGCTTCATGGGCGTGCGTCCTGTGCTACCACACACTCAGAGCTCTGCACGTACGGAATACTCTGCCTTCAGTGTCTTGAAATCCTTAGTAAATTTTTCACAACGGGTCCCTTTTCATTTGACACTGGGCCCTGTAGATCATAGAGTCTGGCCCTGGTGAGCCCCAGCCTAAATCATACAGCGTCCACCTACAGGAAACTCAAAAGAAACTAAGACACCACCACTGAACCACAGGACCGCCTGGCGTTTGCAGTGATAACTCTCAGCGGCCAAGGAATTTCTATTCCAAGGACGGTGCCCTTAAGATCACACCCTTTCCCCCTCGCTTCTGTGGGGCTGCAACCCCACAAAATCCTCTCCTCGGAACATACAGCCAGCCCCAGAGAGAGCACGTTTCATGGAAATTTTGGGCACAGACCGCACACACGAAGATAACATACGCACAGTCTCCCTGTGTAATATAGCTTGGAACAGTGATCGGGTTTCCACAGACATTTTCCATTCCATTTTCTGGAAGAGAGAGAGTGTAGCAGTGTTTTGGAAAGAACGTGGGTTTGGGAGTTAGGGGAAGCTCAATTTGAATCTTCCTTTTTCATTTAGTTGTATAAACTTGGGCAAGCTACTTAATTTCTTGGAACCTTAAAATTTCGTCTTTAAAGTAGGAACAACCATAAGATTGTTGAGAGAGATTATTTTTTAAGAAAGGAAGGAGGGGAGGGGTGTCCGGGTGGCTCAGTCGGTTAAGTAGCCGACTCTTGACTTGGGCTCAGGTCGTGATCTCAGGGCTCCGTGCTCCGTGGGGAATCTGCATGAGATTCTCTCTCTCCCTCTGCCCCTCCCCGCCATAGTCGCCCTCTCTCTCTCTCTCTCTCTCTCTCTCTCAAATAAATAAATAAATCTTAAAAAAAAAGAAGAAGAAGGGGAGGGAGGGACAGAGAGAAGGGAGGGATGGAGGAAAGGCTAAACATCTCATGTAGACTCTGAAATGTTATCAGCAAATGGGAACTTTACTCCTTGATCCTCTTTTACTCTCATTTCAAAAGACAGCTCCCTGTGGCACTCTGAATTGAACATCGTTTTTCTCTAGTCCCTTAAACCCACTCTCAGACAACCCCTACCACTTCAGGGCACAGGATATTCTTTTTTTTTTTTTTTTTTAAGATTTTTATTTATTTATTTGACAGAGATAGAGACAGCCAGTGAGAGAGGGAACACAAGCAGGGGGAGTGGGAGAGGAAGAAGCAGGCTCATAGCGGAGGAGCCTGATGTGGGGCTCGATCCCATAACGCCGGGATCACGCCCTGAGCCGAAGGCAGACGCTTAACCGCTGTGCCACCCAGGCACCCCAGGGCACAGGATATTCTGATCAAATCTATTTTGATCAGAATCTCTTTCCTGGCGTGTATTCTAATCCCACACAAATATTCAGGAGACACTTTCAGACTACTTTTAATGATTCTTCATGCTTCCTGAACTCCTTTTTCTCACTGCTCCCCATTATTTTTACACCATCTCAGGCCCTCCCCAAATAATCCCCAGCCCACCACCCACGGTCCCTCAATCCACATTCCCCTTCCTGATTCTCCAGCCCTCCTGGGTGGCAAAGAGAGGCCCATCTCGCTTCCTGGCCTCCCTGCAGCCTAGGGACCAACACAGCAGAGAAAAACCGCACAGGTACATTAGATAAGCGTAGCCCTGGGCTGATAGCAGCTCTCGGTTCACCTGAGCTGGTGGGGAGGCTGAAAATACTGTTGTCTATAGAGCAAACACGTCTGGGTTTTGAATTGCTCCTTGGCACTGACCTGGATCCTATCACCTTGTCATACATCCTTTGCTATAAAGAGAGGAGTAACCACATTCACCCACCTCCCAGGGGACTCAGAGAACAACCAGTAAATTGTTAGGAGTAAATGGTGCTCTTTTTATTATGTATTTGCTATTCCAGGAAAGACCAGTTACCCTATCATGGGCTGCCTCTTACAAGCAATTAAAAAAGGAGGGAGTTCAGGGAAGGAGAGATAAGGAGGAATTTCTAAACCAGAAAAAAAAAAATGATTAAGTTTGTACCCAGTTTAAAATTTCATTTACCCTAGAGCAAAACGAAATCCAACCCATTCCCGAAGATATGAGACTCCTTGAAATAATGTGGTCTATGAGGAAAGAGCCGACAATGGTTTTGCAGTTAATAAAATTTCAGAGCCTGCTTTCGCTGAGGTATGAACCTGACTCTGGAGTATTTTTTCCGTGTCCAGATGTTGGTAATGAGGGTATCAAGGACGCTGCTGTCTGAACGGGGATATCATCCAATCCGCAAACAGGCTCTCTGATCGTGCGTAAGGTGTCCAGGGTACGTTTTAAAAGCTATTTCGCATGCCATTCGGCTTCTTTCCTTCCCAGCTAAACAACCACCGCCGTTTTTGCTGACTAAACATGACTTTAATCAGGAAAGTTAGGCTGGGCCTTCAGGAAATCAAAACTAAGGCCAATTTTCCTTTTCTTTTCTTTTTTAACTATTCATCTCCACTCTCTGGCCCCATTGGTGGTTTTATTCCATGAGCTTCCACGAGTGTGGGAAAGTCCTGAGTGCACTTGCGGGGTAGACAGGTGGTGTCTGAACACTACCGAGATGAAGAACCGAGATCGAGTCGAAAGGGAACACGGGCCTCAGGAAAGGCAAATGGGCCATTAATTCATATTTGCTTTGTGCTTTACAATTTACAACATGCACAAATCATTTCGTGTCACTGGTTCTTTATTCCGTGGCTTTCAAACCTTTTCAACCTTTATACATCATGACCCAGTGTGTCAGGCACACGCACACACTCTCAGGCGCGTGCTCACACGTTACCCTGTGCAACGCACAGTGTTTTCTATTTTATCCATTTGTGTTCTTTAAAAGTGCCCGTCACAGCCGTCTAACCTGATTTTACAACCCACTGATGGGCTGTAACCTAAGCTCTCAATCACCCTTTTAGTCAGTGGGCCGAGGAGTGTCCCCCGGCAAAGGTTCTCCGCCCGACCCCACTTCTGAGCAATTCCCTGCATTCTCAGCCTAGGAGCCTGAGACCTGCACATTCTCAACTACCTCGCCAACTGGATTCCAGTGTAGTTTCTGCCAAGACGGTGCCCTTGTGCAAGATTCGGAAGGCAGGAGAGAGATGGAAAGCATTCTTCCCCGAGCAGCAGCCAACTGCGGGCGTTGTAAGCGTGGGTTTTTGCTGGGGCCAGAGGATGCCGCGGGCCCTGGCCGGGCAGCACTGGCCGGTTCCTGGGCCTCGGGGTGGAAACAGCAGCTCCCTGACTCAGCTGGAAGCTGGTGGCTGCCTCGCAGCTTCCACTCTCCCAGTCTGTCCTGCGGTTTTGAAGCCCCTCATTCCCCGTTTAAATGCCATTTGGTTTCAAATACAGCTCACTGTTTTCTTAGGGGAGGCTCAGGGGGTACAGATGGGTCCCATTTTTATTTTTGCAGAAATCAAGACTTAAAGAGGTCAAAGGACCGCTGGAAGGTCACACGGTGCTAAGTGGCAAATCTGTCACTTGGCTCGAGTTTTTCAAGGACAAACTCAGCAACCTTTTCTACCACAGCCGTCTATGTGTCCAACGAAGTCGTTGGACGCTATGTTTTGTTCATAAGAAGTTACACTAACTTCCAATCTAAAGCTCTTGAAGATGGTCCCAATGTGCCCCCTGGTTATCTTTCTCTCTTTAATTTTGTCAAATTAAATTTCATTCTTTGGCGCCCACATCAAACGACTCTGACCTTTCCTTTCCGTGAATTTCGACCTTTGGAATTTTTGACCTCTGTTAAAGGACACAATTCTTCTCTTGCTGTTTAGAAGTACATCTTTTTTTCCAAGCTAGGTTTTAAGTGACTTGAAGAGAGGAATCCTCTTTCAGCTTTCTTGTGGGTCTCCCTATTATATTTCTTAGCTTTCTTTTCTGTGGAAAATAAGCAATAGATATCCAAAAAATACAGCAGCTCAACTATTCTATATTGCATGGCTGCCATTTTACCAAATATCAGGTCACAATAAAAGATTAACATCAATCAGTTCATAACTTCTAAAATGTATGAGTGAGAAGAAGACCCTCTCTACAAGGCAGTTTGGGAAAAGGAGAATTTTATTCAAAGGGTAGAATTCAGGTGTCTCCTCCCACAACAAAAACGGGGTGTCATCAACCAGGAAGATAAAGGAAGTATATACAGCTCTGCTGACAAAGAGGGAAAGTTATCCTTAGTGGATTCCAACCACCTGTACTAAACGCCTACCTTCATTTTTCCTTGATTTAATTTCTTCAACTCTATAGGTTTTATATTGTGAATAATTTTGGAAGGCACTCTCAAGCCCTTTGTAAAATGAGACAGTGTTTAACTAAATACTTCCATTTGCACCCACCATGCACTCACACTGGGATCCGGAAAATGTTTCCTGGGCTTGAGCTCTGACCGGCCATCTAACCCTAAAGCCAAAACCTTTCAGACCAGCGGGTCTCCAAGTGTGGTCACCAGGCCAGTCGCTTCAGCATCACCTGGGAACTTGTTAGAAATGCCCGTTCTCAGGCTCCGCCCCCAGAGCCAAATTGGAAACTCTGGGGTGGAGACTGCCAGGTGACTCTGGTAATGCCAACATTGGAGCTGGTTGCTTTAGACGTTTGAACTGAGCCACAAACACATCCCTCCCCCAGCATGCATGGCCACTTTAGCTGCGACCCTCATGGCTGTATAAAGCAAGAGGGACTTCAGAATTCAGCAGAATTGGGTTCAATGCCACCCTCTGACATGCGGGATGACCTTGTGTAAGACTGGGTCTCCCAATCTGTAAAACAGAAACCTTCATGCTGCTCAGCCAGGCTGTTAGAAAAACTCAAAGCCACTGGGTGTTATACGCAACTAATGAATCACCGAACTTTGCATCAGAAACCAGGGATGTACTGTATGGTGACTAACATAATATAATAAAAAAAACATTAAAAAAAAAAAAGAAAAACTCAAAGCCATGCTGATCAATGCTAGCAGGCATTCCCTTTCTATTATAAAACCCCACGGCCTTTTCGTAGCATTATGAAGGCAGGCCCTGGCTTTCAGTGACACAGCCTGCATTTTTCTCTCCACGAGAACTGCAATCCACTTCAGCTGACAGAGGAGTCAAACACAAAATCGGGATAAACATGAAGAAGCATGAAGTGCACAGTGAAGAAAGTAGAAGACGCGGAAGAGAAAAAAGAAAGAACGAGAGAAAGGCACAAAGTAGAACAAAAGAGCCAAGGGAACTAGGAAAAGAAGGGAAGACCAATAAAGAAGGGGGAAAGTAAACCGGAAGTAGATGGGGGATGAGGAGATGGAGGGGGAAAGAGGAAGGGAAAAGGAGGCAGAGAAAGGACAGGAAAGTAAAGCATCCGGGTCCAGCTGGGACTCTATCTCATTACCCTGTTTCCTTCAAGCTGCTTCTCAGGCTGGAAAGTGGCCTTGTGTCTGGAAAAAGCCAACAGCATCCTACACGCGTATGTTCCACCTAATTCCTGACAGTGGAGGCCCGTGCTCCCGCAGATGGGGGCGCAGGCCCAGGCAGCTGCCCTGTGTGGCAGGACGGACGGCTCTGGGACTCCTGTCCCACTACCTCTCCCAGTCCAGGGCTGGAAAGCAAAGCGCGTCCGGGTTCTTGCTATTTCCAGTCTCCTCACATTGCTTCCTCCCTGAGCTTTTCCTCCCCTAAGCCAGCTTTGTCTGCACGGGCAAACAGCCAATTCTTCTAATGAAAAGAGGAGAGAGGGAGAGACGGAGGGAGGGAGGAGAGGAGAAAGAGGAAAACCCCGTCCTTGTTTGCTCTCTAACTCTTTGACTTCAAACACAGCACCTCCACAGCTACACACCCTGCCCACACGCGGATGTTTTTCCACGGGTGTCTTTTTTCCTCTTTCTCTCTTTCACGTTCGATTCCCTTTCTAAAGGGAATCGATTCAACCCGAGGCTCTCACGGGGGAAGATAACTCAGGCTGCCAGGAGAAGGACCGTCATGTCTGGAAATCACACAAGGAATTAGGAGAAACCACGACTTTGCCTCGCTCGCAGAGTCACATAAAACATGTTCGCACTTGGGAAGAGACAGGTGCGAAGAAAAGAAAAGCCTGTGCAACCCACTCCTTCATTCCTTGCTGTCCCCCGAGGGACAACCCCTGGGGGGGCTGCCTTGCTGCCTAGCCTGCCGTTCAGGGCCCGTGGACCCAGAGGTCTCTAACTCGCCTCCTGTCCAGACCCCGGCCCACACCCTGCCCGCCTCCTCTGCTCTGCCAGACAGCTCCACCACATGATAGCTCTGACTTACCTACCACCGACTGGAGCTCAGACATTTTTAAGAGAACCAGGAAGAGGAAGAAAAACACACACGAATAGCGCATGTCCCATCTATACAAAGCCGATGAATGGCGCAAGCCTCACATGAAAAGTAAGAAAGCAAAATAAGGCTGCATAACGCTGTTCGAGGTGTTTATAGCTATGGCTTTGAAACATTTTCTCCCACTTCGTTTTGGCAGCGAGAAGGGCTCTAGAAGCACCCTGAGGTTTAAAAATGGCCCAAGCGTTATGGGATGGGGTGAGGGGGAATGTTAAGATTACGGAAGGGGGGCTGCACGGAAGTGGTGGTCTTCCACCCACGGGAGAGAACTCGCTTTGTACTTCACCACGGTTCAGCGGAGCCCCTCCATCATGGCCAACATGGATGGTTTCGGGGTCTCACCTTGAAAGAAACTGGAAATCCGTGCATCTTTTGCTCTTCCCCAGAAGCAGAACTCAGCCGCTAGGGCAATGCATTGGGGAAACAGACTTCCCAGGCTTCCTGTTTAAATCTGTCCAAGGAATGATATTTACAAATATACCAGACTGGTATGAGTCACTCAAAACGCTCAGAGCATTTCCAGTTCCTTTTTAAAGGCAAACAAGCACCATCCCTTCAGGAACTGCCATTGGGAAGGGGTGAAGGCTCGGCGCCTTCGCTGCCAGAGGATTCTCTCTTCACTTTTACCTGGCCTTCTACACAAGGAATGATTCCCTTGGAAGAGGGAGGAATGCAGCATGTCTCCACCCCAGGCCAGCTCTCCCACATCCTCCTGTCTCCAACCTCCTTTCTACCTACTCCTCAAAAAGATGCCCTCCTGAGCCGGCCAGGGCCAGCTTCTGGCACCCCGACCACCCCCAACCAAGAGGAGCAGTGATATTTTTTTTCCCCTTTAAAAGACAAAGAGCTACTTTTCTATTCCCCTCCCTTAGAGCAGAAAATCCAAAGTTATTAGATAACCCAATACTGTGCAATGTAAATTATTGCCAGTGTCCCCTGAGAGAGAGAAAATAAAATGACCCAAAGCCGCTGGAATTCCTTAGTGTTCAAAGGCCAGCTCTGAAATAGCAAACTTAGGATGGAACTTTACACGTTCAGGTAACTGGACCCAAATATGAGGTGGCCCTTACCTTACTAGAAATATCCATATCTAGAAGGCTTGGGTGAGCCTTTCCTCGTCAGGGAATTCACAGTTTCTTGGAAGCAGAGAACTCTATTATGGAAGGTTGGGGGTCCAAGGAGAGGTACCCGGGGATTGTTTTGAGGTCGTTCATGTTCTGGGAGCCTCACCCTGTTCTCTAGCCTTCCGAAGCCACAGAATGACTTGAGAAGGGCTCCAGGCACCAGTTTTCAAATGCTAACAATGTCCTTCTGATGCCCATGTGTCCAAAAGCTCATAGCTACCTTTCCCTTGAATAAAACCAGGATTTAAAAGTCATGATTGTAATTTTACAAGGTTTTAAAAATATATATGATAGAGGAATGCCTGGGTGGTGCTGTCTGCTGAGTGTCTGACTCTTGGTTTCGGCTCAGGTCATGATCTCAGGGTCATGGGATCGAGCCCCACACTGGGCTCCGTGCTCAGCACGGAGCCTACCTGAGATTCTCTCTCCCTCTCCTTCTACCTCTCCTGATTGTGTTCTCTCTCTAACTTAAATAAATAAATCTTCAAATTTATATTTTAAAAATTATATCTAAATATAATATATATAATATATAAATATATTATATATATAATAGACTTTAATTTTTAGAACAGTTTTAGATATACAGAAAATTAGAGAAGATCGTACAGTGTCTCCATACACCTGACACCAGTTTCTCCCATTATTAACATCTTACGTTAATATGGTACACGTTATAATTAATGAACTAATAATATCGATACATTGTTATGAAGGAAAATCCACAATTTATCCAGATCTCCTAAATTTCCCTCAGTTTGTATTCTCCCTCCACCCATCCCCCAGGTCCCACATTACATCTCATGGTCCTGTCTCCTTAGGGTCCTGTTTGCTGCGATGGTTTCTCAGACTTTCCTTTTTTTGATGAGCTTGATGGTTTGCAGGAGAACTGATTCGATATTTTGTAGAATGTCCCTCAGGTGTGTGTGTCTGATATTTTTCTCATGATTAGATTGGGATTCTGGTTTGGGGGGAGGAAGAGCACAGAGGTCAAGCGTCATTCTCATTATATACCATCAACATAACTTATCCCTGTTGACGCTGACCTTGACCACCTGGCTGAGGCCATCCCTGTCAGGTTTCTCCACTCTCAAGTGCTGCTTCCTCCTTTTTCCATACCCTATTCTTTGGAAGGAGGTCTTGGACATGTCCTAGAAATGCCAGCCTGAGAATGCCAGCTGCCATAGGATTCTCTGTCCCCAGCCACTGTTTTGTCCTCCTACCTCAGGCCAGAGTAGGACTCCCTCCAAATCCCACCTGCACCTCTGGCCACAGAAACCATATCCCCGTTACCCTCACTTGCCCAGGGCCTCAAATCACACCTCGGTCCTGCCACAATCAGGCCACACGTGTATCAAGGACCTATAGACCCGAGGTTGGCAGGACTCCGCCACTTGAAACAAAGAAAAGGCTCCTTAAATTCTAGGAATGTCCTTGCAACCCACCCCAGGGAGACTCTGACAATTCACAATCATGTTTTTTTCCCATACCCTACCTACTCTTTGGAAGGAGGTCAGTCCTTACCTGGGCGGTTCTGCTCCACCTCCTTGAGGGTAAAGTGTACAAGTATTTGGCATTCTTATGCATGGAGATTTGTCTATCCTCCCTATTTGCTTATTTATTCGGTTATTTATTTATATTAGTACGGACTCATGAAGATTCACACTATACTTTGGGTTGTAGTCCAGTACTACTTTTGTGTTGCTCAAATGGTTCCAGCTTTAGCCACTGAGAGCTCTTTTGCTTGGCTCCTGTGCCCCTCTAACATACCCCCTCATTTTGGTGGGGGACAGAGAAGGGAGGGGGCCTTCCTGACTTTCTGGCATTAGAAGTTGCTCATCTTGTATATTTCTTACCCCAGCGCTCACTCTCCAAGAAGCCCTGGTTCTTTTTAGTAGAGGATGGTATGAGAAATCAAGATCGGGGACCTAGGTGTACTCACTGATACCAGAGTATCTTTTTTTGTTGTTGTTGTTGTTCCCTTTTTTGTTTTTAGGCCCTGTCAGAGGACAGCCCAAAGAAATATTTGTGGTTATACCAACCACATATATACACACATCTATGAATACTTCCATATGTAACTATCTATATGGATGTTAAGTAAAACATGATTTTTTTACTGACTTCTCCAACTCTAACCATTTTTGCCTTCTCCCCTGCAGAACTATAAATACCCAGTCCCATGGTAAGAAACCTGGCTCCTACCATCCACCATCCTTTTATTTAATGTTCCATTCCAGTATCTGTGTATACAGGCATCATAACAGGGGCACCTGAGTGGTTCAGTCGGCTAAGCGTTCGCCCCCGGTTTTGGCTCAGGTCGTTATCTCAGGGTTAGAATCTCAGGGTTAGAGATCCGAGATTAATTTAGCTGAGCAGCTTTTTCCCTGTTAGGTTCTCAGTTTTCACTTTAAAATGTTTAAAGGGATACATTCTAAATTTTTTTAATTCCTCAATGTTTATTATAATGAGTCAATAATTTAGAGATACATAAAGAAGAATATTTAATCATCAGCCCCACTTCCCTGTACCCACCTCCTTAGACGTGGGCCACTAAGACCGCAGTTCTAGCCCTCTGCTTTAGAAACCTAAGCCTCACCAATGAAATAGGAGTCTTCAGGGCCAAGGACTCATGCCCACTTGGCAGTCTGCAACTCCTTTTAGACCATATTCCAGGTACCAAGGATACCAGAATTCCCTGCTTCAAAAGACCTCAAGCCCTCTCCCAGGACCAGAGTGAGCTTCCCCTGGGGCCTGTTCTTCCAAAGGCAGCCTGGCCCAGGATGGGGTGCACTCACAGGCTCCAGGAGCCGTTGTGGGGAGTGGGCGGGCTAGGGTGCCAACACATATGTGCACGAAGTCTCTTCAGGTCCACAGGGAGCTGGAGTAAAGAGCTGGGGAGCAGACAACGCCAAGCTTCTATCTTTCCTCTCTCCTTGGGCCCACTACCTCTGGGCGTTAAAGGCAGGCCTGCCCCCCCTCCATGGTAATCCCATCCCTTGAGGTCACAGTGTTAACTGTTTGGTACCTAACCCTCACATCTTTGTCTAGGAGTTCATAAACATATAGAAATACGAACACATATGGAAGGGGTTTTCTTTCTCTTTCTCTATCACTTTTTAATAATACTGGTATTCCAATACATAATATAATATATATCAATGCCACCCCCACCCCCAAGGTATAGATCTCATTTATTCTTTTTATTAGTTTCATGATATGCCATAGTTTGAATGCATATTCCTTTACGATGAGATATGTGGTGTTTCTTTCCCTACCCCACCACCTCAAATAAAGCTGAAATAATCTTTGTACCTATAGTCCCACATCCTGGTGCTGTCCTTTTGTAAGCTTTAGCTCAGATTCCTAGAAATAGGATTAGTGGTTCAGTCAAAGGCTGTAAACATCATTTATTTTATAGATATTTCCCAAAACCTTTGGTAAACACTTACAGCGGTGCACACCCCCAATGGCAATGCATGAGATGCCCATTTCACCAAACCTCCCAGCTCTACGTGTTACGGATTGTTTCCAACTTTGTGAATCGGATGGGTAAAAACTAACATGCGGTTAACTTTGCTTTTGTCTTCCTGACTAAAGTGAGGGTCAGCCTGTTCTCATACACAGTGGCCATTTTTATTTCCTCCCTTATAAATCACCTATTTACACCCAATATCCTTTGCCCATTTTTCTATTGGGATGTTAGCTTTATCACATCAAATTGTAAGCACTTGTCAAGTAGTAACCTCCATGGCAGTAAACATTATCCATTTTTTCTCCTGTCATCTATCAATGTTATGTAAGGTATTTTCATGCAGATATTTCTATATTTTTGTAGTCAAATCTCTATTTGTTTTTCTTTTTTTAATGATTTCTGGGCTTCCTATCTTATTTAAAAAGGAATCCCTACCCATCCTCCTGAATTTGGGTGTACTATTTTTATTGTCATGTGCTTCTGCCCTCACTTTGTAATAGAGAACTTACAGGAAACATTCTCGTGTTTCTAATTCAGGAAATAAAGGAGCTCTCAGAAAGGGGAGAGTCCCCATATTCTGTAACCTAGGTCTGTCTTTCTGCTTCTGCTTACCATTACGGCTTTAAAATGTCCTGTCTTCCAACAACCTCTTCTTAAAACCCAAGCAACCGTGCAGAAATAACATCTCAAGGCCTTGTCAGCAAATCAGGCTGGAGTTCGTTAGAGCTTTCCAAGGACAGACGTCTTGTGGAAAAGAAAATGCCAAAAACAAAGAGAAGGAGAGGAAAGGGGGAGGTGTAAGGGTTCCATTCACACATACTTTGATCCAAACAACAGAAATAAATAGAGTGTCTCCTCTGCATAGGGCATGGTAGGAGGGCCTGTGAAGGTGTGGGACTCAAGGACCAGCATGATCCCCGTCCTCCAAGGTTTCTTGTTTTGAAAGGGGAAACAAAGCCCATACAGAAGCACTATACTATAAGGCAGAAATTACAGGTCTCGACACAGGGCACAGAAGGACGGAGACCACTTCTGGCTGGAGCTGGCCCTGCCAAGAACAAGGGTGCACGGGCGAGTGCCCGGCTCCATTTGATCTTGCAAATCATCTGGGATGGTATTAAAAATGATCGAATTAAACAGATTTATTATACTCAGTGGGTGCCACCCCAAACCTACGGAATCCAAATCCCCCAGTACTTTTGATGACAAGCCAGTTGGGAAAGTTTTACTTCCGGCTAAATCTTCGCCAAAAGAAAGTATGATGATATTTGTAGGGTTCCTTAGAAATGATATATGTGCCACCACTTCCCAGGCATCTTTTCAATGACAACAACACAGCTAGTCTGTAGCAGAGATCTGGCCGGAGATCCCCAGGAGGTCATCCAGTCCTCCATTCTCATTGGCTTTGGGTGAAGTTAATTGGCTCTGGAGTGGGTCATGTGACCTGAGTTTAAGCCAATCAGCATATCATACGCCCCTTGGAACTATGGCTGGTTTGGGGACAGGCTCGGGGTTGGCAATCAGAGACCGTGAGACGCAACAAGACTGCCTGGGAATACCAAGCCAAAGGTCCTCACTTTTTTCTGCTGCATATGAACCCAGGAGCCCCTCCCCTTGAGAGCTGTTGGCAGTCATCTTGCAAGAGAAGAACACACAGGAAAGAAAGAAAAGGAAAGAAAAGAAAAGAAAAGAAAAGAAAAGAAAAGAAAAGAAAAGAAAAGAAAAGAAAAGAAAAGAAAAAAGACAACTGGGCCTGGGTTGTAGCCCTTGAGGTTTGAATCAAGCCGCACCTGAAGCCACACCCGATCTACTCTGGACTGCGGAGTGACCCCAGCCAGCGTAATTTCCTTTTTGGCTAAAGCCTGTTCAGGTCAGGTTTCTTGTCACTTGCAACTGAAAGAATTCTTACTGATAGGAGGTACAAAGTTCTCCCGAAAAGTAAGCTCCTTCGGGTACAAGGAAATCAGGAACCCTTCCTTTTCTCCTAAGGAAGGTGTCCTCATAAGACAGATGCAGACCACTGGCAACTTGAGTTGATTTGAGAAATGCTTTCAAAAGCCTCCAGAAATGGCAAAGAAAATGGTTTCTTTGTTAGGCCCAAGAAACACTCTCCTGAGGACATAATGATTCTATCTCCTCGCTTCCTGGGGTGTGTTGTGATCTGACAGTGTGTTAAGATGGTACATTATAGGGGCGCCTGGGTGGCTCAGTCGTTAAGCGTCTGCCTTCGGCTCAGGGCATTGATCCCAGCGTTCTGGGACCGAGCCCCATATCAGGCTCCTCTGCTGGGAGCCTGCTTCTTCCTCTCCCACTCCCCCTGCTTGTGTTCCCTCTCTCACTGTCTCTATCTCTGTCAAATAAATAAATAAAACCTTAAAAAAAAAAAGAAAAGAAAAAAGAAAGTGGGGGGGAAAAAAGATGGTACATTATAAGAATCTTCCTTGCATTATCTAAGCATAAAGAGTTCTACAAAAACCAGGAAGAATTGTGCTGGGTTGGGAACTGGGAAGGCCGGTCCTCAGTGGCCCCTCCTAAGGGAACACGCTGCCGGTCTGTCAGTGTATCTGATTGTTTAAGCAAACATCTGCCACACAGAGAATCTGCTAATAGAATAGAAGTTTGATTACTTTTCCCTTTGAGACTTCGAAGCACCAAACTGAGAAGGAACATTTTACATTTCCACGTCACAAGTGAGGAAAAGAGGAAGGAGAATGAGAAAAATAAGAGGGAGGAAAAAAAAAAAAACCTCCAACATAAGGGTCTTGGGAATCATTTCCTGTGTTCCAGTTTCTGACAGAGAGAGACCCTTCCTCTGTGTGCGGACCACCTTCAAAGAGAGTTCACATAATACGTAGGTGAAGATAAGCATGTTACTCTATGAAAAAGTCTTCTATCAAAACTACTTTCACATTTGTGTTTTAATTTTAGGATGAAGAAGGTTGATGCTTTATAATTCTGGAAAACTCACCTGCCCAGACTTGGTACTTTCTGACACATAACCTGAGACAAGCCCGCACTCTGTTACTGTCTGGACTCTGAAGAATATTTTGAAAGCCCTTAAAGTAGAATCTAAACGCTAAGAAAATTACGAGGGAATGTTTATTATCCTCAGACTGATAGTCAATAGCAAATTGCCCTTAAAGCTCTTTGTAACAATGTGTCGTTATTTCCTGACATCCTGAAGGACTCCTACGAGGACCAGCAAGTATCACTGGGGGTCAGTCACTGACACCCTATGGAACCTTTGGTATGGAGAATCATACTGAACATTTCAAAAGCCGCTACCTCTTCCAGGGGAGCAGGGAAGAAAGGAATTGACATCAGAACCAGAATCTACTGAGAAATTCTGTAAACTCCAAATGCAATCTTGCGTCCATGGATTCATTCATTCACCAAAAATTCGAGTTCCTCCTGGGCACCTGCCACAGTCTAGGCCCTGGAAAGGGAGCAGAGAACAGGCCAGTTACGTTTCTGCCTCCAGGGAACTTCTACATTCTAGAGGAGACTGCCAGAAACAAGTGAAGAAAGATATGTAATATGCTAGTATAGAATATAACTTCAGACAATGATAAATGCTACCGAGAAACTAAAGCCAATGGGAGATTGGGATGATGGGGTGTTTGTGTGCTTGTACCGGACAGAGGAAACAGAGAAGGAAGGAGCAAACCTGGGGGGTTTGGGGAAGAGCATCCCAAGGGGAGGAAGGGGCAAAAGCCTGTGGCAGGAACAGGTTTGGAGGCTGGTGGAACACCTGTTTGGAGGGAGGTGAAAGCAGGAAGCACACAGAGCCTTACAGGGCACAGAAAGGAGTATGGATTCTATTCTAACCACGACTGGAAGCCACTGAAGGACGTGAGACAGGGAAGTAAAGTCATCTGGGAGCAGGTTGGCTCAGCCCCACTGGAGGGGAGTTACCTGGACTGGGGGTACTGGCTGTGGTCCTTGTTCTCAGCTGTCTTGCCAGCCCCCAGGAAAAGCCTGGGCCCAGTAGACCCTCAGTAAATAGTGGTTGAGGGAATCAATGAAGTCCTGGCCTAAGAGAGCTTACGATTTCCCAGGTGAGTCAAATACGTGACTATGTTAGCTGTGACACCAAATGGGTGGCACCGGGCACAAGCGTCTGCTGGAGACGGGAGGTGGGGTCTCAGAAGCAGAGCCCTGCAGAAAGGCCCAGCAGCTGGACGGTGCAGCCCTCTCCCCCGGGCCCAGGGAACGGGCTGGCATGAGCGGGCGGGGAGAGCTGCTGCTCCGGTGGGAGGAGCAGCCAGGGGCACTCAGGCTGGCACGTTTGCATCCCCTGTATTAAAGGGTTGGGCGCTCTGCCCTGCAGGGCCCGCCTAACGCTCCCTGGCTTCCTGCAGGGATGCTCAGAAATTCTTCCCAGTTCCCCTCTCCACTGCCTGCGCTTAAGGCAGGGATGGGCCAATACCCTCCACACCCTTTGTCTATCCATCCGGAAGTACTGAGTCAACAGCCCTTTCCCAGAACCCACCTCAGTTTCTTCCCACACCTGCAGCTCCTGCAGTTCCCAGGAATGAGGTGGGGCCGGGCAAAGAGCAAGGTGAGTGTCAGGGTGAGGATTCACACAGTAGGATCTCCCGATGGGTGCCTCTCAGACTGACCATGCATGCAAACCTCCCCGAGGGCCTGTCCACGCAGATCGCTGCGTCCTGAGCCCAGATGTTCTGACGGTGAAGGTCTGAGGTGCATGGAGAATTCTCGAGGGCTTCTCACGGGCTCCCAGGGATGCGGGTGCTGAGGTTTCCCGGCTCACTTTTTGAGGTGCACCGCTCCATAGGAAGCCAGGGTGAGGTTGGCAGGAAAGCGATAATAAATATAGCCACGGTTTACTGAGTGCCAGACTCTGGGCTGAGGGCATTATGTGAATAATCTCTTTTAATCTTCACCCAGCCCTGTGAGTTGGCACTATTATCATGCCTATTTAACAGATGAGGCTTGGAAAGAGTAGAAAACTTTCCCAAGGTCTCATAAGCTTACAAGTGAGACTTGCACTCCACTGTCCAGCTCCAGCACCCAAACTATTAAGAGAAATCTTAAGGGAATAAATGTTGATAGGCTGACTAGGACACGTTATAAATTGACAACTAGAGAAAAGGTCAAGAAGTAAAAGAATACACCCATACGCCCAAGTGTTTCTCTGCAAAGGGAAAAGGGTGTATAGGCAGCTATAATTGGACCCAGTAGAGTCCCAGGAATGCCACAGCTTCTGGAACAATCAAGATTAAAAATAGCTGCGACAAAAGGGAAAAGAAAGTGTGACACACATTTCCCTGTCTCCTTTGTATTTCTCTAAAATGTCTATATCGAAGATTAAAATTGCGCCAGATTAAAATTTTTCTTTTATTTCTGTTGTTCTCTCACCGCACCACACCCAAGGCTCCCAGTGGTATTCTGTGCAAAATACGTAGTAAGTAATTGGTCTAAACCCTATGTCTTTGTTTTTTATTTATGAAGTATAACAGGCAAGCACCTATTCTGAATTAACTCGAATTACTACACAACCACACAAGCTAACCAGGAGATATGTTGAAATACGATTGAAGACTTATGAAATGATTTGGTATGAACAGCCTTTCAGGGTTGGACAAGGAAAAAAAATGGCGAATAGCATTCTCCTAGCTGAACAGTACGCGCACTGAAAATGAAATTATTTTATGGAATGAAATGAAAACGAAAAGACTTTCTTTACTACCAATGCCCCTCAAGTAAAAGCAACAATCTGGCATAAATCCTTCAGAAGGAAACTCAACGTTGGAGGAGATGCCAACTCAAACCCTTCTTTTCCGAGGAGCAAGTCCCTTGAACGTGAGGCAGGGTTAAAGTACTAGCTTGCATCCTCATGCCGAGTGCTGACTTCCTCGTTTTTGTGGATTTTAAATCAGACCCAAAAGATCATCTAATGCGGTTAAATAATCTGGTGTCTGGATTCATGACTCCAAAATGAGACCCGAGAGAGAATTTATTTTTCCCCTAGGTTGTCCGAACTCTCAGCTTGAGAATCCTCCAGACACCCATAAACGTAATCCTATGCGCTTCTGCTAGTCATACCTTGCATAAGTGCTCCGAGGGGTTATTTTACACGCAGGCTCTCAGTGGGGAGACAGCCTGGGAACTGATAGGCCATAATTCATGTTCCAATGCAGTCCTTGGAGGAGAAAAGTGGGCCTGGACGACAATAACCAGGCTATCTATATCGTTGTCTTAGTTTTACTTTTTTAACATGTTCCCTAAACCTGGTGAGCTCCCTGCTCGAAGGAGTTCTGAGATTATTATATTCAGGGAATTATATTTTTCTGATAAAATCTGAATGAGAAAACAATCATCAGTCTTTGTTTTCCCAAGGCTGGGTGACTCGTGGGGTCCCCAGGACTCCCATGTGCACAGACACCACATTTTCCGAAGTGGTGGTTTTTCTCAGCTGTTTCTCTGAGCGGCGGAAGGAATGCTGGTAGTCAGATGTCCTGCTTTTGGTGCAGGGCCTTTCCCCACATGCTCTTTTCCTTTCACCCTGGATTTTTTGACGGGACCCCATGCTGTGGACAACACCACCCCACACCTCTGTCTGAACCACTTTACACATATGTCCATTGTTACCTGAAGTTTTACCTTTTGGGGAAAAAACTTTCCAACAAAAAGCCCCAGAAAAATTCTTCAAGGCTCCCTTGTATATAGTATTTTGGGGTTTTTAAAAGATTTTATTTATTTATTTATTTATTTATTTATTTATTTATTTATTTATTCAAGAGTGAGAGAGCATGCACGAGGTGGGGGGAAGAGCAGGGGGAGGAAGCGGGAGGGGGAAAGAATCTCTATGCGGAGCTCTATCTCAGGACCCTGAGATCGCGACCTGAGCTGAAACCAAGAGCCAGACGCTTAACTTGCTGAGTCGCCCAGGCCGCCGATCTCGTATATAGTATCTTGAATCTACATATATAAAGAGTGTCTATCCTCAAGTTTCTACAGAAAGTTGGAGGTACAAAAGCGTTCGGAGGGGCTAACCCAGCTCCGTCTAATGGCAACGCGACAGAAGTCATGTGGGTGATTTCAAAGTTTCTAGTAGCCACATTAAAAGAAAAGTAAAAAAAAGAAGGAGGAGGAGGAGGAGGAGGACAGGTGAATTCATTTTAGTAATAGAGCTTATTTAGCCCAGTATAACCAAATAATCCATATTTAAGACATATGACCAGTATTTAAAATTGTTGATGAACTCTTTCACCTCCTCCGTCATGCTAACTCCCAGAAGCCAGTATGGACAGTGCATCTTGGTGTGGACGCTGCACGGTCTAAGTGTTCAAGACCCACATGTGGCCAGTGGCGGCCGGAGTGGACATAGCCGGTCTAACTAATCACACAACAACTATGAGAGTCTTTCAGGAGCCCTGTTATTCGGCAGCTCTTTTAACATTTTGCTTCTTCAGAGGTAGACCACTGGCTTCACATCTCTCTCGATAGTGTCTGAAAGACACTCAATACAGTGAGGGAAGGAGGAAGGAAAGAAGGAAGAGAGGGAGGGAGGGAGGGAGGGAGGAAGGAAGGAATTTACTCCTTTAAATCATCCCATCTAAAAATATCATTTAAATATTAAAGCCTGCCAACAATGACATGTAATTCTTTTGAAATCCAAAAATAAGCCTTTTTTTTTTAAGTTTTAGAAAACGTATACAGGTTTAATTTGGCAGAAACTTCCATGTAACTTTGGTACTGTGGGAGCTCACTGAAAGCCAATGCTGTCAACGTGTCATACTTTGACTTCAAAAGTAAATGTGTCACTAAGTGCCCACATCCAGCCAAAGCCAAGTTGCTCAGTAGTGCTGGGGACAGAGGCCCAAAGTTCACCAGGCCTTAAACCAGCCCCGCTCCTGTGAGAGGGAGAAGGAGGAGGGTGCTGGTGGAGGGCAGGAAGGGATTCCTTCGCAGCCCCTGCCTGCTGTCACGCACACCTACCGCTCTAGAGTGCTTGGTCTCCTCGTGGCACGTGCCTGAGGTCAGGGCTGGCCTCTGGCCCAGTGCCTCCCCCAGTGTTGCCATCAGCTGGGGTCCCACTGCCGACTCCAAGGAACCCCGAGGCCACAGCCTGAGCACCCCTCCTTGAGAAGCATGAGAGCTCCGTAGGGATGGAGGGTCTTCCCTTCCTTCTAGCTCCACCTGGGCTCCCAGCTCTCAACCCGCAGGACCACCTCCTCAGCACAGGCCCTGTTTTAATTATCAGCTCAAAGCCTTGCGTGATGGTTCTCTGGCTGATGCTGTGCTGGTGAGGCCTTCCAGACTTCCTCCCTCCCTCCCTCCCTCCCTCCCTTCCTTCCCTCCTTCCTTCCTTCCTTCCTCCTCTCTTCCTTCCTCCCTCCCTCCCTTCTTTCTCCCGTCTGTCCATCCTTCCTTCCTTCCATCCTTATCCTTTTTTTCTTTCCTTCTTTTTCTTTCTTTGCTTACGACTACAATACCCGGATCCTGTCCTAACGGTTGAGCTAGGCAATTGCCCCAGCCAATGCGTTTCCTACCTCGGTTCTGACTCATGCTCATTACATTGTACTTTGAACTAGGCCTTGGTTATCTGCTGTCTCGGTCACTAAAAACAATCTTCTGTCGTTGGGGCAGCTCAATACCGCCTCTCTAAAATTAACTCTTGGGAGTGTGAAGTTTTCATAGTTTCCCCCAACCACCCAAACTTAAGACGAGCTTAGAAGTCCAGCTCCCACGTTCATTCATTCCAAACTGCCTCAGGGAGCTTCCAGTGGGGAAAAGGTGCTGGACACATTCACAAGCACTTCAAGATGCTGCAAGATAAAGGCCAAGATGGAGGAAATTTTCACTGACCTCCGCTACCCAGCTCAGGGAGCAATAGGGATGGTAAATTTTGAGACCGTTCACTCATTCATTCAGCACTTATGTGCCAGACAACCAGCAAGAGAAATGAGTAAAACATCATAGGAGTCGCATAGCAATGAGGGCCACGCAGGGACTTCATGGGGTATGAATTTGTTATCTGAAGGTACTCTCTCAGAGTAAAAGCTAGAAAGATATCTTTATCACAATATTAATTACAAAATAGAGTTTGAGCAAATGGAACCTGCCTGCAGAAGTGCTGCCACCTTGGGGGTGTGTGCAGGCAAAGAGAGGCGGCTTGGACAGAAGTCTCTAAAGTCAGCCTCAGTTTTCCCATCTGTGAAATGGGGGGAGGGAGAGGGCTCCGACTGAATCGTTCCAATCTTCTAAGAAGCAGACACTGAGAGAGGGTTGGGAATGCGAGAGCAGCGTCTAGAGAAAACATCCACGAGAAAAATGGAACAGGCCCCAGAAGAGGCTGGGGTGCCGCAGACCCCAAAGCGGGCCTGACCCAGTGCAGGAGGGAAGGAAGGGAGGAAGCGTGGGGAGGAAGAGCCTGACACTTCAGTGCACTCCCAGAGCTCCCGGGGGGGGGGGGGGGCGGCTCAGAGCAGCAGGGGAGGGGCAGTTACACCCCTGCGGCTGGAGACAGACCAGACGGGCACATGTTCTGGGGAACCACGGTCTACCCTTTCTGCCATGTTTGCTCGGGCAGCCATCACAGACACCACAAAGTGAGTGGCTTACTCAGCAGAAACATATTGCCTCACAGATCTGGAAGCTACACGTCAGAGATCCAGACCCTGCTGGCCAGGCTGCTTCCTTCTGAGGCCTCCCTCCTTGGCTTACAGGTGGCCGCCTTCTCCCTGGGTCCTCATGGGGTCTTCCCTCTGTGTGGGCTGTGTCCTAATCTCCTCTTATAAGGACTGCAGTCCCGCTGGATTAGGGCCCACCCCTATGACCTCATGTTAATTCCCCTTGTAAAAACTGTCTCCAAATCCAGTATTACCTTCTGAGGTCCTAAGGGTTAAGGGGCTAAAGGTTAGGACTGCACCATAGGACTATGGGGGGAGCACAATTCAGTCTGTAACCCTCCATGTATCTGCTTCTCCTCAGTTTCAAGCAGCAATCCCTCCACAGCCCCCATGCATCTCTCCTCCTCAGAGGAAACTCAGAAGAAAGCTGGAGGGACAGTGTGCAGCCCCCATAGCTGCATTGGATGTCAAGCTCAAACTCATATGCATCCTCTTCTCCCTCCACTGCCTGGTCTGATTTCCTCTCACTGTCATCTCTCATCTCGGGGGATCTCAGGGGCTCATGTGGTGTGATCCGGACCTCCTTCCTGGAGGGTCCTACAGCCTTCTCAGTTCGGGCTTGCTAGGAGAGTCTATTCCTAGTCACTACAGGGGAGGGGGTACCCAGAGGCACCCAAGGGGATCCCTGGGCTCCACATGGATGTCTGCCTATTGTGTAAAAGGAGCCCTTCCTCCTGCTGCTGGTCAAGGTCACCAGCTCCTGCCCAGGTGGTGATTCTTCTCATCTGCTGGTCCAAGGTGCCCTGGGGGCAGAGTTCAATGGTACCCTTACTATCACGAGGACCTTCAGCCCTGGAGAGAGCCCACAAGTGCGGGAACAGGAAGCACAAAAATGCCCTAGTGAGTCACTGGAAGGATGTCGAGGCCACTCTTGCTTCCACCTCTTGGTTCTTGGATCCATGTTTCAGAGTCTCAGGTTTTGCCCACCAGGGCCCTGAACTTCACATGTGCTAAGCATCCCAGAGGTCAACAACTCCAGAGGTCAGTGACTGTAACAGTGAGACCTCCCACCAACAACTCAACCGGGTCGCTCTTCGACGGCAGGAGATCCTTGGGTGGGAGCAGCCCAGGAAGCATGGCCTCTGCACGTCATGGTGACGGACTTGGGAGTGCCGTAAGGAGGACGTCAGTTGGGCATGGTCCTTCCCGGTCACAGTCTCTTGCCTTGCAGAGACCCCATGATTGTGTGCTCATCATTATTTCTGCAGTGTGTAAGCATGTTTGAGAGCATGCTCTGGGGTCCAGTGACTTCCTGACTGCACCTGACTTTTCTGTCCTGCTCTGAAATGTAAGGTACTGTGTCAAGTCTTACTTCCTCATCCGTGGCACCTACCTTGTCAGGTTGGTGTGAGGAGTAAAGGACGTATTGCATAATTTTTTGAAAGTTTGTTTAAATGGGGGAATGGAGCACCTGGGTGGCTCTGTCAGTTAAGCATCTGCATTCAGCTCAGGTCACGATCCCAGTGTCCTGGGATCGAGCCCCGTATTTGGCTCTCTGCTCAGCGGGGAGTCTGCTTCTCCCTCTCCCCCTGTTGCCCCCGGCTTGTGCTCTCTCTCTTTCTCATTCTCTCTCTCTCTCAAATAAATAAATAAAATCTTTTTTTAAAAGCTTGTTTAAACGCTAGTGGGACTGGCCAAAATGATTCCAAAATTCATACGGAAGAATAAATTTTCCACAATTGCCAAGAAGCTTTTGAGAAAGGCTGTAGGTGATGGGAACTTGGCCTGCTATGTGTTATAGCTCACTATAGAGTTGTTGCAGTCAAAACCGTGTGGCTTGCTGGGCTGTACCTGTACCCGCAGCAGGTCTCCAAGCTGAACAGCCTCTGGCACAGCAGAAAATGTGGGTAAGGGAAATCAGCAAGCCAGATCTGTAACTTCTGAATAAGGACTGGGTCTGTGGGGCTGGGCACAAAGTGGAGCCATATTTAAATATCTATCTATATATATTATATAGATATATGTATATCTATATATAAATACAGATATAGATAAATATATAGATATTTACTATGTGTATATATAATAAAAATAAATGGATTAATAGAACAAAACAGAAAACTCAAAAATAAACATATATATGTAGAAATATATATATATATATATATATATAGCTCCAATACAGAATAAGGTTCCATTTCAATTCACCAGGGAAAGGATAAGCAATAGGAACAGCCGAAGAGGAGAAGAGAACCCCACTTCATTCCATATATTTCTAAGAGAAACTGAATTATAAGAAGTAATAGGCCTGGGATTAAGGTGAAGCAAAGGAGGTGAGCCTTGAGTGCAGAACTGAAGGAGGCCCTCGTTTTCAGGGTCGTGCATGTGCCCTGGGTGTGCCTGAGATGCCTCGCTCACCTGGTCCCAGCCCTGGAAGGTAAAAGCACCTGTCAAAGATTTCACTGCAGCATCGCTGGTAATAGGAGGTGTTGGGAACAACCTACATGTCCCTCATTAGGGAATGGGTGAGTATATTATGGTCAATGCACAGCATGGTTATTACAAGAAGTAAAGCAAACACGGAAATATGTCTACAACATATTGTTAAATGAAAAAGTGAAATGACAGCCCCATGTCTAGCATGATCTATGCTATGCACATGTATGCATGTTTATAGAAGTTCTTGAAAAAAGTAGAAAATACCTAACAGCTAGTTACTCATGGCTACTTCCAGGGAATGGGCTGGGGTGAAGTGAGAGATTTGTTTTCTTCATCCCATGTTTTGTTAGTGGTGGGACTTTGAACCGTTTGTTTGTTTTTGTTTTGCTTATGTGGAATTTTTCAGGGGAACCAAAAAAGCTGGTGGCAAATCCTTGTCAGAGAAACTACCCAGTCTAGCAACACATGGGATATCTTGGTCCCAGTAACATAGTTCCAGGGCCAGACTGGTGTGGGGGAGGGTGATAGTGGGAAGCTCAATTGTTCTGTGTGATAGAACAAGAAGGATCCGGAGCCCTAGAGTAAGGGTGACAGGACCCCAAAGTGAACGGCAGAGGTGGGAGAGGCGAGCAGAACAAGGAAGGAAGTCATAGATCCTGATGAGGAAAACTGGCTGTGTGAACGTCCCCAGGTCTGCCATGATGGAGGAACTTTGAAGAAATGAATACAGTTTTTCCTCGACTTACAATGGGATTACATCCAATAAACCCATCGTAAGTTGAAAATATCTTAAATCAAAAAAAAAAAAAAAAGAAGAAAGAAAAGAATAAAGAAAAAAAATGTCCTAAGTCAAAAATGCATTTACTATATCTAACCCACCAGATATCATAGTTCAACCTGGCCCACCTTAAATGTGCCCAGAACACTTACATGAGCCTGCAGTCGGGCAAAATCATCCAACACGAAGCCTATGTTATACTAAAGTGTTGACTCTCCCGCGTCATGGACTGAATGCTGTCCTGAAGGTGACACACAGAGGGGCTGTGTGATGCAGAGAGGTTGCCAGTGTCTTGGTTGCTGACCCTCAGACTGCCTGCTGACTGGGACTGGAGCCTCACATCAGGAGAGTGTCTACCATGTATCGATAACCCGGGAAAAGATCAAAATTCAAAATCCGATGTACAGTTTCTACTGAATGCGTATCACTGTCACATCATCGTAAAGTTGAGAAACTCTAAATGGAACCATCGTAAATCAGTAACCATTTGTACTTGACTTTTAAGTTATTCCGTGTGTTGTGCAGTGATGTCTCTCCTCATCCACCCCCATAGCCCTAAATCATCTGTTAAACTCTACTACATACAACTACCTTTTGAGGAAAGAAAACGGACCCTGTGGGGTTGTAGAAAGCAGAAAGAAGACAACACACACAGGAGGTGAGATGTGAGATTAGAACTGAACAGATTTAAAAAAAAAATTTTTTTTAAGTAGGCTCCATACCCAATGTGGGGCTTGAACTCATGACCCTGAGATCAAGAGTCACATGCTCTACCAATTCAGCCAGCCAGGCGCCCCCAGATCTTTTTTTTTTTTTTTAATGGAGCAAGGAGTAACCAAAACTACTAAGGATGACCGTTATCGAAAAGACAAGAACAAGTGTTGACAAGGATGTGGAAAAATTGTAACCACGCATACATTGCTGGTGGGAATGTCCAATGGGGAAGATGCTTTAGATAGCAGTCTGTCTGCTCCTCAAAACACAATAGGATTCAACAATTCCACTTCTAGGTATGCCCAAAACAAATGAAAACGTATGTCCACACAAATATATGTACACAAATGTTCACAGCAACTTTAGTCGTAATAGCCAAAAAGTGAAAACAATCTAATGTCCATCACTGACTGATGGATTAATCAAATGTGCTATATTCATATAATGGACTATTCGGTGACAGGAAGGAAGGAAGGAAGGAAGGAAGGAAGGAAGGAAGGAAGGAAGGAAGGAAGGAAGGAAGGAAAGGAGGGAGGGAGGGAGGGAGGGAGGAAGGAAGGAAGGAAGGAAGGAAGGAAGGAAGGAAGGAAGGAAGGGAGAAAAACCAGTAGGTACTACAACACAGATGAACCTCAAAAACATCATTAAGTGAAAGAAACCAGGCACATATTACATGATTAGAAGTAGACCATATATTGTATGATTCCATTAATATGAAATGTCCAGAACAGACAAATCTATAGAGACAGAGAGTAATTCGTGGTTGCAGGGGTTGGGGGAGGAGGGAATAGACATGACTACTAATGAGTATGGGATTTCTTTACAGGGTGATGAAAATGTTCTAAAATTAATGGTGGTGATGGTTGCACAGCTATGTGACGACACTAAAAAACATTCAATTATACATTTTACATTGACTGAATTATGTGGTATGTGAAATGTATCTCAATAAATTTGTCCCAAAAAAAGTAACCAGAAGAAAAGCAAGCCCTATCCCTCTCCAGTATCCTAAGGGAATATGGAGCAGGGCACCCAGGGACAGGAGCTCCAGCTGAGGGAGGAGCCAAGGTAAAATAACGGGGATGTAAATATCCAAGTATGACCTACGGGAATAGAGAGCTTGGGCCACCAGGCAGCTGACATCAGGGACACATGTGAAATGTGGCATGTTCCACCCAAGGTCTGACATGCAGGAAGGACTCAATAAATATTAACTCCTGTTAAACACCTTATTATTATCTTATTCTATGCCATACTTCAAACTCCTTCCATTTTTCTACCTCCCTTTGGCCATAACCCATGCATGCAGAGGCCCACACTCTGGAAATGTATGAATAGGCTTTTTAGCTCAATTTATGGTATGAGAAAATTTGTATCTTGAAACCATTAGGACACATCTCATTTGACAGAGGTGAGTGAGGGATGGACAGGGTGTCTTCTCTTTGCCCAGCAGAAAGCATCAGAGTCCTTTAGCAGGGTTTGATGTTTGGGGCTGGACGATTCTCTACTATGGGGGCTGTCTTGTGCATAGTAGGTTGTTTGGTCTTTAACAAAGTAGCGTGCCTGGCCTCTACCCACTAGGTGCAGGCAGCACCCCCTCCATTTGTGATCATCACAGATGTCTCCAAACATTGCCAAATGTCCCCTGAGGGCTCTCTTGGGCTCTCTCTCCCTCTCTTTCTCTTTCATACACACACCCCTACCAGTCCCTAACTACGACCCTAGAAGATGTATGCTATAGTGAACTTCGAACTTTAACATCAGAAGGAAGTGGAAGGTACTCAGGCAGCTCCCAGACTGAACAGACACCCCCATCCCACCCTCCATGTGCCCCACCTACCACACACTTCTCCACACCCTGCTCCTAGACCCATTCTTCATCTGTTCCTTGTACCACCCCTATATCTGCCCCACTCCCAAACACCCCCAAGCAAGCCTACAATCTCTAGCTGTGATATTCAGACCTTTGGTCATCCATCCAATCGTCAAACACCCGATACCTCAGCAAAGGCTCAGGCTCCTGTGTGCTGGGGGAACAGAAAACCATCACACAGGATAGGAGCTGAGGCTGAGGGTATATTTGGGCAGAGCCAAAGAAGGGGAAAGGAAGAGTGAAATGCCATTTATCAAGCAGCTATTTCACGTATCAGGCTCATATTAGCAGTTTCTTACACATTACTGCATTGAATTTTCATATTAACCTTGCAAAAGAGGTATTTTCCCTTTTCGGCAAATGGAAGAATTGAGATTCAGGGAAGTTGTGGTAGATCACCTAAAATCACGGCCACCAAAAATCCCTCTCATCCCTGCTGTGCACACAGCTCCGCCCATCAAGAGCTGGGGTCTATTTCTCCCTCCCTGAGTCTCGATTGGCTTTGTGATGAGCCCTGAGCAAACAATGCAGTGGAAGTGACATTCTGGGACTTCTGAGCCCAGGTCTTAAGTGGACCAGCAGCTTCTGCTTTCTCCCTTTTAGAACCCTAAGGCCAAGGTGCTGTGAGGAGATCCGAGCAGCCTACGCAGAGAGGTCACATGGACAAAACCAAGACTGTGGTTGACAGCTCCATCCCAGCCACCAGCTGAATGTAGTAACATGCGTGAACCCAGACAAGACCAGCAGAAAAATCAGTCCGAGGAAGTAATACACTCATATGTGAACTAACTTGAATTTAAATAAAATTTCGGGGGGGAAAAAAAAGAAATAATACACTCGTGTTTGTTTTAAACCACAATGTTTTGGGGCAGTTTGTTATGCAGCTATTAATAACTGATACAAGAATCAATTTGCTCAAGGTCATACAGCCATAAGCAGAGAGGAACCAGAATTTAAATAGAAGCTTGTTTCTATCAAAGCCTCTTTTCTCCCATGAAGGTACACAAATTTGTCCACTAAGATGTGGAACTATCTCCTGGGTTGGGGTGAAATCGTGACAGTTAACTGAACACAAAGGACGTCAAAGAAATCAACAGTTGGCAATAGGTGTACCTCCTAATAAAAAAGTAACAGGAGAATAACTACGGATAAGATTTGACTATGGAAAAGTTATACTCTAGCTCCATTTGTGGAAACTGTTGATATTTATACCTAATCAATGTGCAGCACATATTGTTTAAATATAATTAATTATGGGGTGGCAGTAAATTCTAAATATGTGCATGTCTATTTCCAAGTTAGCAACTTTGACCTTTGAAAAGGAAGAGGCAACACTGGTTCATACGTTGATCATATGTATATGTGCCTCAATATTTTAAGCACCTGATGGCAAAATCAGAATGCTAATTTCCTATCTTCCCTAATCACTATCCCTACAGCAAGGGGAAGGTGGGACCTGTTGGGTCCTCCCCACAGCAGACCCCCTCCCACCCGCAGGAATAGTCAAGCTTCCTCCATTCAATATCAGAGCTAGAAAATAAAGAAGCCTAGGCTCCTAGGCTTAATACGGCCCCTGATTTAGAGTTTGAAAACACTGAGAGCAAATGAGATCTGACCATTCCCCCAAACTCAGGTCACCTCACTCACTACGTAATCAAAATTCCATGCATCAAGTCCTTAATCCCATCAGTGGTGTGACAGTAAATGGTAAACATTCAATTACTGCCTCTCTTGGAGGAAAAGGAGAAAGAAAAAAGCTCCGATGTGCAGCATTTGCCATTTCTGTGGTATCCGTACTCCCACCGTGGCCAATTCCAACCTACCAACATGACATTCACCAGCATGCAAAATTCATGAAAATTTAACAATTAGCTCTCCCCCATATGACCAAAGCCAGCTCAGCACTGACACCCACCCACCCATGTGCACAATATTATATCCGTTAGGAATACGTTCAGCTGCCAGTGATAGAAAGCCCTGAAAGACAGTGTTTTAACAAAGGAGTTTGTTTCCTCTCTTGCATGTAAAACAAGTCCAGAGGTAAATCACCTAGGGCTACCATGGTAGTCCCATACAATGATCCAGAGCTTAGGTTCTTCTGCCTCTTGGTTCTGCCACCCCTAGGAGATGGCCCTCCTCTCTATGGTTGGAGACACCTGCCTTCCCATCCGAGTTTGAGTAAGCAAACTCTCTTAAGGGGGCCTTCTCTTAAGGGGGCTTCCTAGAAATTTCACCAAAGACTTTGTGATGTCTCGCAGTCCAAAACGTAGTCATGTGATGAGATCTAGGTGCAAAGAATTCTGGGAAAGGTAGTTTTTTAGTTGCACGCCCAGGTGGAAGTCAGCATTCTGTTACTATGAGGGAAGAATGCTGAAGTAGGAAACTAGCTATCTCTGTCACCGTAGCTACCACAGACGCAGCTACCATTTACGGCTCCACCAGGGTCTTATACCAAGCTCTTTATCCATGTTATTCCAGTTTTTTTGGCCACAGTTCTCAAAGTGTAGTGGTACCAGAGAAAACTTCAAATGAATACAGATGAGCATCTTTTAAAATCCATCTTTTAAAATCTTTTGAAATTTATGTATTTATTTTAGTGTGGAAAAAAAAAGGAGTATACCAAACGTCATTTCAGATACTTTTGCTTAGAACTAGGGTAAGGTGGATAATAACTTTTTAACTTAAACGGGTATTAAGTTCCAGAAAAATGAAGTAAATAATAGTACAGGTGATCTGAGGATATGGGGAAAATTCTTAGGGTAACGCCTCCCTGCCTGAGATTCGGGGAACACTGAGATAGCTGTCATTGTCCCCACTTCCCAGAGGCTCATGGAAGTAACATAACTTGCTCAAGTTCACACACAATTATGTCGGCAGGTTTGACAACCTCCCTCTTGAACAATGACTAACATCCCCTCATATTGCATTTGAGAGTAACTGTGATGCAGGTTCCAGCACTTTTGGTAAAATTCTTTTCTATACACATATGATTTTTAATTGTAATCTTTTTTACATAAGTATGAACATAAGGTTGTATATATGCAACTAAGTAATGTATATATCAATTGTACAAATTTATATATAATGCAACTAAAACCCCAATTTACTAACACTTTGTGGAGGGTTTTGTGGGGTGTCTATCTCCGGAGACAAGACCTGACAGTGGCTATCCACTCACAAAGGCCTCTTGATGTCCTTCGGGGCCGTGTTTCACAACAACCAATGGTGATGCATTTCTTAAAAATTAGAACAGATTCTGGGAAATGGAGGACAAATTAGGGGAAGGCAACACATTAGTAACACAACTGATGTAACACGGCATGGGTCTACAAGAGAAAATATAAATTATAGTAGAGTAAATAAGTTATTCTCATGTAACTTTATTTGGAAATAGAGACTTACGAACATAACATGCAAATTTGTGCCAGACATATGCAAATTTGTGTCCAGGTATATGTAAATTGTGCCCCATATATGCAAATTTGTTTTCTAAGCCAAGACCTCTGAAAACAAATATACATATATGTGTGTGTATATTTTCTTTTTTAAGTGGACCATAATTCTGTCGCATGTCATGGTTTTCCCAGACGTGGCCTTACCAGCTCGTCGTTCCTACAGTGCTAAAGGCAGTTGAAACACCTGCAGGATGCGGTGTCTGAAGTAAGCAATGGGGTCTGAGTCCCCCAAAGACCACATGCTGTTGGAGGTCTCAGAAACTGCAGACAGCCCCGGCGGGGAGGCCTTTACACTCAGAGATGGGGAACAAAGCAAGGTCGCAGACCAGCCTTGTCCGTGGAGCTTCTTTCAAAGTAGACAGACGCCTTCTATCTGTCCAGATTTGTTTGTGTTCCATTCTGTTTGGCGGAGAGAGAGGGACGGGACAAGGGTGCAAGGTCCCTTGGCCTCTAAGAGTGGCAGAAGCCTCCAGATCGATCTGTTTTTCACTGGTGGGTGAATGAACCTAGGATTGATACACCCGCAGGGAGGGGGTGGGGGATGGAGGGAGGTGACATAGGAGGGGGATGGCTTAAGGGTAGCACAGAGGGAGAGGAGAATATTTCTGTTTCTAGTTAACACTTTGTGTGTACTGTATCATTATAGGGGAGAAAAATGCAACCTTAAAACAGCCTCGACTAATTATATGGGGGGAATATGTAAAATGATATGATACCGCTTGGCCTCTGGCTAGTGCCCTGCTGTATTTCCACATGCGACATGTTTTAAGTAAAGTCCAAACCAAACCATAAAACTTGAAGAAAAAATGGGGAGGAAAGAAGCGTTGTTCATGCCTAAAACCCACCCTGTGCACATGCAAAACAGATGAGCTAAGAGAGACCCAGCTCGAAATCGTCTCTTCAAAATGTAAATCTAAGAATGGTTTCCAGATGGAATCTGAGATGCATAGCTTATCATTATATCAAGGAGCAAGCCCACTTTTGACCACATCGAAATGAACCACCGAGCCACAAGTCTATGTATGGGCAAGTTTGGCTTCTTCAGTTTGCCTGGAACGTTCCTGGTCCTGCCACTGTGGTTCCCGGGCTCTCCCCTGGGCTAGTCTTTGAGATTACGTTGAACGACTTGGAACCAGGCAACATTTCAGGCTCGTGACAATTCCAAACTCCTTCCTGCCTCATGGTAGCACCCCTCCTGTCCACCTTCCTCATTTTATTTTCCCCAGGCTTGCCAAGTGGGACAGGAAATTACATCACAACATCGTGTTGCCATCTCCAAAGTGTAGGTTTCCCCCTTCCTCTCCAACCCTGAAACTGCAGAAAACTCTAGGCTGGTAAATAGCGCTGGGAATTTAAGACAGATTGAGCATTGGAGAGCTTGTAAAGACTTGACTGCGAGTGAGAGAAAGTCCAAAATGACAGGGGCTCAAACAAGGAAGGAGCTTCTCAATCTCTCCCGTAAAACCACAATGGAGGTAGACTGTCTATGGCTCACGGAGAGCCTTCCCAAAGTTTCAGAGACTCAGGATCTTTCCCTCACTGCTCCCACGTGCTCAGCACCAGGTCTCTATAGTTGTCTAGGATAGCTGCTTGAATTCTAGACATCACGGCCATAGCCCAGCCAACAAGTGTGATGGATTGTTTTTAATCCAATCACCCCTCCTGTGTCTACACACCTTTGCAATGTCAAGAACACTGCCCCTCCTTCCATCAAGACCTGGAGTCTACTTCTCCATCCTTGAATCCAGGTTGACCAATACAATTTGGCAGAGGTAATGGTGTATGAATAAAGGCCCAGGCCTTAGGGAATCATGATGTTTCCTCTCTCTCTCCCCCTTGAAACTCTGAGAACACCGTGTTGTGATAAAGCCCATTTAGCCTGTGGGAGAATGCGATTCTTCGTGGAGAGGAAGCGAGGAGCCCCAGCTGCCAGACATGACAATGAGGCCCTCTTAGATCTTGTGGCCCAGCTAGGACATCCGATGAGACAAGCTAAGAAAGCTCCCAACCCATGGAACGGCAAAAAATAATAAATTGTGATGGTTTGGGCCACTACTTTTTGGAATGGACTGGTGCACAGCAATCAATAAAGTGAAAGAACAGTAAACAGGAGGCAAAGAAGAGACAAAAAGCGTGTGCACTACTATCTCTGATGGAACCTTACATAAGCCTCCAGACAACACAGCTGTTTTTGTGTTCGGGGCCACAGTCAGTTGCAGGGAGTTGAGGAGTGTGGTCTCTGTCAGGGCAGCCTGGTGCCCGGCTCAAACAGTAGCCGCAGTGCTGTGGGAAGAGCTGATATCAGGGAAACAATGAGCACTCGGAGAGGGAGGGAGGAGTGGGAAATAGCAAATGTACAGCATTTTCCATGAATATCACAGATCTTTTTAAAGTTAGAAAGGTAATTTTAAGATGCTTTTTCCTTTGAAACTGAAATTCTCCCCCAGCTCAGAATAAGAGAAGGTAAATGAGAACACCTTCCAAAAATATGCTACGCCTCTGAGACATACAAGGAACTCAGATTCTCCATCCAGAGGAAGGGAGGGTGGGAGGAAGGCACAACTTAGTGGTGAAGATGAAGGTCACTGACAATGGGACCAGCCGTCCTCGGTCTGTGACGGAAAACAAGCCGGCACTTAGGCAACACACAGGGAAAAATTTCTTGTACTCCAGGCTTTTAGATCCTGGAAGAGGTCAACAAGTGATATTATTGTAATCTTTCTCTTGCTTTGTAAGACTTGGATAAGTTCTCAGCTGCCTTTGAGACCTTGAATTTCATTTCACCAGGTGCGTTAGAGAAGAACTGAAGAATTCTGGTGGTCTCTTTGAGCCCTTCACTCCCATGAAATAGAAAAGGCCATTTGCTGAGTGTGTACACAGGTCTATCATGCCCAGCACAATTCTGGGCCCTCTGGGGGAAAAAGAGGATACGCGTCTGCACTCGGAATGCTTATGATCTACTTAGAAAATCACTTTTTAAAAAAGATTTTATTTATTTGAGATTGAGAGCACAAGCAGCAGGAGAGGAGGGAGATGGAGAAAGAGACTCCTCACACCAACCATCGCTAAGCAGGAAGCCCAATATGCAGAGCTCCATCCCAGAACCCTGAGATCATGACCTGAGCCAAAGGCAGACACTTAACTGACTGAGCCACCCAGGCACCCCAAAAAGCCCTTTCTGTCGTTCTCGGCACACAAGCCCAAAGAAAGTTCCCAGAATTGACAGAGTTGTCCCAGTTCTCCTGCACGTAGCCTGGTCATGACGATAAGTGAAGTTCTCTTCTTTTACAAGAAATGTCTGCCCTCAGCACAGTCCCTCTTTGCTCCAATAACCTGGAAGATCCCCTAATTTACCAGGCACCCCCTAACTTTGGAGCACATGAAGACCTTCCAGGGGTACAGTGTGAATAGTCTTAAGAGAATCAACTTTCAGATTATCAGTTTCCATACACGCTCTTTCCCAATGTGGTTGGGCTATGAAGGTGCCAGCATTCTCTATAGCCTTTCTTCACTTTGTGAAAGCAAGACATGCCCCTCCACTCTTACACATCTTACCATGATTCATTATCCTGTGATGGGAAAACTCCAGGGCAGCCAACAAAAGGGAAGCCTCCTAGGATGAGTAATAAAGGTTCTGTCCCCCCACAGGGCTTTCGGGATTTCCCTGGTTTAGACATTCACTCCTTTGCTTGTTAAGGGAAAGCCCATTATTCAAAAGAGGTATCTGGCCCATATGGGAATGTCTGAATTCAGTTACATGGTACAGCAGAGAAACGGGGATAAAAACAGCTTTTCAGGGGCGCCTGGGTGGCACAGCGGTTAAGCGTCTGCCTTCGGCTCAGGGCGTGATGCCGGCGTTCTGGGATCGAGCCCCACATCAGGCTCCTATGCTATGAGCCTGCTTCTTCCTCTCCCGCTCCCCCTGCTTGTGTTCCCTCTCTCGCTGGCTGTCTCTATCTCTGTCGAATAAATAAATAAAATCTAAAAAAAAAAAAAACAGCTTTTCATCAACAGACACCTCTTCTTCTTTCTCACCTCTGTCAAAGAAGGAAAGAGAGAAAGAGAAGGGGGAGAAAGAGAGAAAGAAAAATCACCATCGTTGAGGTTTGTCCTACGAGGAAAAAATCAAGAAGAACATCTGCAAGAATTATTTCATGCTAAAAAATACTTTTTTCTTCACATTTTCAAATGCAGGAAATTCTTTGCAGCTATTCTGAAGACTCATCCCTAGGAGCTGTCATTAGCTGAGAAAGGCACATTCAAATAGCTAAAGCCATACAACTATTGGTCATTTTAAGTGTAACTGGAATGTTCAAGATATATTAGCTAAGGCCCTAGGATCAAAGTTTTATGTGATTTCTTTCAGATTTGATGTTTTGTTTAATAAGATAATTTAAAACATCTTCTTAACAATTTGATAATTAAGATCTTATTCCAGAAGAGGGAATAGAACACTTTCTCATTGATTCTATGAGGCTAATATTACTGTAATACTCAAACCAAAAAAGACACTACAAGAAAACCACAGACCAATATCTCTCATACACATAGGTGCAAAAATCCACAACAAAATCTTAGCAAATTGTATCCAACAATGTATAAAAAGATTATACACCTCAACTAAGTGGGATTCATCCAGGCATGAAAGGCTGGTTCACTACTCAAAAAATAATTAATGTCATCGTCAACAGACTAATAGAGAAAAATTGCACAATCTTATCAATAGATACAGAAAAAGCATTTGACAAAATCCAACACCCATCCATGATTTTTAAAAACCTCAGCAAACTGGGAATAGAAGGGAACTTCCTCAACTTGATAAAGAATCCTACAAAATTCCTACAGCTAACAGCATACTTAATGATGAGAAACTCAAAGCTTTCCCACAAAGATCAGGAACAAGAAAATGAAGTCCCCTCTTACCACTTCTTTTCAGCATCATACTAGAAGTCCTAGCTAATGCAACAAGACAAGAAAAGGAAAGAAAAAGTATCCAGATTGGAAAGGAAGAAATAAAACTGGCTTCATTCGCAGATGACATGATTATCTCTACAGAAAATCTGAAAGAATTGACAAAAACCAACCAAACAAAAAATTCCTAGAACTAATATGCAATTACATATAAAAGTCAATCACTTTCCTATATATCAGCAATGAGCAAGTGAAATTTGAAATTAAAAACACAATGCCATTTATATGAGCACCCCCCAAAAGTGAAATACTTAGTACAAATCTAACAAAATGCTGTCCCTACAATGTGACTTTGGAGCTCTTCACATCAGAGCTGATATTTTCCCACTCCTCAGTATGGGCTGGTCTTGTGACTTGCTTTGGCCAGTGGAATGTGGCAGAAGTGACAATGAGTCCGTCTGGAATCTATGCATAAGAGGCTTTGTTTGGCCATACCCACTCTTGGGATCCTGCCCAGCAGCCCCAGGATGAAACCCAGGATAGCCCAACCAGAGAGCAAGAAACCATGTGCACTAGACACGGGTTTATCTCAGCTGACTACGGACCTGCGAGCCAGCCCAGCCATGTCACCTGACCCCTTCTAGACTTAAGAACCACTCGGCCAGCCCAAAGACTCTTGAGCTTATTGTTTTGGCCTGTGACTATTTGTTACACACCATTCTTGAGGCAAGAGAAAGCTAAAATATCTTCTTTTGACAATTCTCTCTATTTATCATGATTGCTAACTCAATTCTGGGGAAAAAATGACTTTTTAACATTTAGCAACTTTCTGTAGGAAATAAAACAAATATGACATGGCAACTTACACTCATAGACTTGATAATTATGAGATCAATAAAAGACTTTCAAGCATAAAAACATATTACATTAGAATAAAAATCTGTGAAGAAATAGAATAGAAAGTGTAATTCAAGGAGGAAAAAAGGAAGATGAAAAATGTCTGAAGGTTTACAGTAACCGTTCACATAATTTAAAATGGAACAGGTATAAGGGCGCCTAGCTGGCTCAGACAGAAGAGCGTACAGCTCTTGATTTGGGGTCATGAGTTCAGGCCCCATGTTGGGTATAGAGATTACTTAAACAAATAAAAACTTAAAAAAAAAAAGAAGAAAGATTAAAATGCAACAAATATCACATCATTACAGCATTTGAATTCCATTTGGTCCATATTTTAAAGACATGTAACATTTTTACTTTAAAATGTCAACATTTTACAATGTGCCAAAAATTACATCCTTGGCAACTGTTTGAACTTATGATAAAAAAAAAATTTATCATAAGATGCTGACTTATAAACGTTGGGGAGGGTTTTTTTCAAAATTCCTTTAGGAGATATGCAAGCTAAAATTCTTGACAACTGCTATTCTAGAAAACCCACTTACATAGTCCCTATTTAGACGCTGGGATGCACGTGAACAAAAGATCTCAAATAGTCAGTCCATAATCATTTATAATTTGTATATGGTTACGAACAAGACTGACAAAGTCCCATACTTTTAAGGAACTTATATTCCAGTAGGTGTCCAGAAATCAAAAACAGAGACACACACATGGTTCTGGAAGCCCCGCCAGAAAGACTCCAGATTAAAGTTAGGGGAACTTTGTTCCCCAATGGTTGCTGATCTATGCCTCTGAACCTCTCTGCATGTGCTTTTCTTTCTGCTGAGAATGATCTTCCCTCCTCTTATTACAGTAAATTTTATTTATTGGAGTAGGTGATATATGTACATGGTTCAAAAATCAAAATGATAAAGAATGATTAAGAAGGCTTGCTCGCACTCTGACCTGGTCCTCTCCTTTCCCACTACCCACCCACCCCCACTGGGGGATAATCACTTTTATTAGTTCTTTGTTTCTCTTTCCAATCTTTCTGCAAATACAGGAAATATGGATATATACTCTATCTCCCCCTCACTTTCCTTAAACAAAATGTAGCCAACTATATATGTTCAATGCTCTTTGCTTCCCCCCCCCAATAGTATATTCTGGAGGGGCGCCTGGGTGGCTCAGTCGTTAAGCATCTGCCTTTGGCTGAGGGCATGATCCCAGGGTCCTGGGATCAAGCCCCACATCGGACTCCCTGCTCCGCTGGAAGCCTGCTTCTTCCTCTCCCACTCCCCCTGCTTGTGTTCCCTCTCTCGCTGGCTGTCTCTCTCTCTCTGTCAAATAAATAAATAAAATCTTTTAAAAAAATAGTATATTCTGTTTTTCCAGCAGTGCACAGACAGAGTTTTTTCCAGCAGTGCACAGACAGCAACCCCTTTCTGCTTCCAGCCATATAGTATTTCACTGGGGAGGCCCGTAGATTATCCAGGCCTCTATAGATGGGCACGTGGGTTCCAGAATGCCACTCCTATAAGCAATGCTGCCATGAATAACCATGTATGTACATCCTTCCATACGTGTGCAGCTACGTCTGGGGATAAATTCCCAGAAGAGCCACCCCACCTTTCCTTCCTGGCAAACTCTTACTCACCTTCTGACACCCACGGCCCAGGAAGCCAGACATAAGAAGAGGCATGTCCAGAGAACTACAGGAAGTCTGTCTGCTTTCTCTATTAGCTGAGAGCATTGGAGGGTATGGATCCTTCTTTCTTCACCGTCTACACTCCTGTGAATAAATAAACACTCTTCAAACGGGTTTCTTAAGAAACTCTGAAAGACAGCCTCTAGCAGAGAAGTAAGTGCTTTCTCTAGGTACCAATTATTGCTCACCACTATGAAATCTATATTTGTATACAATCTAAAAATTAAAAGCCCAAACAGTGAAGAAACCCGCTCTTCTAGATACAATTCATTCCTTAAGCTCAGGTCTTAAAGCAAGAGCTTAAGATAAAAATCTTGACTATGTATGCATAAACTACATTTTGCATGTTCTTATATTGTGATATTAATGAAAGTCACCAAATGAGCAAGTAAATAAGAGAAAATACACTTAGTACAGCTCTATAGCTACCTCAAGTATAGAGAGACAAGTATGAACAAACATGTGGACTATGTCTACGCAATAGCTAATAGGTTCCAAATATTTACTATGCGTCAATCACTGTTCGGTTTTTAAATGTATTCTCTCATTTAATCCTCTCTAAAAACAAACTAAAACTGCACAATTGTTGTTATTATTATTCCCAGTTTATAAGTTTGGAAACTGAAGTACAGAGAGGTTAAGAAACGTGTCCAATGGCACACAGCTAGCAAGCAGTGGAGCTGGAATTTGAAGCAAAGCAGTCCAACTAGACGGTCCTTCCTTTCAATAGTGTTCCTCTCGTGTGTGAGTGAGTGTGTGTGTGTGTGTGTGTGTGTACTTTCCATGGTAGATTAGTTATGAGTGGGTTCATAAGTTTCAGAAAACCCAAAATAACTGGTTTGTTACGAATACAAGTTGATAGGTCTCCCATAGTAAAGAAGACAGGTAAGCAGACCAGAGTTGTAACAATGGCCGCCATCATCAGGAGCCCAGGCTCCTTATCAACATAGAGTTTCTGCCTTATAGCCCAAAATGTCTACTGTGTGCCAGCCACCACACCCACACTCCAGCCTATGGCAAGAAAGAAGTGAAAATAAGAGTATACCCCCTCTTTTTACTACTACTTCCCAGAAGTTGATCATGATATTTCCACTTTTAGTTCAATGTCCAGTTTTACCTCCTGGCCACACCTAGTTGCAAAGGAAGGTTGGGGGAAGGAGCCCTTGTTCCATGAAAAGGCATGCTAAAAATGTTGGGTTTCAGTACTAAGGAAAAAGTACAAAGTGGATATTAAGAAATAACTAGCAAATTCTACCACGCACAGTAACTGAGAAGCATAAAAGCATGGAAGCCCAGTGTGAAAAGGGGTTTTTTAATTATCTAGTAAAAGTGCTTCTCTGATGCTGAAGTATTCCTGTCCATTGGTTGTCCTACCCCCACCCCATAAAAAGAGGCCTTGAGGCAACCAATCTGACTTTGGACAATGTTTCCATCAGTCCAGCTCTCATCCAACTGGCCCTATGTCAACCCCTTAAGGCCTTTCAGAATAACTCTCAAAACTAAGCCCTGTTGCCCTGATAATTCAGATATTTAAAGAGAGCTATGGACCCACCACTCCCAGACCCCTCCAAGTGCCCTCTGTGCTCCCAACATGTCTTTTCTCTCACCCTCCCCATGTGCTCACAGCAGTCTTTAGGTGTCTAATCCAGGCCTGGACGTGAAGTCCTGGGTGTGGCCTTGCATAGTCAGAGGCGGATTACAACTCTCAGATAATTGGCATCTGTGAATATACTTCTAGAACAGCTTCTCAGATTGCTTTAGGATTTTTGACGATGGCTTTACACTTTTCACTCGGGTGGTGTTTATCACCTACTAAAGCTACATATCCCCAATTTAATTTTTGCAGTTGATTTTGTGGCTTTGACATAGAACCCTATATGGCTCCCTACTTACCTTCTCTTATGGATAGGGCCTCTGGGCTTGCACCTACAGAGATAGTTTTAAATCCTGAGTCTGTCCATCCACAAATCATCTAACCCTCCCACCTCCATCTGTAACGTGGGTAATAACTCTCTGCAGCTTCATCTCTGTCACTGAGCAGAACATTGCACAGGGCAGGGCCAAGGTCAATGCTATATGATACACCCCTGAAATCCTCCGTCTGGGTGACACTGATCCATTAAGCAGCCCTTTCTGTGGCAACAAGGAAAACCGGTTTGGATATGTGTTGCTGCCATAGTGACATCCAAGCAGACAACTAAGAGCCCCAGGGACTTGGTTGTTGGCAGCATCAGCTACCAGAGGTTTCCTTCAACAGTGAGAAGACTTCCCAAGCCCTTAGGAGTTCAGACCCAGCAGTTGGGAGACAGCATTCATTCGTGTATTCGTGCATTCATCGTCCATTTGTAGAACACCTATTGTGGTCCTCTATGAGCCAGAAAGCTATCGTCTGAGAATAAAGGGCAACGGGCACAATGCCTGCCCTTAAGGACCTTCTCTGCCTGATGAAAAGTAAGAGTACAGCCAGGATGACTCTATTATGACTCAAGTCAGGCCATGCCACTCCTCTGCTCACTACTCTACATGGGCTCTCACGCCTCTCAGATAAAGGCCGAGGCTCTTCTCAGGACTCCCATTGCCCTTTCCATACTTGCCCCCTCCCACCCTCCTCCTCTCTCTGCTTTCTCTCCCCTCCAGCCACGCCAGCCTGGTTTTTCAACACACTAGACAGATGTGCTCTTGCCTTCCATCTTTGTATGTATGGTTCCTGGGTCTAGAATGCTCTTCCCCAAATACCTACATGGCTCCCTCCCTCCCTTCCTTCAAGCCTTTACCTAAAATCACCTTCACGATGAGGTCATCTCTGGTCACCCCATCTAGAATGTCAACACTCCCAGAGGAGTTCATCTCCTCCTGCCTGATTGACTTTTTCACCTAAGAGTCTCCTCCTCTCTATTATTCCCTAGCCTACTTCTTAATCTTGTTTCATTTCTATTTCCTCCACTAGCCTGTAAGCCTCTGAGAGCATCAGGGAGCTTTGGATTATTTTATTTATTTTTAATATTTTTTAAAATATTTTATTTATTTATTCGTGAAAGAGAGAGTGAGCACAAGCAGGGAGAGCAGCAGGCAGAGGGAGAAGCAGCTCCCCACTGAGCAAGGACCCCCCCCCAACACAGGGCTCAATCCTGGGACTCCGGGATCATGACCTGAGCATAAGGCAGACGTTTAACCCACTGAGTTACCCAGGCGTCCCCAGATTTTTTTTTTAAATCCAGACCTCTTAGTCGAATGACTGATCTATCAAATGAATGAATGCATGAATAAATACGCAATGTCAATATAACATGTTGTATCTTATAAAGGAAGAATTCTGGAGAGCCGTGAAAGCACATAGAAAAGGCTCCTAATCCAGTCTTGAGAAGTCAAGAGGCTTTCCTGAGAACTGTGGAATGAGAGCAGGCCAGGTGAGGAGCAAAGAGAAAGGTCATACCAGGAAGAGGAAACAACTCGACCCTGGGAGGGAGGCCCAGGTGCCTGGGGAATGTGGTGCGCTTGGAAGCCACACGTGCTCAATGTGGCATGGGAGCAAAAGGAGGGCTCGAGCCAGCCAGAAGAATCCAGCAAACCATGAGAAGGTGTTCAGAATCCATCCAGAAAGCTCGAGGAGCCGAAGAAGCAAATGGCAAAGTGCCATCACCAGATGGTTATTTTAGGAACATCAGAACGTAGAAAACGGATTGGAGGGGGAGCCAGACAGGGGACCAGGACAGCAGTTGCAAAGATGGTTCAACAATCCCATTGAAAGAAGATAAGGATGCATTAGGGCAGGGGCTGGCAAACGTTTTCTGTAAAGGGCCAGATAATAAATATGGGGGGCTAGTTCAACTCTGCCATTGCAGCCAAAAAGCAGCTAGCTGGAGTATGCCAATGGAGGGGCAGGGCTATTCTCCCATTCAACTTTATTTACAAGCCAGACCCCGCCTGCATTGGGGGTAATGGAGAGAAGGGATGCGAGGATGATGCAGGGGTAGAGCCAGGAGAACTGGGGGTTAACCCACTCTGGGTGGGGATGGGGGAGGACTCTGGGGAGGTGCAGTGCTCAGCGCGCACACCCAGGAGAGCAGGCAGATGGTGGGTCCACCTGGGAGAACCTCCATATCCTGCTATTTCCAATCTGAAAGACCCCAAGAACTCAGTGCCAACTTGTGCAACAGACCAGGGAAGAGCAGCCAAAATTGGAATGATGGGGAGAAAGATCTCCCTGGGCCTTGAATTTAGGGCTTCCTCCCACCCAGACCTTACAGCAGCGGCAACGACTGACCTCTTCCTTCACTGTCGCCCACAGGCTGCTCTTTCAGCCTCTCCTGCCAGGTCCCCTTGGTGATACCCCGCATTCTCCCTCCTACCTGAAGCCTCTCCAAGGCAGATCGTGCTGGGGGAAGGCAGCTCCGTGAGCCCCACTGAGAATCAGAAAGTGTCCGGGTGCAAGTGGGGGGGGGGTGCCAGAGAACAGGGTGGCCCTGGAGGTGAGGGAAGCGTAAGAGGGGAAACTAGGGTGTGGCTCTTGGGTCTTCCCGGAGATGAGGAGACGCTAAATTCACTAGCAGATGCACAGAAGACAGCCGACGTAAAACGGCAATAATAATAACACAGTAAAACCAGATGTCAAGTGACCAAGCAACGGCTCCATGTCCGACTTACTCCCCCAGGGGTGGGCGGCCTGCCTTCGCCAGGGAGGCAGGCAGACCCGTCCTGAGCGGTGGACAGGGAGCAGGAAGAAGGCCCTTTCTCCAGAAGTGGCTCCTTTGCAACAGTTTTAAAGGTCATGTGCTAGGGGCGCCTGGGTGGCACAGCGGTTAAGCGTCTGCCTTCGGCTCAGGGCGTGATCCCCGTGTTGTGGGATCGAGCCCCACATCAGGCTCCTCCGCTATGAGCCTGCTTCTTCCTCTCCCACTCCCCCTGCTTGTGTTCCTTCTCTCGCTGGCTGTCTCTATCTCTGTCGAATAAATAAATAAAATCTTTAAAAAAAAAAAAGTCATGTGCTGACCAACAGTTGCCAAGCCTCTGATGAGAACGCTCCCAGGAAGCATTGTGCAAGCGAGCCCTGGAGACCCACAGCTCCGCGGGCAGAGCACGGCCTTTGATGGGGGGGCCTTCCCCCTGCCCATGCCGGGCACAGCTGCGCCCCACTTCCCTGGGCCTCCGCAGCCCCGCCGCCCTCAGGCAGAGCCGACCAGCAGACTGCGGCTCCGGCTGCGTTTCCAGGGGCACCGAACGGGCGGCTTCTCGGAGCAGGTAGCACGACAGCGACGCGGCGGGCCCCTCCGTGACCTGTGTCCCACAGGCAGCCTGGAGGATCGCGGGAGCGGGCCCAGCCTCAGACGACCTTTCCCTGCTGGCAGGGCGCTGGGAGAGCAGTGCCCGCACGCAAGGTAAGTCCGCGTGTGGCTGGAGCGCCAATGTGCACCACAGATTTTAAAATACAGCGACAGAAGGAGTAAAACCAGACCGTCTGCTTGTCTTGGATCCATTCTGTGCTGTACGGGGTTCAAAAGGAACTTACCTGGTGACTGGGGAGGCCACCTGCCCCAGCCCCAGCCTCAGGGCCGCAGGCTGAAAACTTCTGCCCGGCCCACCCCACCCACAGCCTCTGCCCCCTCCCCCACCCTGCCCCTGCAGCTGCCCCCCCTCCTCTTCCTCCTCTTTCCTCCTCCTAGCCTTTCCCCCTCCTCCTCTCTCAGGCTGCACACAGCAGGCCCGGGCTGCTCTACCTGCGTGCCTGACAGCCGGGGGCCTCCTCCATCATCCAGCCTGTTCTACAGCCTGGATCTGCGGGGCTCCCGGGAGGCTGGGACAGATCCAGGCAAGCAGGGCTTCTTCCCAACAGCGGAGGAGAGGCTGGAACCTACACAGTACAGCTACACACACACACACACACACTCTCTCTCTCCATACATATGCACACATACACACACTATCTACGTACATACACACAGAGACATACCCACGGGGACACACACATACATATGCACAATACACATATACACGTACATACACACAGTATATACATACACACAGGGACACACAGACACATACAGCCATACACACGGACACACATATACACATACATGCAAACACATATATACATACACAGACACACAAAGATACATGCACACATATATGTACATACACACATAATACATGCGTACACACAGAGACACACATACATATGTACACACACAAACATACAAACACACAGAGACACAGATAATATCACACAGACACACACATATACACATATGTACAAATATTGGGAGCAGATCCAGGCAAGCAGGGCTTCTTCCCAACACCTGAGGAGAGGCTGGAGCCTACACGGTACAGCTACACACACACACACACACACACACACACACACATACGTATACACAGACACACATATATACATACACACATAGACATACATACACACACATATACACATGTGCACAGGCATGCGTACACACGTGTGTGCATACACAGACACACATAGACATACACATACATGCATACAAATAATACATACGTACACACAGAGAAACTCGGGCACACACATACACATACATACACGCATAGACATACATATACACATATACACTGAGACACACAGACACACACACATGCACACACACAGACACACACGCACATACACACAGACACACACACACAATCCCTTCTAGTTCTAATCTGTGCCCATCTCTGACTGGTTTGGGGGTGACTGATCAAGACCCCGCATGCCTTTCCACTGAGAAGTCTCTCTGCAGACCCCATGTCCCGCAACTGCAGGGGTGCCGTGCACATGTCAGAACGTGGCATCTCAGAGGTGGCGATGCCCTAGCCTGGGTTCAGTTTGTGTGGCTTGTCCAAACTCTGCCCGCATCCCACTGGTTTCCAGTAACTCACAGGAGCTCAGTAACAAGAAGAGAATTGTACCGGGATGCTGAACCCAGACGGCCGCTGCAGCCTTCCCGTCCCCACCCCCCCAAAGGATCTGCTTCCCATGCACACAGGAGAAGCTTCCGGAATGGGCAGTGCTCCTGATGCTGAACGAGCTTTGGGGCTCTGAGAAGCTGTAGCAACATCGGGTGGATGTCAGGGCCTGCAGTGACAGGGCACGAGGGCTGGGACAGTTTCAGGGTCACTGGGCCGCCCTAGACTCCAGGCCGATCTCAGAGCAAACCAGTTTCCCCTGAGTGAGGCTGGGTGAGGCTGGAGCCCTGCATCAATCGGCAGGCGCCGGACCACCCTGTGAGGCTCCTTCTGTCCTGTCCTCTTGCTGAGTGAGCCAGATGGGGTAGGACCAGAGAGCAGGCTGCAGTCAGAACCAGGGCTCCGTGTGAAGGGGGGAGGATGCGAGACCCTGGCTTCTGCTGGAACGGACATCTCACAGCCACTTCCTGGTAGTGGGTGCAGCTTGAACCAGACAGACCAGGATCCTTCCCAGGCTGGCAAGTCCACACTCAACCCCGCACTGGGTCCTAAACAAACCTCACCCACAAAGCAAGACTGCTGCTGTTTGATTCAGTGATCACATGCTGTCCAGAACAGTAAAGCAGGATGATGACAGCCCCAACCTGAACGTGCACTGTAAGGCACGTGGGTCGGTGGCTGTCCCACGGGAGGGAGGGACCTGTGTCGGAAGAAGGACTCTCTTGGCCCTAAAACACCAAAGACCTCACAGACCCAGACCCAGCATCTTCCCCCCTGTCCTTCGAAGAGAACACACATAAAAAGTGAAAGGAAGAAACTCAAGACTTTCCTCCTTCCATTGAGAACCACTGAAGCCCAATGACGGTCTCAAATCTGGAATTTAGCTTATCCATAATTTCTCTAAACCAGTGCTTCTCTGGAGGCAGGGCGAGTGCAAGAGAGATTATCCCTCATCCCCATTCCCACCCGTGGCTGCAGAGCGATCCCCCTGCACTTTCTCATGCACCTGCACATATGCTCACACGTGTCCTTTTTTTTTTTTTTTTAAGATTTTTATTTATTTATGTGACAGAGAGACAGCCAGTGAGAGGGGGAACACAAGCAGGGGAGTGGGAGAGGAAGAAGCAGGCTCCCAGCGGAAGAGCCTGATGTGGGGCTCGATCCCAGAACGGTGGGATCACGCCCTGAGCCAAAGGCAGACGCCTAACGACTGAGCCACCCAGGCGCCCCGCTCACAAGTGTTCTTACACACGCACACATAGTCACGCCCACACACACACTTTCTCACATGCTCACACCCACACGCTTGTGCACACATATTCACACGTGCTCACCCGTTTCCACATTCACACATACACTCCCTAGCACATACACTCACACTCACACCCCACTCTCGCACACTCTCAGCTCCCACTCTCACTCACATACAACCTGATCGAAGGGCGACACTGCTGCTGGACGAAGACCAGTAGCAACATCTGCCCCTTGAGTCCACGTAGTAAGTCAACCCTTCATCTACGGCCAAAACTACAGCACAGGTGTGGTTAAAAGCACACATGCCACCGGGCCACAGAACGCGTGGGGCCCTCTTGGTCTGCCAGCCTCTTGCCTCACTCCCAGGGCAGCTGCGGTCCTAAACATCCCTCGTGTGCACATCACGTACTTGCTGATACTGACTGAGCCACCGAATCGAATCGGTGGGCGTGTTGTGTGAGACCCAGCAGCCGACAGGAAGCCCTTGTCCTCAGAGCATTAACCTAACACTTCAGCAGAGGGAACAGCTTAACAAGGAAGGACATTCTTTTTTTTTTTTCCTAAGATTTTATTTATTTATTTTTAGAGAGAGAGCATGTGCGCATGAGGTGGGAGGGGAGAGGGAGAGAAAGAGAGAATTTCAAGCAGACCACTCAGAGCACAGAGCCTGATGCGGGGCTTGATCCCATGACCCTAAGATCATGACCGGAGCCAAAAATCAAGACTCGGATGCTCAACCAATTAAGCCACTGGCGCCCCAAGGAAGGACGTTGTGACACATGCTATGACATAGAGGAACCTTGAGCGCATGGTGCTAAGTGAGTTTAAACAGTCACATCAGGACAAACTCTGGATGATTCTGTTTATACTAGGCCCCTAGAGCCATCAAATTCACAGAGACTGAAAGTAGAAGGGTGGTTGCCAGGGGCTGGGGCAGGGGGATGGGGTCAGTGCTTAATGAGCACAGTTTCAATTTTGCAAGATGAAAATCTTCTAGAGAAGGATGGTGGTGACAGTTGCACAACAGTGTGAATGTACTTAATACCACTGAACTGTACACTTAGAAACAGTTAAAATGGTACATTTTGCTTATGTGTATTTTACCACGATTTAAAAAAATTTTTTTTAATTAGAACAAATCATCCCATCAAATGAAGAGGTAAACAGTGCGGCATGGACCATGAGCTCCCCTGAGGTTTCAGAATTCAGGGAAGTCTTCAAGGAAGAGGAAGAGCTCACGTGGCTGTCCTCCCCCTTCTCAGTAAGCTGTAAAGTGCTGGCCAAACAGGCAACCCAGGCCAGTGAAGTGTAAAGGCTGTTTTAAACTCCAGAAAGCTCCAGTCACCAAGGCATAGCAGGGTATGGTGGGTGTGACCATATAACATGTACTCCAAGACCCAGCTCTCTTGAGAGTGAGCGGCACTATTGGTAATTTCAGCAGACAAGGGTATGTTGTCTCCTGGGACACAGTGGGATGAGCCCGGGTGAGGGGATCAGACAGCTCTGGGTTCAGTCCCAGTTAAGGCACCTACTTGGGAAAATGACTTCCCGTCTCTGTGCCTCAGTTTCGCCACCAATAAAGTTTCTATCCCGTGAGGTTATTGTGAGTAGCAAACATAAGACGAAAAAGGCCTCCAATCCAGGGGCTCCTGGGTGGCTCAGTTGGTGAAGCGTCTGCCTTTGGCTAGGTCATGACCCAGGGTCCTGGGATCAAGTCCCACATCTGGCTCCTTGTTCAACAGGGAGCCTGCTTCTCCCTCTCTCTCTGTCTGCCACTCTGATCTACCTGTGCTCTCTCTCTTTCTCTCTCTCTCTGTCAAATAAATATATAAAATCTTTGGGGGGGGGGGAAGAGCTTCCAATCCAGGATGTGGCACTCCCTGAATACTACAAGCCTGCAGGCGCTTATCTGCAATTCTGGAATTCAGCAAGCTCTGAAAACTGAACGTTTTCAAACTCATTTGGTGGCAAAACCTGACCGTGACCAATGCATGGCACTTTAGAACCTTTATCCCATTTGGTGTAATTTATCTTTATGTTTTGCTGCAGAAATATTAATGTGTTCGATGACAGGGTGCTGCCCCAGTGTGTGTGTCATGTCCAAAACATAGAAATGCCCTTGTCCTCAGAGCATTAACATAAAACTTAAGCAGAGGGAACAGCTTAACAAGGAAGGACATTCTTTTTTTTTTTTTTTTTTTTTTTTTTTATGATTTGTGTATGTGTGTTATCTTCCAAAGTCCAAACTTTCTGTATTAGGTTGGAAGGATGAGGACTCTAATTATAGTTTCAGTGTCCTATACAGCTTTAAATCTCTTGTCACCAACAGATACAGTTATGGAATGTTCTATTACATGAAAAATGTCATGATTAGTTAAAAAAAAAGTAATGAAAAAAATGCATAATCTATGATCTTGTTTGTTTTAAAAAGAAGTATATATGCTTATCTGTGCATAGCCCATCTCCAGAAGCATTCTTTGGGGTGGAAACAGTGGTCGTCTCTAGAAACAGACACTGAGGTTGGGAAGAGGAAAACTGATGTTGAAATTTTTATTCCACATACAGAACTCATTTTTTTAAACATGAATTATAAAGGTAAAAGATGCTTCATAACCATTAGGATGGCTAGTGTGGAAAAAAAAACAAAACAGACAACAGCTAGTGTTGGCAAGGTTATGGAGCAAAGGGAACCCTTGTGCACTGTTGGTGGAAATGCAAAGTAACTCAGCTGTGGGAAACCAAATGGGGGTTCCTCAAAAAACTAAAACCGGAACTACCATAGGATCCGGCAATTTCACTTCCGAGCACGGACACAGAAGAACTGAAAGCAGGGTCTCACACAGATGGTCACGCCCCCATGTTCACACCAGCATTATTCACAGCAGCTGAAAGGTCAGAGCCCCCCAAACGGCTGTCGGAGGATGAACAGATTCACAAAATGTGGCCTGTATGTACAGTGGAATATTCTTCGGCCTCAAAAAGGAAGGGATTTCTGACACATGGAGGAAACTTGAGGACATCATGCTCGGCGACCTCAGCCAGTCACAAGGAACAGAGGTTGGATGAGTCCACTCACATGAGGTCTCCAGAGAAGTGAAGTTTACAGAGACGGAGTAGAAGGACGCTGCCAGGGGCTGGGAGGAGGGGAGAATGAGGAGTTCAGGGGTCAGCGCAGAGCTTCAGTTTGGAAAGATGAAGAAGTTCTGGGGATGGTTGGAGGGGATGGTTCCACAACCATGTGACTGTACTTAGTGCCACTGAACTTGACTCTCGGAAACAGTTAAGATGACAAATGTCATGTTATGTGTATTTTACTACAATTAAAAATAAAGTTAAAAAAACAAAAACAAAAACAACTTCTCTCGTGCCACAAATCCCTTTGGCTACCGGAGCTGAACCTTCCCGGGAGCTGTGCAGGCGGCAGGCAGCACTGGCTCAGGGACCTCTGAATAATGCATGAGTCAAAGGGCGGTTGTCAGGGAGGGCCCCCTCTAGGGCTCTGCTGGCCCTGCTGACCACAGAGTGCCCTTGGGAAGGGCTGGTTTGGGGGCGGGGGTTTGGGGGCGGGGGTGGGGGAGGTGTGGAGCTGGTGCTGGGCTGGATTTGGATGTGTGCCAGGCTGGTGGCATCCCAACTTCAGTGCAGGTTGTGGGGAGCTGGGGCCCGGTTGTGACAAGAGTCAGGCTCCTAGACACGCCCCAAAGAAGTCATTGCAAGATGCTCTGGACATGGAGGGGTGAGGGTTTGGGCAAAGGGAGTGAAGGCGGCAGCAGATACAGGCATCCAGTTATAGAAGGAGTAAGTCATGGGAATGAAAGGCACAGCTTAGGGAATAGAGTCAATGATGCTGTTACAACGTTGTGGGGACAGACGGCGGTGAGCACAGTATGATGTATAATCTTCTCGGATCACCTCGTTGTACCTGAAACTAATGTAACATTGCGTATCAACTATTATCAAAGAAAAAGGTGCTGTGGACAGAGACATGGGTGCCCCCCAGAAAAAGGTTGAGGGGGCTCTGTTTCTCTTCGAAAGAAGACCCCAGCCCATGGCTCCCCTTCAAAGTCTAAAGAGGCAAATGGAAAGGAGAAATAAGAAGATCCCCCTGTTTCTTCTTGACGCCAAGTTTCTCTTTTTTATCTTTTGTCTTTTTTTTTTTTTAGTTGACTTTAAAGGAAGGTCCTTTGGGTGCCTGGGTGTCTCAGTCGGTTAAGCATTTGCTTTCAGCACAGGTCATGATCCCAGAGTCCTGGGTTCAAGTCCCATATTGGGCTCCCTGCTCAGCGGGGAGTCTGTTCCTCCCCCCTCCCCTTCCCCGCTTGTGCTCTCTCGCTCATCCTCTCTCTCAAATAAATAAATAAAATCTTTAAAAAAATAATAATAATAATAAAATAAAGGAAGGTCCTTCTTGGCTGATTAGAGTATTTGGCCCATTTCTGTGCATCAATTAGCAATTTCAGCTTTATTTCTGGGTTTCTCCTTACCAGTAAAATCTGGCCCACTTCGGGCTCAGACCCAAGGGCCCCCTGCACGAGGAGGCTTGCCCACAGATGTCTGTAGGCGATGGTGGCAGCAGGGGAGGGTGTGGGGCTGGGTTCCCGGGCTACCTCTGATCCAGGTTCTACAGGCAGGCCCATGGTTCCCCTGGGTCCCAAGCTCCTCACCTGTAAAGCAGACCAGGGAAAGAGTGCCCAGTCAGGGAGTCTAACAGAGGAAATATGATGTGGGGGCACTGGTTACAGAGATGCTGGAAGAACTGAAAACCCAATCCTAGCCTGAAGTAACAGAAGATTCCATGCACCCTAGGTTTGGAAAGGGACCGTTATCACCACCTGAACTCTGGGCAGTCCGGCGGAGTGGGAGATGTGGAAAGGGTCCATCCAGCAAGGGTGCCCCCGCAGAGTACGGCCAGTGAGACGGAGGGAGACACCCCAGCTTTTCCCTTCCTCCAGCCCTCTGATTTATCCTTGTTCACTGAACCCCCTTGGGCTGAACACAGCTGGAAGCCAGGCAGCGAGGGAGCCTGGGAGATGTAGTTTGTAAGACAGACTGTTGCAATCCAAAGCAGGGCAGTGGAATCCAGGCAAAAGACCAGCGAATCCAGCCACGGCTGTTGCAATCCTCCCAGACTCAGAGGGGATTTTTTTTTTCACTTTTTTTGTTCTGTTCTGGCATTTCTGCTTTAGATGCCCCATAAGCAAGGGAAGTGAGTTAAAGTTGGACAAAAGGGAAACATTTTAATTAGGCTGTAAAGCTCACTTTCCCGGCCAGCCCATCACTCTGAACCCCCAAAGTGGATTTTGTGTCCTCTGGCTCCCCCCTTGCCAGACCAAGCCCCCCGCCCCCCCAGCTGACACCTCGGCCCCATGCTCTCTCCCAGAAAGGAGCAGGCTGTGCTAAGCAGGCATAAGACGTGGGCCAGACGCAGACAGAGCTGGATTCAACCCAGCTGGGGCGAGGAGGAGCAGTGTAACTGGTTTCCACACCACCTGGAGAAGCAGGAGCGTTATTTCCTCCACCAGGGCTGGGCTTCCAGGTACAGAGAGCAGAGGTCACTGTGGTCCAACGGGCTGAGCGTAGGTTAGGAACTCAATTGCTCTTTGTTCAGATTCAGCTGAGGCACCCAACCTTGGGTGACCTTGAGCCAAACACAATTCTTAGGATACAACCTGCTCTACAAGACGAGGAAGACGTGACTAGGAAGGCCAGTTGGAGCCGCGTGAAAGGTAACCATTGTGCACAGAAATGCCCAGTGATGGCAGTGCCCGGCATTCACACCGTGCCCTTCCTGAGTTGTGATCTCATATCCAACCTCGCTAGTCCTTCAGATCATCCTGGTGAAGGAAGGGGAGGGATTTCTATCCATGCTTGACAGAGAGAGATACCCAGACACTGAAAATATACAGCGACCGGCACAGCGAGTCAAACCTGCATCAGATTCAGGGCCTCGTGAGTGTCAGCCCCCACCTGCTTGAACTGAGCCATAGGGTACCATTTACCTCCTAAGCCCAAGGGCCCCAGGGCAGCTCAGGAACATCTGTACGTGTGGCTCTTTGCCATTAGGCCTAGAAAGGAGAGGAGGAACAAATGAAAGGAAGGTGAGGAGGTAAAGAAAAAGGAAGAGAGAGAAAGCAGAGATAAGGAAAGGAGCTAAGACGGAAAAGGTAGATAGGAACACACGGCTTAGAGAACTTAGAGAATCCTTCTGTGAGAGAACCTGGCTCTGCAAAGCTAGGTTTTACCAGCCCCGAAGGCTTTGATGCCTTCCAGCACCCCTCGGCAGGACTGGAAATTCACCAGGGTGGCTTGACTAAGAAGCCACTCCCCCTTGAGCTGATCTGGGGTGCCTCCCATTATCAGCTGGCCTTTTCCTCCCCGAAGGGCCCAGCTGACGACACTCGAAGTCCCGTTTCCTCCTCTGTAAGGTGCTACTGTGTAAGGTGGGAGAACAGATACTCATGTGGGTGTGCTGAAGCTCGAACATGTTTATCTGCACCTGGCCAGTGGAAGGCTTCCACACAGATGGAGAGCGGTGCCCGCCACCTTTCCCTAGGGTTGCCAGGGTCCTCTTCATCCCACCCACATAGCTGGGCTCCTGTCAAAGACAAGCTCTTACCGAGGCTGGGCAGGTGTCTTTCACCAGGCACGTCAGTCGTTGGAAAAGATGTTGACTAGAGTCTGGCTCGTGCACGGGCCTTATACTCACCTCCCTCTGACAGTCATTCTCCCAGCCACACAAAAGCAGGGTCTTCTGCTAAAATGAGAGACGTCTCTTCCCACGTAGACATCCCAACACACACCACCAGACCCAGAAATATACACAAATTTCACTTTTGCTCATTTTCACCCCAAGGGGTTTTCCAGAAAGTAGAGCCTGATAACAGAAGAGCTTCCTAAACCGTAGGCAGGTGTGCAGCAGTGAATCCAGGCTGTAATCATGATGGCATCCTGCAAACCAGCAAGACTCCCCCCTCAACAGGCCCACCTTGCCATTGGCCATCACAAAAATTGACTTGAGTTGCTCAGTATTGCAATTGTGATGCTTTTTTGTTGGGGGGGGGTAGGGAAAATGCCATTTATTCTTTGGTTACCGTTGCCTGTCTCAGCCCCCCGAGTGGGCCAACAAACAAGCCGTCTTTGGAGCAAATGCCTCCCTTTCAAAGGCATCGCCCCACGGCTCAGCCACACACAGCCCGACAACGAGGCGGACGGCCCTCCATCAGGCTGCGTGCGGAGCAGGCATTCTTGGCCCTCTGAGTCTTGCCATCAAGTTATTGATGGGAACAGGTGCCCATAATTCAGCATAACCCACCGAGCCTGACTTCACTTTCTCTGGAAACCTCTTGATTTAGGAGCGAAAAGTCCTGGCTCCTCTCGGGCTGGCCTGTAAACATCTCAGTCTGGATTTGCCGAGGTGGGTTGCTAAATTTAATTGCCAGTTTCCATCCCATGTGATGGTGTGTGACAGGCCAGCTCACCCCGTGAGTTAGCCAAGGGGTTTTAAATAAATGCTTTCTGACGGAAAGGAGGCTAAAGCTCCCTGTGATTCACCAGCGACCCTGGAGAGTGAACGGCTCTGGGCTTTACTACGGAGCTGCAGGGGTGTTAATCTCCTCGCTCGGTCACCACCTCCCACTGGCCACGGACAGAGGCGTAAGGGGCTTGTGGAAAGAGCTCCAGCCAGGTCGGGAGGCCTTCGCCAGCCTGGGCTGTCCCAGGTCTCTGTGACCTTGGAACACAAATAGCTCTGTGGGCCAGCCTCAGCTTCTCCATCTGGAAAGAGGAACTGTTAACACAAAGTCAGGTGGGGCAGGGAATGTTTGGAGCTTTCAGGAGGCATGCCACCGAGACACAAACCCAGTACTGTTGCCGAAAGCATCCACACCACCCCAGACAACAAGCCCTTCAAAGAAAGCAGCGCTGGTCTTACCCATGGCCTTGAAAGGAAAATGAAATAAAATGCTGAAGAGATCTGTATCCTCCCCAACTATTTCCTTAGGAAGCCCTCCCATCATGGAACACACACTCCATCTGCCTTCTCAAGTTACTCCATGGGCTCCGAGCCACAGCAGCACGGCCTCACCAGGGGGGCCTGTGAGAAATGCAGAGTCTCGGGCCCCATTCCATCCCTGCTGAGTCAGAATGTGCAGCCCAACCAGCTCCCCAGGCGATGCAGAAGTATTTTAAATTTTGAGAGGCACAGGTCTCAAGCAGCGCTTGTCAAACTTCAGCACACGTTCGAATTCCCTGGAAAGCTCGTCAAAACATTGCTGGGCCCGCGCATCCCGCCCCCCCTGCAGTTTCAGAGTCAGTAGGTCCGGGATGAGGACGGATAATTTGCATGTGTACCAGGTTCCCTGGTGATGATAATGCTGCTTGCCTGGGAACCGTACTTCGAGAACCAGTGGTAGGCATGCCCCGTGGCAGCTGCTTTGGGATGCCTTACTTCCCAGGCCACTGAGGGTCCATGATACCATAATCTCTCTTCTTTGTCTACTGTGGCCCGTGGAATTAGTGCATTCTGTTCTCACTGTGTCTTAATGTCTAGCTCTTTTATGGTCTTTGATCTCTTGAATTCAGTCCGTGTTTCTCTCTCTCCCTTTTACTAGGAAGCTCTGCACTGGACAGAAAACCAGAGAGCAGGTGCTGTGCTGTCCCAAAATGGGAGGAGTTCATGAAAATCTTCCTTCTTCCTCCTCCATGGCGGTTCTAATATTCCACTTACTTTTTCAACTAGAGTTATGCTGCTGGTTAAGGAGCTTATGATGACATAACTAGCAGAGGATAACCAAGTTTTATTTACTACAGGACCATTTGTGCTATTACATTTTCATCACCCAAGCAACATAGTGACACATTTAATTAAAACAACCAACACTGGAGAATAATGGATTAAAAGCCAAAGTCAACCTTGATGTCCCCATCCTCCCAACCCCTTTTTTATTCTCCTCCCAGAGCTAATGACCATTGGCAGTTACAGGTGTAGCCTTCGGTGATCTTATATATTCATATCTACATATAGATAGGCATGCAGATATATATCTGTATATATTTGTGTGATCATATCCTAAGTGTTGTTCTGCAACTTTATTTTATTAATTAACAGTATTTTTTAGGGATCCCTTAAAATCAATAAATAGACTCTACTGCATTCATTTTTAAACTGCATGTCTATATTCCATAATATGGATATATCATATTTAGCCATTCTATTGATGGCTATTTATGTTAGTCTCAATATTTTGCTATTATGAACAATATTAAGTTAGCAGTGTCATGAGATTCAACTGAGAACGGGCCTCCCAAAAGGTGGTGTCTATTTACAAGACCCCCCACCACTGCAGAAGTGTCTAACCCCGTCCCCAATACTGGCTCTTAACAATCTTGCACATTTTTATCAACGTATTGAAGATCTCTCATTATCTGAGTGCGCATTTACCTGAATACCATATTCCTTATTCAGATTCTCTGTCCTTTTTCTCTGGGGTTGTTGGTCTTTTTTTTTTTTTTTTGGTCGGGGCAGAGTAGGAGCAATAGTCTAGAGATTAGTCCTTGGTCTACTAAAAATGTTGCAAAGTTGCAAAGTTTCATTCAAGTCTCTCCCTGACTTATGTCATCTTTCGTCCCATAGGACATACAGTTTTTGTAGAGTCTATAGTACACGTTCCACTGGATCCATGCATTACTAGAAATCAGATTCTTCCGATCGGCATTCTTCAAAAAATAGTCTTTTTGCCATGAGTGAAAAGCACTTGGGAGAGGCAGTTGTAAGTAAAACCCAGGAGGGAAATAAAGGAATCAATAAAGAAAGAGGTGAAATGGGAGTCAAAGATAATTGCCAGTCTCTCGTGTTTCTCCCCACCTTGCGGGCCGAGGCAAGGACCACCTCTGCTCAGTGATCTTTCCCAGGATGTCTGCATTGAGAACAGCCTGGGAAGATAGGGGTAGCCTCTCCTTCTGGAGCACAGGGCTGGTTTGTTGACTGTCCAGCAGGATAAAGATAAAGCCTTTCCCCAGACAAAGGTTGCAGTTTTGCTTATGGCCTATTATAAAAGATTGGAGTTTCCTAAACTTGAAAGAGTAGAGGTGTCTTCTGGGGCAGTTTGCCCCACCCTGTGGGAACTGTGGCTTAGAGAACCAACACAAGAAAAAGATGATACTTTGGTTCCTACTATTGCTATGAGTATTACATTGTCTTCTGTCTCTAACCCAGAAGTGGCAACGCTTCTGCCAGCATCCAAGTAGACAGAATCTCAGAACCTTCACCGTTCTTGACAGACACCAGACAGTGAAAGATTAAAACACTTCACAAACTCGACTCTTGTTTCAGTCAGACTTACCTGCCTACAATACAAAAGTCCCTCAATCAAGGTCTTCTCTTAAACTGAGCAGTCCTTCAATGGTTAAGGAGAAGAGAAACCTGTTGTTAAAAAAATAATCCATTTTGTATATAGTTGCTGCAAGTCTGATATTCAGATGAAGCGGATGGGGTCTATGCAGCTCTAGAGAAATGAACAGGAAGATAGAAAAAGTTCAGCTCAATACGTAAGGAAAAAATTCTTAACAATTAGAGTCATCCAAAGTGAATGAATGTTGAGGAAATACGCTCACTGCTGGTTTAGATAGCCACTTGGAGGACCTCTATATGGGGAGGAGATTGAACCAGGTGATTATGAAGATTCGTTCACATCTAAGATGTTCCTGGTGAGGAATGCTGTTTCAGTGGCCCATCTAATCCGATTCGTTTTCATACCCAGTAATGAAGGTGAGCTAATAGATCCAGCTGGGACCCTCAGAAAGCTGTACTTGGTGTGGCCATCGTGGGTTTAAGTGCTTAGTCTGATAGAAACTCAGTCAAATCGAGCTCGCCCTGAAGTGTGTTGGTGCTGGAGAACAGATTCATGCTAACCGAGTTCACCCAAGACAAAAGCCTCGTTTACAAACCTGGGAGCCAGAGCCTTAACTGTAAAGCTAAAGACAAACTTTTCCAATGATGACAATTTTCTAGTCCAAAATACAGAGCACCCTACCCCTCTCCAGCTGCTAGTTACTAATGAAAAAGAATTAATAACCACGTGTTTGTCGAGTTCACCAGACCAAGACAAGGGGATTGAATGACCCTAGAGCTTGCTTCCTCTGGTAGAATGCCTTAGTTAGTTGCATTAGGGGGTGATGAAAAATCTCTTCCCCAATGAAGAATAGACGTTTTTAGTGACCAGACTGGTCTTGTTCACTAAACACAATGTCTTTCTCCTTTGGCTGTGCTGGAAATACTCATCAAGTCTTAGCAGCATCTTCCCTTGCTAGATCCCAAGAGGCTCACTGCCTTACTGCTCACACTTTATTAACAGGTTTGAGCATTGTAACCTGTGTACACAATATTTGTTGTTACTCTCCTTTTCAAGCAGCTGCTTCGTAATGATATCTCAGGAAATACCCTCATTTCATCAGTAATAAAAGTGTGTGACCCATCTCTAGATTTAGTTTCTTGGTCCCAGCTTTTCCATCTGTTAGCTGGCTGTCCTTGTACGGGATCGCATAACTTCTAGAAGCTTCCATTTCCTCATTTGTAAAAGATTGCAATACCTACTTTTAATTAAAGATCAACAATCATGTATATAAAAATACGTTATAATATCTAAATGCCCAAAGGGTTATAAAGAAATAATCATAATAGCAGTAAATCGTAACAGCATGCAGGCTGCATTACAACTGATGGCTTTCCTACATCGAGCTCATCTTGTCCATTGTGTGAGGGTCTTATTAACTTTTAGCTTTCTATTTCAATTAGCGCTTTTTTTTTTTTTAATCTTGCCCTACATTCTAGTTTCCATCTTATTTTGGGGACCCATAGCTGTCTCTGTAATGGTAAGGGCTGAGAGATTTCTTTGTCCTGCCCTGCAAAATTGGATTGTATGAGAAACTGTGTGCAGAGGGCTGTTATCAACAGGTGTGTTGCAAGGGGGAGAACCTGGTGCAATGAGCAGTTTCACAGGGGCTCATCTGGGGCCTTTCACTGGGAGCAGGATGTTTTGTTGATGACGAAAGCAATGAGACATCACTGGCAGACAAAGGGGTACACAGGCAGCACAACCCCGTGGGCAGCAGAGCTGGTGGCTAAGAAGCAAGACTGTTACATTTAGCATCACAGATAGGAGGGTGGTGCGATTTGCCTTGCACATCCCAGACCAGGGCACTTCCCAGCGGCTCCAGGAAAGACCGTCATCTCGCTGCCACAGCACTTCACAGTTTCTACTTTGATCTGGGAGTCCTATCTGGAACAAGGAAACTCAGAAGTGTATTAAAAAAGAGCAGTGGAAAAAAAAAAAAAAGGAGAAGTGACCCTGATTCTCTTAAAATGAAAGGATTTTAACTCAAAGAAAGCTAAAGGGCCATGACTTTGAGCTTTCCCAAGTTAGTTCATTTATTTTCAAAGCCGAAAACCAACACCAGTCTTACCCAGTAATCCACTTACTGAAGTTGGAACCCGAGGTGTGAAAAGTTCCGTGTTGACAAAGTTTTGCATCAGCTACTGCTGCTGTACAGCATGTAAAAACATGTAGTTTAATTTTAGCTTTATAGTAAATAAGTGCTTTCCCAAACCCACTCAGGAGCACAGGCTGTCACTAGGTCTACAGGTATGCTCTGAAATCAGATACCGCCAAGAGATTCCATCATGCTAAAATGCACAAGGGCCAGAATGAAGCCATCCATCATCTTTTTTTATGTTTTTGTGAACTGTCCTAACAAGTGCGAGTGTCCCAACTAAATCCTGTAGTCAAGTTCTGCTGTGCATGTATAAAACCAGTGTGTATATATGGGGGAAGGGGGGAAGGGAGGGTGAGCCTGTGCAAACGTGTGTATGTTCTATATTAAAAAGTGTCCAAAAAAGAGTAATAAATAAGATAAAGAGATGAACACCGAAGACCGTAATTAAAGAAGCTTGGGAGCAGTCAGATGGTAGTAGGTCATTCATTCAACCAACCCCATTTATTGTGCTCCTTCCATGTTCCAGGCACTGTGCTGGGTCCCAGGGATGGCTTAAACCACAAAGTAACTCTCAAGAAACTCCCAGCCTAATTAATACATGAACCAAGCATAAGAGCCATACGGTTGATCAGGTGAAATGCATTGAAAGCCCTGTGAAGGGTGGTTATCAGCATTTGTCATCTTCCAGGGCTTCTGGAGACACCTTAGGAGGGCCTTGTTGAACAAATCTTTCTTCCAGGGATGAAGGTTATTGAGTGTCGTGCAAAGAAATATGAAGTACATAGGCAAGAAGAATAGTGTATATGGATGAATTTATGAAATGTAAGGAAAGGGAAAATATTTCATCTGGGAAAGGAATACACAAAGACTTTTCTAATTCTTGGCCATAAAACGTATAATACTATAGTAAACCCTGTCCCTGTGAGTTAGAATAACTCCTAAGGCAGGAATGAGCCCCAATGTTTCCTTTTCCTACTGACGTTGGATACGAAGACCATCATCCTAGAGGGAAAATTGCATTTCTCTTGGGTAACTTCAACCACAACCTCATCATGATGTTTGGAGGTTAATGGAGGAACGGAGGTGTCCACAAGCCCAGCTACTGAATTCCAGTTAAGAAGTCACCTCCTCCAGAAAACTACGCTGAATCAGATTCATTCCTCTGATAATGGCGTGCCTACTGTGCCAAGCACCATGGTAGAAAGGGTGGTCAGTGGCCAGTGGCCAGGGCTATGTGAGTCAGCATCCAGACTCCCACTGAGATGCCCGCGCTCTTTGCTCCTGACCCCCAAGCAGCTAGATGCCCACAGCTCTCACCACCCTCTTCTCTGATTGTTGAGTTGATTGTCTGAATCCCCTGCTAATCTGTGAAGTCCTTGGGCAAGGACGATGGCTTTTATCTTTGTATTCCCAAAGCCTGGCATGTTCTAACTGGGAATAGAAGCAGTTCACCTTACTCATATTTCTTCTTACTTATTAAAGCATTTTATTTTACATGCTTGAAACACGCACATAAAGGGTGGCTCATTACACAAAAATTTTTAATGTATTTTTTATTTTTCATTTCTTTTTGAATTAATATTTCTTTTTATGTATGAATACATTTATGTATGTATGTATGTATTTATTTTTAGAGAGAAGAGAGTGCGCATGTGGGAGTGGGAATGGGCAGAGGGAGAGCGAGAATCCCAAGTAGGCTCTATGCCCAGTGTGGAGCCTGACACAGGGCTCGATCTCATGACCATGAGATCATGACCTGAGCCAAAATCAAGAGTCAGATGCTCAACCGACTGAGCCACCCAGGTGCCCCCATATATGAAAATATTTAAATCTTCCCACTCATTTTTTTCTTGAACAGTGACAATTTTACAGGCACACACAACAATATTCAAGTGGTATGCAGAATCACTGAAATTATACAACTGGTATTTTACAATATCAAATAGTTCACATATTTTTATTCTTCTTGGAACAATGAAAACACTGAATAAAATACACCAAACTGTATTTATTGCACCTCTTGTTATGTGCACATTCTACCAACACTTTCTGTCTTCAGCATATTGAAAAGTAAGGAAGGACCAAATGAGAAAGGAGTTCTTGGGTTACCCTACCTGAACCTATTCTTCTCCATCATCATTTTCAGCCGAAGTGATGAGCTAATACAGGGAAGTGACATGAGTGAGACAGGATATAATAGGGTTTCCTGGTTGCTGATATTTCTTGGAACACCACTGCCTGCTTTCTGCAATGGAAGCACATTCCAGTTCTACCTGGAAAGCATGGCGTCTCTCCCTCTCTCCCCACTTCTTGTCCTTACTTACCTTCCTCTTCCCTGTTTACTTAGTCATGGAACTAACACACTTGCCTTGTGCTCATTTTAAGTGTTCCTAGATTCCTTTGTGTCATGGGTCAGCTGGGATCCTGTGCTCCTGGGGCATCATGAACAACACGTGATGAGGCAGCAGGGAAGGGTAGACATGTAGGTTACATTTATCTCCTCTGTTCACATGTATATTTCAATATCCTTTAGACTTCACTCACAGGACACAACTACAAAGATAAAATTGTTAAGAAGTTCAAGATGGCAAGAGCCAAGCGTTATCGGAGTATGGTACCTTTCTGAACACAAGACCCTGAGCAACTTCACAGGTCACATGTGTGTGAAGTGGGCCTTGGCTGTACTGAACAGTCACGATCAATCAGACCTCATTTTTGAGCAACAACTGGATTGAAAATAGCTAAAAGAGAAAGCCTCATAATTTCAAGATTATAACAACAAAGGAGAACACTCTCCAAAGTCAGACACACTGAGAATATTACTATGTGACTTTAAAAACCATCAGACAGGACTCTGACATTCTATTAAATTCAACAAACATTTATTGTGCTCAGCACTATCCAAAAACCCGCCAGGACAAGGGTGGTTGGGGAAGTATTCCTTGAATGAATGACACTGTCCCTGACCTCAAGAACACTAGTCTCACTAGGGAGACAGAGAGCTACAGAAAAACCATATTGCCAGTGCTGTGATGGTAAAAATAAGCAATATGAAAGCAAACTGAGGGAGTATCAGACTCTAACTGGGAAGATAGAGGTTTATGAGCAATAGATGACATTGACTTGGTCCTTAGAGATGAGTAAAATATTGATAAAGGATAAGGAGAGAACATTGGTCTTAGCTTGGATTTCTCTAAGAAGTAGAGCCTGAGACAAGGGTTTGTGTGCAGATAATTTATTTTAGAAAGTGATCGGGAAGAGGGAAAGCCAAACCAAAGGTGTATCACTGAGCTTGTTAGTGCTCTGGGCAAATTGAGCTCAGTCCCACTGGAGACGACCAAGGAGCCATGTAGAATACACCTTCAACCCAAGACCACGGGAGAGTGATATATCCACAGGCTCCAACCTCCATTGGTCCAAGGTTGCCCCAGGACTATTCATGAGCTCCTTTGCATTCCCAGGTTTGCACATGCCCAGGAAGAGCTGAACAGGCTCCCCCAGTTATTGCACAGTGCAGTGGAAGAGAAGCCCAGAGGCAGAGAAGGTATCTGGTGCAGCTGAAGTGGGGTGTGGTCAGGCTACACCTAGGCACTGCTGGTTGCCACAGCAACACCCGGAACAAAAAGGCGTGGTGTGAGAGAAGCATCTGAGATGTTCTGTACAACATCTTGCCCCGTGCTTCTCAAACCTGAGCATGCATCAGACTCCCCGGAGGGCTTGTTAACACAGACCCGATGGGCTCCACCCCAGAGCTTCTGGTTCAGTAGATGCAGAGTAGGGGCTGAGAATTAACATTTCTCATACATTCTTTATATGGGCATTAAGGCTTTTAAAGACAGTCATCCGCTCTGTACGGGCATACAAGACTGATCAAGCAGGAGAAAGAGAAGTTTCCTAAAACAAAACAACAACAATAACCAAAAAAAAAAAAAAAAAAAAGCTGTATCCGTATCACCAGGAAGAGGAGAAATCAATTTCATCATAACAAGAATAGAACTGGCATGCATTCATGTGTATTCATCCCCATTGATATTCTACTGAGAAGTGCTCGTCTATTGATAATCTAATGAAAATTTCAACAGCCAAAAGTAAAGAGGAGGTTGATGTTAGTTATTGTGGGTTCCTCATTCCCACCTCAATCCAGATCTATTCTCTGCCCTTCTCTCTGCCAGGGTAGCTAATCTCTCTAGACTGGATCATCCAGATTGGCCAATCAGAGACACCATGAGGAAACCAAAAAGTGGGAGAAGAGATACTTGGGGTGTTTGTTCTCCCTGTTCCCTCCATGTCCCTCCAAAGGGCTGTTGGTGGCTCTATGGCCATACGGTGACCCTCCTGTGGGAGCCTCCTCCGGTACATTTCTCATCAGGCTCTGACAGCCCTATCCCCATCCCTCCTTGCCCCTCAGCCCTCAGGGAGTGCATGGGTCCTTGCTGTTCCTGGTTCTGGGCGCCTTGCCATCCTGAATTGATTCCTTTACCTCTGTCCAAAGTACTTCATTAATATTCTTTTCGATTCAGCCATCTTCTTTCTATCAGGATCCTGACTAATAAGAGTACCTCAAGGAAAAAAAATTAGAGCCAGAGAAAACTACATAAGTAGATCACTATTTCTGAGCCTTTGGCATGAAGAAAAACCCTGATAACACTGAAGGTGATATTGAAATTTTAAGACTTAAATACAGGATAAAATTAGATATAAAGCCAGAAGGTGGATGAATTAACACATCAAAATAAACCAAGGCCTTGAATTGATTGCAGAGATTACAGCTATATGAAAAAAGCAAGAAGAACTCAGTAGAGTCAGATTTTTCTTTCTCACCCTGAGGAATTTGCTATAGGCAAGGGAGAGGCCCCCAATACGCTAAGTTGCACTATATAAAACACTTCCCCATCTCCACACTCTCTGGGAACATGGAATACTGGCAGGAGAAAAGAAAATGTGATTTAGGCTGTGGACATGAAAGCCTTCAGAAGCATCTTGGGAAACACAAGATAAGATCAGACCAGAAATTAATCAGAGAACACAGTGATAAGGTAACATGTTGCAATCAATTTAAAGTTCACATCTTGCTTGATTTATGCATCCATAATAAAATCCATCAAAAGCTGGTGGTTCTTCAGTAAGTTTTAACTCTCTTCTTTGGCACTCCCCGTCCTCCACCCCCAGCCCCAGGCTCTGCCTAGAGTTCCTGGTTCAGCATCTCCGAGAACACCAGATGCTTTGCCTTCCATCGTCATGGACAAGTTAGAGTGGAAGAAGGAGGCGCCATGTTCTTCAGCAATGACGGCCAGTTACTCCAGACCTCAAAGGGACTTTTCTAAGTGAGGCGCTTAAGTGAGACAGTGGGTGTTGTACAGGGAGGGAGGATTTTGTTTAAGCCTTACAGCTCTTCTAAAAGGCCCTCTGTTCTTTTTTTTACTCTGTTTACACTGTGCCCTGTTGTTTTCCAGATTTCCAAGGTTAAATCCGGCACCCCTATTAACACTGTTTGAGTCCTTCAGAATTTCCAGAGCTTCTCTGCTAATCCGATGTGTGTAGTGCTTTTCTTTTAGCTGAGCATGAATGTAGGGCGAATCAATGCTTTTGTTCACTCCAGCAGAACTTTTCCCCATGTGATCATCTAAGATGTGGTCTGTGTCCTTAATCTTCTTATCAGTGAGTCATTCCAGTTTATTGGTTACAGTATTTTACCTCAGGTGAGAGGATGTGACTATCATCACAAAAATAGTTGACGTTTATTGAACATGTACTATGCGCTGGATGATGCCTACTTAAGGATTTAATCCTATAGTAATCCTGTGAGGTCGCCCCATTTCTACCAATGAAGAAATTGAGCGCAAGAGACTAAGAGATTTATCCAAGATCATAGAGCTAGTAGGTGCCAGAGCTGGGCCATGAAGCCACTTAGCCCTTTCTTCAACCTAGTTGCTCTTGCCAGGGGTGGTGTTGTTACCCACCCCGGGGGACATGTGGCAATATCTGGAGACGCTTTGCGTGGTCACGACCAAGGGAATGCGTCTAGTGAGCGCAGCTGGGGATGTTGTTCAACAGCCTACAATGCAGAGGACAGCCCTGCAGGAAGGATTCAGTCCAGAATGTCAGTTGTGCCACGGCTCAGAGAACTTGGTCTGACCACTGTGCTGTTTGATAGGACTCGAATCTTGCTCTGTTTACTTGTTTTCATGACTTTGCATTTGGTAGGATGTCTTTGTTGGAATAGGTTCTAATAGTGTCTCTTTCAGATTGACCCTTGCTCTATGAGGTAAGAGAGCTTGGCTCTTCCCCACCCACCCGCCCGCCCCCAGCTTCCTTCATCTCTCTTCTCTTCCCTGAGCTGGAACGAAGGGCTGATTAACTGCTTAGCAGAGCATTCATTCTGTGAGAACAGACTGTCGAACTCAGATGCTCTGTATTGGGCTATCTGGTTCTGGCGTTGATTCGGTAAGATACACCCAGGCAGCTTTGCCGATTTTTTTTCCAGGTACCATAGGAAGTTGAAAGGAAGAAAAAGAATTCTCTCACAATTTCCCTGGCTTTTCCTATACTTGGAAATATCACACCAATTCTATAGTAGCTTGAAAAGAATACAGGAGCAGAGCTGAAAAAGATATACTTTGAGCTTTTATAGAAAGTCTTTGATGCCTAGAGGCTCATGTCTTTGGGGCGATGCGATGTTCAGCTCATATGCATTTACCTTGGGTTTGAGCCAGCGAAAGGCAGCACCGAGCTATCAGGATGTGGCTGTTCCTCCACCCCAGATCCACACTCTTGTTTCTTTGAGGTTAATACAGCTGTATAATCCCTGCGAAAGGGAAGGCTACCTTCTCATGCTGTTTATGAACTGAAGGGATGTTGATAGATTAAATAACGTTTGAAAAGACCTCTGCAAAAAATGAGACCCAGAGGCAACTTTGGAAACTTCAAGAAGGATAGAGAAACTTAGAAACTAGAGGTCACAAATGGCGCTGTTCATGTAATGCAGGAGAAAGCCGGACAGAACAAAGAACTATGGGGACAGATTATAACTTCCAAAGACTGGACATAAAAATCTGATAATGACCATTTTTTAGCACTTGATGAGCAGAAACATCTTGACACATGTCTGTGTCCTGGCTGCCTAGTACACAGACCCTGACCGAGAAAAGCCATGGGAGACAGACACGGACAAGCAGCCCCGGCAGCGTTAGGGAACCACAGCCTTTCAGAGAATGCTTCACCTGAGCGATCCTCAGCCCCCAAGCCCCGGTGCCCTGTGCTCCTCTTGCTCCTGGAGCTCCCTTGCCAGCCACAGAATGGGGAAGGGGGCAACATTCGCAAGGCAAACACTCTGAACCTAAATATGCAGTGTAGCCCAGACCGTAACGGTCTGGCGATTTTGAGGGGTCTGAGGTGGGTCCTGAGATTCTGCATCGCAGACGGGCTCGTAAGCGAAGCCAGCCCTGCGGGTCCCCAGAGCTCACTCCGAGCACCAAGGATCTAAGGGGGAGGTAAAAAGGACTCTGGACTGCTGCGAAGCCAGGCAAGGCTTCCGAGACAAAGATTCTGATCCCATCACGCCCATGTACTTCAACGTCAAAGTGAAGTGCAAACCCCCTGCTTGGCAGTTCGAGACTCTGGGCAGCCTGACACCAGCTCGCCTGTGCCATCATCAGCCTGCATCTCTCCCTGCTCCAGCTGCACTCAGCTCTCCCTGAATGGAGCATCGAGCCCCTTCACGCCTTCTCGCTTTTATTCTTGCTCCAGCCTCCACCGGCAAAATTTTTATTCTTGCTCCACACCCCCCCCCCCGGGGCACCTGCACCCGATGACTTCCTCCTCGCCCCTTGACACTTCCTTCTTCCTTCTCCAAAGCCTCGGCTGCTTCCTGGCCACCTTCATATACCTCTAATAAAGCACATAGGACATCACATTATATTTTGCTTAAGTTTGCAAGTCCCGCATTAAACTGGGAGTCCTCAGGGACAGAAACTATACCTTCTCTATTCAGGTTACCCCACGTCTTCACACAGTTACCTGACACTGGAGATTTATTGCAAAAATATTAGTTAAAAAAGTAAAGGAAAGAAGTGTCATGCCCATTCCCAGCACTTTCCTCTTTTCTTCTTCTTTTTCAAAGGTCTCTAGGGTCTTAAAGTTTAGGGGTTACATATTTTAAGTGGTTTTTAAATAATCAGAGTAACAGCTAGTTTTTACAGAATATTTTCTATACATTAGACATTGCTCTAAGATCTTCGGTCTCATTAAGGCATTCAGTCTTCATAATGATTTCCATGACCCTGTGTGGTTATCGTCATTATTGTTCCCATTTTAAATATGAGGAAATTGCAACACGGAGAAGTTAAGTAGCTTGATCAAAGTCATACAGCTTGAAGCACTTGCACCAGGATTTAAACCAAGGCAGTGTGGTGTTAAAAATAAGGATGAGTCTTTGGAAGACCCAGTAATAAGACAAATGGACCACAACTCTGTCTTGTTCTCCCTGCCATTCTTCAGCCTTACCCAGCTTACAAAATGAACAGCCCTCAGTCAGGTTTTGTCTTTATACTGGACTCCTACTGGAGTATCTCCTTTATGTGGTGCTCCTTTATGTGGTGCTCACAGACCTCCTAAAGAGTCATTGGCAATGTCAAGTAGGACAGCCTATCTCCTCATTCAACAGAGAGAAAGAAGCATGGAATTCAAAGATATGTTCACAACCAAGCTGAGAGGTGTGTGGGTGCTGACTTCTATCTTCATAGAAAACCTTGCCCTCAAGATATTAACAACAGCCCCCAACTTCCGGTCAACCATTACAGCACATTTAGCCATGAATTAGCTTTTAGATTTCACAAGGTGGATCTCTTGACCACAGTCGGGTCTTGGTCTAGGTGTAGCACCTGTGTTCACTATCACTGAGGTGTTAATAATAGCCAACCTGTCATTGGATGCCACTATCCCAACTAAGGTCCTCTGAGAACTTCAAGCAGATAAGCGGGCTGCAGGGCCTGACTTCCTAAGTATGCTATTAAATGGCCCACTCTTCCAGAAATGCTCAGAGCTGGGAGGTGGATAAGGCTTCCCACTGGAGTGGCTGAAGTTTTGTAGGGTATATGTTGGGATTCAGCTTCTCCCTCTGCCCAATCCTGCCTCCTCCCCCTTCATTAATGTTAATGGTTGAGAAACTTTGTGCTCCCAAACTCCATGTCAGCATCTGGAAAACCCAACCTGCAACAGATTGTCCTTGGAATAGGATGTGTCCTTCCATTTTCTCCTCTACCTTCTTTCTCCTTAGAACTCTATACTCTAGAACCCCCAACCTCACAAAACTACTGTTTGTGCCTACAAAAAATCATGCACTTCTGCATGGCCCTGTGTTGGCTCATTGTTATTCTCTCTGCCTAAAATGTCCTTCCCCTCCCTTCCCCCACATCATCCACGTGACAACCTTCTAACCATCCTTTATGGTTCCACTCAAATGGCCTGCCTCTTTCTAGCTTATAGCCAAAGATTGATTGCTCCCCCATCTTTCATCCCGCAGCACCTTCTGCATACTTCATTATGATATTAATTATACTTTTATATTCTCCCACTGAGCTGTGGGACACTTGGAAATAGACTTTGTTTCTTGTTCATCTTTTTAGCCCTAGCACTTGGAACACAGTAGGAGCACGATTCAGATTTACTCAATTAAATATATTTGAATTGGTGATGATCATATGGTGGGATTTATGTTCTTACATGAATGACTATTCCCAAAGCCACTGGTTCTTTTAAAGCCCTCCCAACCCCCACTCCCACAACAAGTGGTCCACTATGGCACAGGTGTGACCCAAGCATAGCAAGTGCAACTTCTAAGGAGGACTCAAGGATACACATGCACACCTGCCCCTCTCCTCTACTGAATGAGTCAGGATCAGGAGCAAAAGTCCAGGGTAAGAGAGTAGCCCCCCTCCACCTCCCCTATACACAGAAAGTATAATAGGATGTCCCTACAACCCTATGACCAAGCTTGTATCAGGAATCAGATGATCAACCTCTGTGTGCCTCTGGCTCTTCTTTTCCTCTCATGATGGTGACTTGGGGCCATCTCTCTCCATATGAGATCACTTTCCCTTCTGTATCACAGCTTGGTCTTCAGTGATTACTACACATCTCTCTTCCTCTGGGATTTTTTGGAGGGGAACACTGACAGGGCCACAAAGAATGTATATATTCCTTGGTCCCTGACCAAATATCATCTTTGAACCTTACAATATTATGACCACCCCTGTCAAGTAAGGAGGAAATAAGGTCAGAAAGGGTAAGGACAGACTTGGGAAACTCTATGAGAGATGACTTCTAAAGATACTGGAACTGCTCCTGGAATGTGGATGTAAGGGTAGATATAAGGGAGGGGGAAGGGCAGGGAAAGGTCAACAGAAGAGTTATAATAACGGGCTCATTTCATAAAAAGGAGGTTTAGAGGATGCTTACAATTAAATGTATACATTTGGATATCTACGGCATTAGATTCATGAGGTATATACCTGGGACCAGGATAGCGGTAATTCATTCAACAAATATTTATTAAGCACTTACAACGTGTCAGGCACTGTTGTAGGTGGTAAGCTAGGAGCTGAGAATAGTTACCCCATCTTGGTCCAGTGTAGCATTCAATTAAACACTAGTTCAACATCCAAAAATATATTGAGTTATTTACTGCTATTTCTCATAAAAACACCAAAAAGGAGTCCCTATTCATGACATATAGCACACTCTTTAAATTCTCCTTCTCACCTCCCCCATTTGCCACTCTCACACTCAACTGCCCCAGAGTCTCTTTCCTCCTCGCCACAGCCCACCCCCCAATTCCCTCATGGCCAGCTTAGCTCCTCCTTTAATGTAAAAGCAAGAGGCTGCGATGACAGAGAGTTAAAGAAAAAGATAAATAAGTCATTACCCAAAGTTGTCTCCCATGTCAGGAAGAGCGCCACTAGAATCCAGGGTCCCAACCCAGGGAGCCCCATCAGTTACCATGCTTTAAAAAAAAAAAAAAAAAAGAGGGGGCAATGATAAATTCCGGCAGCCGCTGACTTTATCCTTCATCATGGCAGTGAGCTGCCTCTCGGGTGAAACTCCCTCCAGATGGTGTTTATCAAGGAAGATGGTGAGAAGGAGCAGCAGTGTTTATTGTGAGAATGTAAAATATCCTTTGTCATTGTTTATTGACCATTCCTGACAGATCCAATGACCGGCATGTACTTCATCATTTTGTTGGATGGATATTAATGTAAAAAAAAAAAAAATCACTCATCAAGTGCTGAAGAACTTCTGCCTAAGACATTCTACAAAGACGTAAAGTTGCTAACAAATTCTGCCAGACATTTTCATCCTTTACAAACCAGTGAGCTGGACAGTTTACATTTATCTGTGACCCAGGGCTTGCAGAAAATGGAAAAGCATTTACTCAAACCCCCACCACAAAGCACTATTTGTTTTGTTGTTTTTTTAGCTACCTGACCACCCATGCTAACAAGGAGGGCTAACATTCATTGAAAGAGGACTACACACCAGGCGCTGTATGTTAGCCTTTTTCCATGGGTTTCCTTAGTCAGTGTTCACAACTCCATGAAATGAGTGTTACTGTCATTCCCCTTTGGAGATGAAGAAGTCAAGATTCCGTGGGATTAAGTGGCTTGTCCAAGGTCCCACTACTAATACCAAGAGAAACCACATTGCCAGCCCAGGAATAGGTGCCTAAGTCTCCTGAAATTTCATTGTCCAGATCATTCTACACATCAGGGAAGAGAGGGGGGCAACCCCACATTCTTTGTGAAGCTTGTGCGTGGCTCACTGTAAGGCTGTGTCCACGGAGAACTCTTCCCGTTCAATCAAACCACTGGGGACTTTCATGGAGAAAAGACATTGTTACTTACATGACAAAGACACAAACTAACTGAGTGGATCTGGAAGCTCCCTCGACAGTGTCTTTAGAAAGTAGGATGTGGAATCCAAGTTCTGCTATCTCCAGGTTATTCTTTGGCACGCTGAAACTCTGAACCTCTCAGGATAGACTTTGACCTTTGTGTCTTTTGCCAAACCTAAAATTGACCCAATCCCATTTAAAATGCTCATTTTTTCCTCCCAGCTTTCTGAATAAGTTAAATTTTAGACAAGGAGAATTTTGCTTTTCTTGCTAAACACTGAAGTAAATGACGAACTATTTAACAGGTAAAGGAATATTCTAATACTATGGTAACAAAACCCATAAATCATGGCTGCTGTAATTTTTCTTTAATTGTATATTGTTTCCATTACTTGACTCTTTATATCTTTCAATTATTTGGGACAGTGTTTCCCACGGACAACTTAGTGTGGAATACAGAGACAACTAGATCTCAACCATTAAAGTTCAATGTTCACTTTGGAAATTTAAAAAAAAATTTTTTTGAACATTAATTTTGAAATAAACGTGAGGTACTCTCCCCTTTTTCTTATTTATTTTATTTATTTTTTTAAAGATTTGTTTATTTATTTAAAAAAGAAAGAGAGTGCAGTGGGGAGGGGCAGAGAGAATCTCGAGCAGACTCTATGCTGAGTGTGGAACTCGACACGGGTCTCAAACTCAGGCCCCTAAGATCACCACCTGAGTCAAAATCAAGAGTCCAACGCTTAACCAAATGAGCCACCCAGGTGCCCCCTTATTTATTTTAAATGGAGCTATAGGGACACCTGGGTGGCTTAGTCAGTTAAGCTTCTGCCTTTGGCTCAGGTCATGATCTCAGGGTCCTGGGATCAAGCCCCCTATGGGACACCTTGCTCGGCAGAGAGCCTGCTTCTCCCTCTGTCTGCTGCTCCCCCTGCCTATGCTCTCTCTCTCCCTCCCTCTCTCTGTCTGGCAAATAAATAAATACATAAAAATAAAATCTTAAAATGGAGTTATAGCAGTAGTCTAAATAATTGCAACGCACGCACACACACACACACACACACACACACACAAAACCTCATCTAGAATCATACCGACCCAGCAAGTAAGTTCATATTATTTTTTCCTTCCATAATTTCACACATCTGCAATCCTATACATTTTTAATGCTTCTGAATAAAAAATATAACTTGCTTATGTACGAACAATGGGTAAGGGTTTCTTCCTTCTCCACCCAGCACCCCCCAGGAGATGGGTATTTTTGTACATGACATCCTTTCTCAATATACACTCATTATCTCATTTACTTCTTACTCACTGAGGTATTATTGTTTTCATGAATGCAAAAGTAAGCATATATGTTGTACTGTGGTCAACAGGTATCAGCGAACTTTTCCGTAAACAACCAGATGGTAAACATTTTAGGCATTATGGGTCACGTGGTCTCTGCGACAGCCGCTCAGCTCTACCATTAAAGTACAAAAGCAGTCGTAGACAAATGAATATGCCCATATTCCAGTAAGACTTGACTTATGGACGCCAAATTAGAAGAGGGACCATTTTCATAGATCACAAAATATTACTCTTCTTTCGATTTCGTTCAACCATTAAAAATGTAGAAATCACCCTTAGTGTATGGACGGAACACACACAGTCAGGGGGCTACCGTTTGCCAGCCCTAACCTAGGACAGAGGCTCTTGGAGGTAGGAAGGACCTTTAAAAGGCTCTGCTTGAATTGCTTCTCCTCTCGGGGGCAAAGAATCCGACGGCTGCGGAAGGCAGTCATTGGCTAGGGTCTGGTGAAGACTAGACCCCAGATATTCTGACTCTTAGCTCAGTGCACTTTCCACCAAAAGGCACTGCTTAAAATAAAAGCAAATAGGAGGCCAATTAAAGAGATAACTGTAAAAGCTGTTCAGCATTACGCCCAAAGCCCAGAACACCCCGTGCCGGCTGCTTCTGCAGACAGCTCCTGGCACGCTTTCAGCGGGCTTGAGAAATGATAACTGGTTAGGCCGAAATAGTTCCAAGAAATAGCACAGTGACTTTTGCTCTGCTACTTGCTTGCACTACTACGATTTAACTCCTCTTCTGCCTGAGTTGTGAAATCAGGAAAAGAGAGAAATCGACATTTGCCATTTTAACTTTTATGATAGTTTCACTTTTCATACCACCGTGACCAGTTTAAAAATATAACGCAACCAACGGGCCGGGCAGATTTTGTTTTTTCCAGGTAATCCCTAGCAAAGCACTTGGTGGCATACCTACCACGGCAGAACAGCGTCGTTCTCTCCCTTCCTCCTGTTTCCTTGAGTTCCGTGGTTTGCTTGCCTCTATTTATTTGGTTTCTACTGTCTCAATAGGAGCAAAACTTCAGTAGCTAGAGGCAGCAGGACAGTGAGTTGAGATCAGAAAGGCAAGTGAGCCCATACCCTCCCTGAATCAGACATCCTGGAAGCTGGAGCAGAGACCACAGTGTTCTGTGCATGTGTGTGAGGGGGGGTGTGGGTGTGTATTCACATGCACATTTCTGTGCCTGTGTGCATCTACAGAAAATAGCAACAGGGTTAAACTCTTTGGGGAAGGGGAACAGAAGGAGCCCAGCAGAGCTGAGAATAAAGGGAAAGAAAGCTACCTGAGCTGAAGTTTCATCTTGCCACGTGGGATGCGAAAAGGACATCGTGTGTATTTCCTCTTCTCTGCAGCATTTCCTCCATCAGCCTCCTCCTTGCTTCCTTCAGCCTCTTGGGCCTGGCTGCCCTGAGTCATCCAGTCTGGACAAACGGCCCTGGGGGCCAAGTCACAGCCGCAGCCCCAGCCCAGCCCCTCCTTTGTGGTCCTGTGCACATTGCCCCACCTGTGTGGTAGTGAGGTGTGAGCAAATGCGTGAGTGTCTGTCGGCCCGCCCTGCTGGTCTGGGAGCCCCCAAGACCAGGGACTGTGTTTACTTTCTCCATCACTGTACGTCAGCACCCAGCAGAATGCCTGGCACACGGCAGCCAACCTGCTAAATGCTGCTGAGTGAATGAACGTGGTTCCAGAAAAGAAAAAGAAAAAAACTCAAAAATATGAACCAATGCTTTTTAATGGAGATTAAATGTCGGTCACATAAGGGTCCTACTGCCATGATGGGAAGGCTGGGCTGAACCCGGAGTCCAGCTGGATCTCCAGTAGAACAGGAATAGAGAGCTGTACGGCCAGAAAGAGCCCCTGATGTCCTGGGGGAGGGGCCTTGGGAGGTGCTGGGGTTCATTTACATAGCAGATGTGCTCAGTGTGCAAGAGCCCTTGGCTTTCCCGAGACCCTAAGACTTCTTCAAGACAGTGATGTCTACCCAATTCTTTGGCATTACCTTAGATGAGACTTTCAGAAGTGTCCAAAGAAGCAAAATAAGTAATACAATTAGAAAGTCAGAGTTGTACCCACAATATACTCTCTCTGTTGCTCAAGTTCTTTATCCAAAACATGGGCAATGTTACCATCTCCATCCCCCCCAACTTAGAATGTTGCCAGACAGATTTTTTTTTGTTGCTTTATTCGGGCTTTCATAGATAGATAGATGGATAGAAAGATAGATAGATACTACTTTCAACATTTATTGAGAATTTACTATGTGGCAGGTACCAAGCTGAGTTCAATGGAGTAAACAAAGAGGAAAAACAGAATGGCTGCCCCAAGAAACTTGTAGTCAATTAGAGGAAGTGGAGGAGTTAAGGGATTCATCTGTTTATATTTAACAAAGTTTTACTAAGCATCTATTAAATGCCAGGCACAAAGAGAGAATAGGTTGAATGAATTAATTAGGCCCACAGTTCAGAGAAAAAGATGAGCAAACATGCAAGTAACCATAATGCATTATCGGTGGTATAGTACGGGTGGAGTGGATGGCTGTGAGGCACAAACACTTCGCTTTGCATGGGGGTCAGAGAAGCTGCCACAATATGAGTTCTTTTTTTTTTAAATATTTTTTCTATTTTATTATGTTAGTCACCATACAGTACATCCCTGGGTTTTGATGTAACGTTCGGTGATTCGTTAGTTGCGTCTAACACCCAGTGCACCATGCAATACGTGCCCTCCTTACTACCCATCACCGGTCTATCCCATTCCCCCACCCCCCTCCCCTCTGTAGCCCTCAGTTTGTTTCTCAGAGTCCATAGTCTCTCATGGTTCATTCCCCCTTCTGATCACCCCCCCTTTCTTTATCCCTTTCTTCCCCTACCGATCTTCCTAGTTCTTATGTTCCATAGATGAGAGAAACCATATGATAATTGTCTTTCTCTGCTTGACTTATTTCACTTAGCATTATCTCCTCCAGTGTCGTCCATGTTGCAACAAATGTTGAGAAATCGTTCTTTTGATAGCTGAGTAATATTCCATTGTATATACGGACCTCTATATTCTAGAAACTACAAATCACTCTTGAAAGACATTGAAGAAGACACAAAAAGGTGGAAAAATATTCCATGCTCATGGATCGGAGGAATTAACATAGTTAAAATGTCCATGCTACCCGGAGCAATCTACACTTTCAATGCTATCCTGATCAAAATACCAATGACATTTTTCAAAGAACTGGAACAAATAGCCCTTAAATTTGTATGGAATCAGAAAAGGCCCCGAATCGCCAAGGAATTGTTGAAAAGGAAAAACAAAGCTGCGGGCATCACAATGCCAGATTTCAAGCTGTACTACAAGGCTGTGATCACAAACACAATATGAGTTCTTAATTGGACCTCGAAGAATGAATAGAACTCCATGGTAGCAGTGGCAGGAGGGGTGGGGGGAATTGGGGAGGTAAGACCTATGATCAGTGTACCGATTAGGTAAGGACCTGAGCCTAAAATGTTAACATTTCAAGAACAGCGAGCACAAGTGGAATTAAAGTGAAGCCACCAGGGGCACAGTCGTTAAGCATCTGCCTTTCGTTTAGGGCGTGATCCCGGCGTTATGGGATCGAGCCCCACATCAGGCTCCTCCACTGGAAGCCTGCTTCTTCCTCTCCCACTCCCCCTGCTTGTATTCCCTCTCTCGCTGGCCTTCTCTGTCTCTGTCAAATAAATAAATAAAATCTTTAAAAAAAAAAAAAGTGAAGCCAGCAGAAAGAAGGGAAGGGGGTGCCTTGCAAAAAATGAAATGGATAATATACCCCATCAGCAACAGAGAACCATGGAAGGCCCTGGAGCCAAGGAATGTAAGGCCCACACTTGGGTTTAAGCAGGATGGCTGGTCACTGAAAGAAGGAGAATAAGGACGGAGCGAATGTTTTGACCCCCATTCACACAAGTCCAACAGGACCAGGCCCAAAAGAAGGCCACCAAGCTTCAACTGCTAGGTGTGGTGGGGGAACGTCCCAAGGGAAGAGAAGTCAGTTCGCATGGGGTAAAGGACCAGTGCAAGGCGGTAAGCTACGTGTGTCCCAGATGGTGACCTCCTTGAGGACAGACAGGGACTATGCTGTATTGACCCATGTGTCACAAGGTCTTGCAGAGGAGAGAGGTGAGCTCCCTGGGAAGGCTCAGACTGGAAGCTTCTAAAAACTGAGCCAACACAGGCTTGCAGAGGAACATGTGCAGAGGGGGTGGGTGGAGGTATCCCCCAGTGCATTTGTCTCCTACGTAGGGGAGCCAAGACCTCCCCACTGCCATCTGCACACTAACCCTCTGCGAATTTCAAAGCACTGCCCCGCATTCTCTCACACGGAACCGGCTTTCGGAACAGATGGGGAAGTCCTGCTGAAATGACTAATCGCTAGAGAGCACGCTGGAAAGAGAAGCCTGGCTAGAAGGGAAAGAAGGCAAAGTTAACATCACAGCAGCTCCAGAAAGAAAGGGTCATTCATGGCCGACAGGTGTGTAACATTTGCACTCGGCGGTTTCTCAACGACGACTTAGCTCCAAAGCATTCCTACTTGCCCATCAAATAAAATTTGAAAACAAATGAGTTCCACAAGTCTTAGATATACACACATGCACACACCAGTCCTACTTACCAAGATAATCAGGATTTGATTTTACATGTAGCCCTACGTCTGAATTGAGAAAGATTCCCCATCACGATTATATGCACTATGTACTCTATTTTTTTGAAACTGCTATACAGTAAAATATAGGTTGGGGTGTTAAGATAACAAATACAGTCATGCAAATGCCATGTCCCTAGGCATTCATCCAAAAGCCAAGGACTATTCAAGTACCTTAGTCAAAAGATTACAATGTAACTGAAGCCCTATAATATACTGAATATAAATTGTTAATGTATTGATTTTAAGTGTTAGCTAAATGCCTACTAGAGTGCTTTTAAAGTTAAACAAGCTCATGACATAAACCTCAGTCATAAAAAAGCAAATTGGTAAAATATTATAAAACGTGGTAGGGAATAATTGGGTCTTAGCTCTGTGCATACTAGGACTTAATTAGTGATTGGTCTCCTGGGGCCCTTTGGCTGTTTTATTCTACATCAAAACAAAACAAACATAAAAACCACAATTCTTGCTATGTGGTCAGAAACATTTTCTAGATTGCTCATTTCTACTTCTGCCTTAATATCTCATTATTTCTACTATCAATACTTCTCCTCAAAAAATACATTGTCATTTCCTTGCAAATGCCTCCCTGAAATGCGGGAATTCAATATAATGAATTCAGCTTGATCCAAGACTTAACCATACAATTATAATCAGAAGCGCAACAACTCAGATGATTATTGTAATCATTCTTACAATATTTTTGCAATTTACCATTTTTTTAAAGATTTTATTTATTTATTTGACAGAGAGAGAGACAGCCAGCGAGAGGGGGAACACAAGCAGGGGGAGTGGGAGAGGAAGAAGCAGGCTCATAGCGGAGGAGCCTGATGTGGGGCTCGATCCCAGAATGCCGAGATCACGCCCTGAGCCGAAGGCAGACGCTTAACGACTGAGCCACCCAGGCACCCCGCAATTTACCATTTTTGATACACACTGACTTTTTATAAAAGTTATACCCCTTTACATTCCCACCTGAAATATAAGGGAGTATCTTACTGCATTCATGCCAGCATTCAGTAGTATCGTTTTTTAACCTTTGCTGATTGCAAAATAACATGTATGCTGATGTTAAAGCAGCATATAAAAACATGTGAGTCGTGGTCGATTCGGAGTCGACATGAGTCGATTTGGAGGATGCTGAACATACTCTAGCCTTTCTGTCCCTCTTATGTGATTTTCTGTAGATGTTCTTTGCCCAGTTTTGGTTGTGGTGGTGGTGGTTGTTGTTGTTGTTGTTTGGACAAAAGACACTAGAGGGTGGGAGGGATGGGAGAGGGTAGAGGTACCCGAGGTTTTGAACTCCATGCATTTCACTTCTGTGATTGGCTCATTCCTTCTGCAGACATTTACGAACACCAGTACGTGTTACGCACTTCCTCCAGGCGCTTGAAAATACAGCAGAAAACGGCCTTTCCTCCTACACAGCCTGCGTTCAAGTGCTATTGGCCACATCTAAGTGTGTTAAGCTATCAGTGCGTCGCTATCTGATGGAATTGGCATTACTTACGTGATGATACTATGCAATGTACCCCAAGCCTAGGGCCTGGCTGCACTGTCGGGCACACCTCTGGTTCACGCTGGACACATCCCCAAGATACCTACACACTCACTCTCATTTTTTTTTAACCAGCCACCACTCACGACTGCCCACCCCCCTCCCAAATCCTACACAAATCAGTTACTGACCTTCAACTGCACTTCTGGAAGATTTTACCCCAAATTCCCACAATCCTTCCTCTGGTGAAGCAAACCACTGAGCAAGATCAGTCCTCAAAAAGCTAAGCCTCAGAATTAGTCAAAGCAGGAGAGCCTCTGTGCTTTACTAATTTGGCAGAAACAGAAAAACAAGTCAGAAACTGGTTTTATTCCAAGGCAGCTGGGGGCACAGAGTCTGACCATAATAGGCCATAAGGGTCCAGTCACATCCAAGCACCCCGAAGAATTCCAGAGCTTCTCATTCAGACTGGACATATTCCGGGCTCCCTGGTAAGGGGTCACTATGACACAAGGCCTGGGATTCCTCTGGTTCCAGAATACCTGAATCCCTGAGTTCTCCTCTGACAAAACGGGTGTGTGTGTGTGTGTGTGCGCACGCACACACACATGTGTGTTTCTTTAACTCCACTTCCTCCATCAATTACAAGATCCTGCCAAGCCCGTGTCAAGTCCTCCTGCCTCTGACATGGCTCCGTTTCCCCTCCACCCCATGCTCCTGTGACGTCACGGATCTGCATCCTGTACATGCCATGGGGCATTTATTCTCCTACTCTCGCTGCCTGAGCCCAACCCAAACAGCCATCCCACTTTGCCCACCTCACCGCTCCTTTGTCCTGTCGCCTCCTCCTAGCTGCCTCGATTCACCTAAATCCCCTGCACTGTGGGCCGTCTCTCTGTAATGCAGACCTCTCCTCTCTCAGCCTCTTTCCTTGAACTCCTTGCTCTCCCTGCGATATACATTCCCCTCCTCTTGGCTTCTCTCACTCCCTAAGTTCCATCGGCTCAGATGGGTGTGTCTGGCTTTCTCTGAATCCCGGTGCTGCCTCTCGGCCAATAAATGACCCTCTCCGCTTCCCTCTGTGTTGGCCTGCGAGGGCGGCAGTAACAAAGTAGCACAGGCTTGGGGGCTTAACTGACAGACATTTATTTCTCACAGTTCAGGACGCTGAAAGTCCAAGATCGAGGCGTCGGCAGGGCTGGTTTCTCCTGAGGCTTCTCTCCTTGGCTTGCAGATGCCAACTTTTCCCTGGGTCCTCATGCGGTTTTCCCTCTGTGTCTGTCTTGTGTCCTAATCCCTTCTTCTTATAAGGACACCAGTCATGCCGGATTCAGGCCCACCCCTATGACCTCATTTAACCTTAATGAACTCTTTAAAGACCCTGCCTCCAAGCACAGTCACATGTTGAGGTGCTGAGGGCTTAGGATTTTAACATATGAATTTGTGGGGGGGACACAAATAACATCATCCACAGTTATGACACTTATCCAGGTGTTCGTACCTCGTACCCGGCGTGGCCATAGCCCAGACCTCACCTGAGTCTGCGCCAACACGCACTCCCTCCCCAGTCAGCCTGCTCTAGGACTGGCTCTCCCTGGAGGCCATCTTTGTTCTCTAGAGCCTCCAAACTCCCGGTCTTTGTTCTCACCAGGACTTTCAATTACTCAACTCCTTTATACATTTAGCATCTCTTTAACCCCTCCAGCTGCATTGCCTCCCTGTTGTCTCTGGAATCCACAACCAGTCCTCCATGCTGCCCTTTTCCTGTATCGCTCACACCAGAACAGTATTCAGCCTGAAAGGACGCTCCAGCTACTCTGTTGTTTATGGCCAGGGTCCATTCTGAGCCATTACTATTTGTCAGTGTCCATGCCAAGCTTTCCTTCTGCAAATGTGTATCATTTCCTCCACCTATCACTTCTACCCCCTAATTCTACCTCTCTCTCAGAGAACTTACCCACAACCTGGTCAGAGGAAGCCCACCCTCTGACCCCACTGTCCACAGGCAATTGGACCAATCAGATACCTGCCTTAGGAATCCCTACTAGAGACACATCTGTTAGAGAGCCCTCGGTCCCCGAGCTGTAAGACTACGAGGAGCTGGAGTGCCCCCCCCCCTACGCCAAGGCTCCACGCAACCCAACTCCACATCAGACCCATGTGATGGGAGAGCGGAGAATGTGAGAAGCTGGGGGCAGTTCCCCAGCTGCCGATGTCAGCTCCTACTTCCTTCAGTTGTGTTCCTGTACCATCAAACAAACCCCTCTGTACTCGAGCTGAGTAGGTTTTTGTTTCTTGCCACCGAGCCATCCTGACTAAGACACCTTTCAACACAGCTGCCTGATTGTCCCTGCCGCCCACTTTTTCATTCTTTTCCTCCACCAGAATCTGTTTGCCCATTTGTTTCTGTTGCTACAGTCACACCACACACACAGAGCCTTATTTTTCACTTGAACAAATGCTGCCTGGCCTGGTCCCAAAGAGAACAAGCAGCAACCTCATGACTTAATCACACAACAGGTGAGCCAGTCTGTGCCAGCATTTACACCAACTTGTCTCAGACCTGCTTGGGTTCTCTGCCAGCTAGAGTTCCCTAACTACAGAGCGGACTGCTTGCATTAATTTGTGGACTATTTAGACCTTCACAGCCCCGTGGCCCGGGGGCAGCAGCGGGGGGCACTCAGCTGCTAGGGCAGTCGTATGGAGGAAGAGGGGCCCGGGTAAAATGGGTTCGAGTGAACATTCTTCATCTCAAATCACTTAGAACTTCAGCAGTGAGATTAATGGTTTCCATGGCAACTGATAAGCCCCAGAGCCTACAGAAGACTGGAGTTTTCTCAAAACTCCTCAGGACAAGTGGACCCTCGAAAATGCTGAGATCTGCTGGGGGCCAAATTTCTCCCTTCAGCGTGGGTCAAAAATAAACCTTCTCCTGCCCGTTTTGTGACTCTTTGTAGAACAGGCTTTCCTGAGGAAGATCCACTTTTTTCTCTTGGTGGTTTTCTGACCTTACGCTATTCTGTTGTTCCTAAAGGTAAGAAGTTCCTGCAGCTTTTCTGGAATTTTTCTGTCGAGCGTTTCAGTTTGGGGATATGGAAGAAAGCTGTTTCAATCGATTTCATTTGTTTCTGCTCTTTCTCTCTCCCCCCCCCTCGCTCGCTCTCCTTCTCTCTCTGCCTTCCCCGCCCCTCCCCCTCCCCCAGCCCTCATCTACTTTCAGATAAAACATCAGATATCGCATGGTTTGTGGACTTGAATGCATCCTTTTAGGAATCCTTCCCAGTGAAAGGGACACACTCTGGCAGGCATTCAGTCCTAACAAATGGCAGGTACTTTTTCCCCTTTGGACAATATGCGCAGCTCCAAGAGCCACGGGTCATGTTACCCGGTGACATCCACAGCATCGACTTCCCTGTGGCTTGTTCTCTGAGGGACCACTATGTGAAATAAAGGCTGGCAGGCCACATGAGAAGGGGTAAAAACACGCCCTCTTTGTTTGTTTTCTTGTTTTGTTTCTCGGTTGATTCACAGAAGTGGTGATGACCAAATGTACAGGAGAGCTGGTCTAACACATGTTCTCATGAATGTGGATAAGACATAAAGCAATAATTCTGGGAACGTGGTTTGTATTACTCCTACTGTGCTTGGCTTCACATGATCAGCACCGGGCATTGGCACAACTCGAGGAGGAGAAGAAGCTGGTGGAGGTGGGGGAAGGGGGCAGATCCCAGGCATACTTGGTTTGAGTGGCCCATTGCCCAGGCACTGGGGCCATGAGCTGTGCTAGGATTCCTAGTCTTGGATTGTCAATCCATAGATTTTATTTTCAATCCTAAATGCCGTCTAGGCTTTCCTCTGTGATCTTTAGGATTGCTTTTGTCCATTTTGGTTAAATAGTTCGGAGTTTTAAGTTTTCAATAACAAAAGATATCTTTGAAGTACTTTTATTATTGGAAATCCTGCAAGAAAAATAATTTAGTTACGTTGAGTGAGACAGCTTCTAGCTTTTTTTTTTTCAACCATCAAAATAATTCTTTTTTAATTTTGTTTTTGATTACCTGAGGCTTCTTAAGAATGCAGCTATAGCTTTGTTGCAAAATAGGGTCTACCATGAAATCTCAGTTAACCAGATGTCATTTTCTGGTTAAGCAAGCATTAGATGTATTGTATGTATAGAGGACTGGGCTAGGGGTCAGGACGCCTGACAATTAGGGCACCACTGCCGATGGAATTATTCCTTGCAGAGACTGTTCCTTTTGTTCTAATTCTCTATACATCAAGTCACCACCTGCCCTTCTCTCTAGCACACCAGGATCAGCCCACTGGGAGGAAGGGCCTTGGGCAAATGACTGGCCCTGATTTTCAAGCCATGATCCTTCAGTGAGAATTAATTTCATAGAGAGATAGTTTCAATATATTGTCAACTAAAATATCAGTTTGGAAAACAGTTTTTTTTTTTTTTTATTGTAACAGGTACACCCCAGGATTGGATCAGGGAAGGAGGCTGGGTGACAAAAGGAGAAAGAACAATTGACATTCACAATTATCCAGAGAGGAAGGTGGCTGGGACCAGCACACTGAGGAGAGTGGGAAGTACACAAATTAATTGGATTTTGATTAGTCGGCTTACAGGTCATTGAGATTTTAATGAAGGTTTTATTAAAAACCTTATTTGGCCTCAAGCACCCCTTTCATGTATATGGGTGGACTAGATTCTATCCATTGTTATTGTATCAGTCAAGATAGGCAAGGTTATATACCTATCAACCAACCCCATCGCCTCTGTTGATTCAAGAGCAAGCTTATTTCCCTCTCCCCCCTACTGCCCAGCCCAGGTCAGCTCAGCAAGAGGCAGCCAGGAACCCAGCCGACAGAGACCCCCCCTCAACACATGCCCCCATGATCACCACCATGCTAGGAAGGAAACTTGGTGAATTGTATCACTTTTGTTCACATTTAACTGCCAAAGCAATACCTGTTGTATCAATCAGTTTGGTCAGCGTGAGTCAGTCCCCTGGATAACATGTCACTGATACAATCCATTTGCAAGACCTAAGAATTTGATCACCCCATTAAGGGAATCCCCCCCAGCAAGGTTCTGCCTGCAGTGGACAGTGTCAAGGAACCCCTTAACATTTCATGCCACCTATGCATATATATAGATGTGTGTGTGTGTGTGTGTGTGTGTGTGTGTGTGTGTAGACACATGGGTACACTTGTGAAAACCATAGAAGATTCAGTTAAAAAGAGAGTTTTCCGAGGCAGAGTTGAGCAAAAAAAAAAAAAAAAACCAATGGGCTTTGGAATCAGATAGCCTTGGCTGTTCCTAGCTCTGTGACTCCCCAGGAAAAGTTACTCAGCCTCTGAGCCTTAGCACTCTCGTGCATCCTGCTCTGCAAGACGGATACAATATCTACCATGTGGCTGGTGTGAAACAAAGTACCTAGAAGCACGATGGGCAGTCAGGAAATGGCACACACTGTTTAGTTCATTTGGTTTGAAGAGAAGAACAAAGGTTTTGTGATTCTTTGCCTTGTCTTCTAAAACGTGGCCTGTGTAAACATTCCAAGTAAACCCACGTGTCTGATTAAATGGCTGCTGATGAATAAACATTTTGTTTAAAATGCATGTGTACCAGCATCCACGAATACCTCTTCTGATTTCCTTCTGCTGGGACAACTCTGGCTACATTGTCCCAGAGTAATTGATTTTATTGAAATGTGGAGGACAGCAGTTCTCCTCTAACCAGCTAAGCTTTGGAATCGTGAACCAATTTCAACTGCAAGAGCTATTTATACGCTACCCTAAAGCATTTGACTTTGGACACTGAGTGTTGAGTCAGATCTTAAGATCAGTCAGCAGCGGGCCAATTTTCTACTCTAAATTGTCTAAGATGTTAAAAGATTCTGCCACCTGTGGTACTAGCAACTAATACTTTCATCCAATTTCAATTAGTACTTTCTTAAAGTGTTAACACTCATTCATTCTATCGTGCAAGCTGACCCCTCAGTCCCTTACCACCACCACCACCCCCCACAATTTGGTGAACAATGTGTTTTGATTGCTGATTCCAATTGCAATAAGTACACGGCTTTGTGGGTGGTAAGTGCGTAAGTGCACTGCGTACGACTCTTCACAGCACATCGCCGTCGGGCACTTATAGTAATATGGATTCTTTGATTCTCACAATGATACATAAGGGGCAGATCCAAATTTTAAAACTTCCTGCTCTAAGTCCCTTATGGTGTTTTTTTTTAATGTTTTTTTATTATATTCTGTTAGTCACCATACAGTACATCCCTGGTTTCTGATGCAAAGTTCGATGATTCATTACTTGCGTATAACACCCAGTGCACCATGCAATACGTGCCCTCCTAATACCCATCACCAGCCTATCCCATTCCCCCACCCCCCTCTGAAGCCCTCAGTTTGTTTCTCAGAGTCCATAGTCTCTCATGCTTCATTCCCCCTTCTGATTACCCCCCTTTCTTTATCCCTTTCTTCCCCTACCTATCTTCCTAGTTCTTATGTTCCATAGATAAGAGAAATCATATGATACTTGTCTTTCTCTGCTTGACTTATTTCACTTAGCATTATCTCCTCCAGTGCCGTCCATGTTGCAGCAAATGTTGAGAACTCGTTCTTTCTGATAGCTGAGTAATATTCCATTGTATATATGGACCATAGCTTAAAAGTGTTTGCTTCAGTTCCTGAAAATGCAAATCTAAATCTGGAATGAGCATCTATCTATCCCAGTCAAGATGCTTAGGTATCAACCTGGGGCGGTGGATAATAGGTCAATACAATCTACCTGTCCACTGTGGGCCATTCTGGATTTTCTCAGTAAGTGGTCCATGGCTGATTTTAGTCTCCGATGTTTTTGTTGACAGGCAGAACAACTGTTAGCTGTATTTCTAGTTTATGAGGGAGCTCACAGGAAGCGTCTCTTCTCTGTCCTTGGGTAGGACAGTTATGACTATGATTATCTCCATTTCTATCCAAAAATTCTTATTACATTAAGCAGGAAAAAGTAACATAATAATTGAAACAGACTGAAAATGACTATGACCATAACATTCATGAGCTCAAATGTCATGTGAGCACGTGGAAATATGTAGTGAGTGTGTATTGGGAACATCCAAATTACACCTAATAAGATGGCCAAAGGCAGAAAGGTAATATAAGAGGATTTATTTTGCTGCCTCATATGCCATTTTATTTCAGTCCCTGACTACTCCCAATTGGCCAAATCAAGCCATTCTGTTCACTTGATAATTTTTGATAATGGCTGCCAGTGTTGTCCGTTGGTCGTTAGTTGGTTTTCTTTGGCTGGTCAGAAAATTTCAGGTGATACAGGGTCCTGTTCCCTTTGCATTCTTGTTGGTCTCCTGGGTGGAGCTAAGAAAGAGCCCCAAGATAAAGGGCATTTGCACTCATTCAGCTGAGTGGCTCCCTGCGTCTGTATATCAGATTAAATCTGTGGGCTTGTCAGAGATGGGAGAAGGGCTCTTGGGTTAGCTGCTCCTTAAAGAACAAAAGAAATGCCTTAGGCTGGGGTGCCTGGGTGGCTCAGTGAGTTAAGCAGCTGCCTTCAGCTCCAGTCATGATCCTAGGGTCCAGGGATCGAGTCCCACACCAGGCTCCCCACTCACCAGGAAGCCTGCTTGTCCCTCTCTCTCTGCCTGCCACTTTCCCTCTCTCTCTCTCTCTCTCTCTCCCTCTCTCTGTCAAATAAATAAAATCTTTTTAAAAAAGAGAGAGAGAGGGAGGAAAAAAAAAAGAAATGCCTTAGGCTGACCATGGTGTGGAGTGATACCCTCTGGCAAGAATGAGGCCCACCATCTCTTCAGTATCCCTCAGCTTCTCTACCCCCAGGCTGTGTCCATGTAACACTGAGCTCATCATCGTTCTGTAACACTGGATGTTGGAATCTCCATGCTGGCATACAGGACTCCCACTAACTATCCCTCTGCCACACAGGTATCATTTAATGAAAAAAGTAAAACGTTTTTGACATTGTGGCACTCCGTAGGATTCTATAGTGAAAACAGATCTGAGCCTAAACTCCTCAACTGTAAACCAGGACAAGGACTAGCCTACCCTGCCTACTACCTACAAGTGTTTTAAGGATCCAATCAAAGAGAATGAGAGCAAATGTGAGCGGGCTTGTGAAACTGTCAAGCCTGCCCAAATGACAGCCAGTATTATCGAGGCTTGAAACATGCAGTACGCTTCAGCTGACTTTTCAAGCCAAATTTGCTATGAACATTGAGAAGATCTACGTGGGGGCTGGGATAATGTGGGGAAGGGGCAAAGTAACAGAATTACAGGATGGGGGCCTCAAGATCCCTTCCTTTGGGATCTGCCCCTCCAAGAGCCAGAAAACTCTGCCTTTGAAAGCATAAGTGCCAAGGACAGCTGAGGACCCTGCCACCTCCTCTCTCTCTGCCCACTGCCCTCTGCCCTCCCCCTCCCAACAACACAGAGAAACCATCCAAACCACAGACCTTCCTGTTCTCTGCTTTCCCCTCCTCTCTGCTTTGTAAGAGACCTGAGCAGTGAATCTACGTCTCCTCACATGGGCATTTGACAGGTGGTCCACAAGTAAGCGGGACAGCCAGCAGGAGAGAAGAAAGGAGAAAGGAACCTCCCCCCCTCCCACATCGCCAAAGCAGAATTGGGAGAGAATCCCCATATCCCCTTCCATCTGCAGTCCCCACAAGGCCATACCGTGATGTTCCTGTCCTTGGGGGCAGTCTGGATTCTTTGGGAACTTTGTGAACCAACAAGGCATGCACATCTGATATGCGGCCAGGTACAGGGAGCACATGGCATGGACAAACTGCCTCCTCATCTGTCCTGTGCTTTATCCCCCAGTATTCCTGACGAGTTTGAAGACATGGTCTCTGGGCCATGGGGAAGATGAGCACGTTTCGGTCCTACTGCTCCTTAGCCAACAAGAGGGCTTGATTCTAAATAACACCAGCATTCTCTTCTCCGTGGTCTTTTGTTTTCTTCAGGCATATAAGAAAGGACTCAGACCCATGGGTCCCACTGTAAAATGTAGGTGACTCACCATTAGCCAAGAACTGGTGCTAATTCCTAAATGCTGATCTCGGATGAAGTTATAGACCCACATTTCTGAAACATCAGCCCTACGAGGGAATGAAGCTTTACAGAGAGAACATGACACATAAAATGGGTCCCTGCCCAGAAAAGCTTACACACTAATACATATACGGGCAGGAGCAAAACATGTTTTTCCCATACGGCGTGTTGTGGAGATCTTGCTCTTAATGGTATAAATCTTTGTAAATCCTCCAGACTGAAAGATGAATTTAGGGAAGCTGCTGTGTAGCAGAAGGCATTTCAGGCTGCCCGTGGATAATGTGACAAGCCCAGAGAATCATGCTCCAAGTAACTGAGTGGAGGGTCCTGCCAGGAGGGGCAGGTGCTGTTGCTGCGAAGAGGTCCCCTTGGACTGTCCTCTCTGAGCGCCACTAAGCCTAGGCAGCCACGTGGCCCGGCCTCGCCCACAGCCCACCTCCATCTTCTCTAAGAAGAGCATGCCAAATGTGAGTTCGGCTGAGACCAGGCTTGAGTTATCATTGTGTTCCCAGCACCCGACCCCAAACTGGGTGCACACGGTCTGTGCTTAATAAATATTTGTTGCATGAAGAAATAAATTAATTAATGCACCTGCAGAAAACAGCCTTCCTCAGAGAACTTTCCTTACAGGACCAACATGAGATGCATCCTTGGTCACCTTCATAAATGAGTGTCTTAATTATGGTGCACTCACAATGCAAGATCATTGAGCTGTCATTGGTCAAGCCGGAAAGAATCTTAGATATTGGCTAGTCCGTCCATTTCCTCTTCCACAGGAGAGACTTGATGGATTCCACCAAGCAGGGAACATCTTCATTATTTGCCAAAAGAGGACCTTAGCAACATGAAGGCAAATGATGTCCATGAGCTAACAGAAGGACCACAAAACATCTGGCTAGACTTGTTGATGGTCTTCGGTAAGAGGTTTTTTCCAGGTCTTCGTATTGTAAATCCCTGTCTTGTGGTAAATTCTACAAGTATAGAGAGGATATTCATAGGTGAAAAAGAGATCAGCTTGGATTTTTTAAATTTTTTTAGGTTATGGAGATATACCTAGCATCAAGCAATTCTTTTAAATTCTTTTAAAATTCTTTTAAATTACTTTTTTAAAAAAATATTTTTTTGCCTTTTTTTATAATATTTTTTTATTATATTATGTTAGTCACCATACAGTACATCCCTAGTTTTTTATGTAAAGTTCCATGATTCATTACTTGTGTATAACACCCAGTGCTCCATGCAATACGTGCCCTCCTTAATACCCATCACCAGCTTATCCCAGTCCCCCACCCCCTCCCCTCTGAAGCCCTTAGTTTGTTTCCCAGAGTCCATAGTCTCTCATGGTTCATTCCTCCTCTGTTTACCGCTCCCCTTTCTTCTTCCTTTTCTTCTCCTACTGATCTTCCTAGTTCTTATGTTCCATAAATGAGTGAAACCATATGATAATTGTCTTTCTCTGCTTGACTTATTTCGCTTAACATTATCTCCTCCAGTGCCATCCGTGTTGCAGCAAATGTTGAGAAATTGTTCTTTTTGATAGCTGAGTAATATTCTATTGTATATATGGACCACATCTTCTTAATCCAGTCGTCTGTTGAAGGGCATCTCGGCTCCTTCCACAATTTAGCTATTGTGGACAATGCTGCTATGAGCATTGGGGTGCATATGGCCCTTCTCTTCACTACGTCTGTATCTTTGGGGTAAATACCCAGTAGTGCAATTGCTGGATCAAGGGTAGCTCAATTTTTAACTTTTTAAGGGACCTCCACACTGTTTTCCAAAGTGGCTGTACCAACTTGCATTCCCACCAACAATGTAAGAGGGATCCCCTTCTCCACATCCTCTCCAACATTTGTTGTTTCCTGCCTTGTCAATTTTTGCCATTCTAACTGGTGTAAGGTGGTATCTCAATGTGGTTTTGATTTGAATTTCCCTGATGACTAATGATTTTGAACATTATTTTCATGTGTCTGTTAGCCATTTGTACGTCTTCATTGGAAAAGTGTCTGTTCAAATCTTCTGCCCATTTTTTGATTTGTTTATTTGTTTCTTGTGTATTGAGTTTGAGAAGTTCTTTGTAGATCTTGGATACCAGTCTTTTATCTGTAGTGTCATTTGCAAATATAATATATTTATTTATTTTAGAGAGAGAGGAAGAGATTGAATGGGGCAGAAGAGAGGGGGAGAGAGAGAGCTTGAGTGGGAGGAGGGGCAGAGGGAGAGGGAGGGAGAGAGAGAAGCAGACTCCCTGCTGAGTGTGGAGCCCTACGTGGAGCTCAGTCTCTGGACCCTGAGATCATGACCTGAGCTGAAATCACTGACCTGAGTCAGTCACTTAACCGACGGAGCCACCCAGAAGCCCCTTAATTTCCTATAAGCTTCACATATACTGAATAGCTGTTATGTGTAAGGTGCTCCACTCCAGAGGGATCCAAAGGTGAATTCAATATCCCTGCCCCTAGAGGCTCTTGATTTCACAACAGCACAGACAAGTAGGTACAAATGATTGTGATACATCCTGATACAGTGTAGACTGGGACACCCACTATAACACAGGAACAAGGTTCAGAGAGCAAACAAAGTGGAGGGATGTGGTGCCAACAGGTAGACAGGGAAAGTACCTCCAGGCTTGAAGGGTGGACAGAAATTCAACAGACAGGTGGAAGAAACCAAAGGTATTGCACACGAAGGACTGCACATTAGCTAAAGCAACGGATGGAGGGCAGTATTTTTTATTTTGCACCAACTGTGTGTTGGGCACTTTACAAGTAGAAGCATTTACTATTCACAGCAAGCCAGGGAATTAGGTGCTTCCATTTTCCTTTCCTTAGGAAGATTAATAATGTGCCAAGCGAGGGTCAAGATTATATAACAATATGGGGCAAAGCCAGGATTTAAACTCCTGAGTGTCTTACTCTGATGTCGGTGCTTTTTCTACCTCAGGAAGCCAGATCCCAGGAAGGAGGGAGAGAGCAGACGTATTCCAGGGACATCAGCTCAGCGCGGCTGGTTCCTGGCACAAGGGGAGAAACCCCACTTGAGAGAATGAAGACAATGATAGAGAAAGGAGGGAGGCCGGCAGAAAACAAAGTCAGGGTTTTGTGACTGTTTCTTGAGTCTCAAGACTCAGGGCCGAAAGGAAATAGGGGTTGAAGTTAGAAGACTTGATAGGGAGAGAAAAAAATGATGACACAGTGAGGGGTGCAGGTGGAAGGCTTAGCCTTGGAAAGAAGACAAACCGGTCCCTCCCCAGAGCCGGAGGAAAGGAGACGTGATCTCTGTGAAAAGGCAGAAGGGAAGCAAGCAGCCGGGGCAGCACTCAGGGCTGGATTTCTTACAGCAGAGGCCGGGAGAGCAGGGTCAGTCGGGGCTGGAGGAGCCGAGTGGCAAAGACTCGGAGCAGCTGTCGCAGCAATCCGATAGGGAGCTAAAAATGGAGCAAAAGGAAGATGGCCGAGGGCACAGAGTGCGACGGCAGCCACGGGCCGTGGGTCCGATTACTCTGCATGCTCGGAATCTCCTCCACGGAACGCAGGAGTTTGGGATCAGGAGGAGATGACAAGACACGCGGGAAGGTCATGTGGGGAAGGGAATGGGGTACCTTCGAGAACTTGGCCGAAATGGCTCACCAGGCCACCAGGGAATCCAAAGGCGACAAGGAGGGAGGGAGGGCATAGATGCAACCAGGATGGATCCAAGAGGCCCCGAAAGAGAGCGGGTTCCAGGGGCCCCAGTGCCCACAGGGAGGAGATTTAGTAGGAGGGAGCGAGTGGGACCACGGAAGGACACGGGCCGTGGTGACAGAGGGCATTGCGGAGATGGAGATCCAGCAGGGCAATGAGGTCCAGGGTGTGGCTGAGCACCCAGGAGAGAGATGCAGGTGACAAGGAGGTGAGGGAAAAGGATGAGCAGAGGATGCCCCACAAGCTCGGCAGAGGAGGGGGCGGGGAGGAAGCAGGAGGAGGACCGGGAGCCAGGGGCTGACACCATCTGCCAAATGCCCAGCGAGGGAAGTGGCTGAATGCATGCTGGACAGATTCAAAAGGGTGAAAGAGGAGTCGCCTTATCAAAAGGGAAGTTCAGTTTGATTTCTAGTTAAATAGTGTCCCAGCTAGTGCTGTTCCCCACACCACCCCGAAAAGGGTAGGACAAGTAAAACAGGCTTCCTAGACGTCTCACAAAACACACGAGGTACAGTAGGAAACCACACAGGGCAAAGGGAGGTGAGGGGCAGTGAAGGTGGGGTGCAGTGGCAAGGAACAGTATCCTGGGGGCCGCAGGGGGGGCAACTGCAGAGCTGAGGTTCAGATTTAGAAGGTATCCACTTGTCTGACCCTCTGCCTTAAGCAAAGCCAACCTATCCATCTCTCTGGTGTCCAGAGCTCAACCAAAAGAGCCTTGAGGCAGACCAGCCACCTTCACAGCAGACATCCCAGCCCCTCCCACAGCCATGGCTGGCTTGGTCATCAACTCCTACTCCAGGCCGGCCTGGACCAAGCTCCCCTGCCTGGCCCAGCTTCACCTCCTTGACTTGAAAACAGGTTTGGCTCCATCTGGTTGGACCTTGGTCCTTTTCAACACAGCTTTAGACTCACCTAGGACATCCACACCAACCCTGCACATCCTCGTCTGCTGCAAGAGAATGTCCAATAACGGCTAACATTTGGTGGTGCTCAGGACATGCCAGGCACGACTCAAGGACGCCTTGGGATTCGTCTAGTTCCACCGTGATTCCTTTTACAACATTTCCACCAAAAACTGTCCCACTGCTACTTGAATACTCCCAGAGTCTGGGAACTCACTCCTCATGACACAGTCCATCTTGCTGCTAAATGGCTCTGTTGGAAACTTTCCGTTCCTGAACCCGTGTTCTCTCCTTCACAGTTCTGCAAAACAAACCACATTCCTTTTCCATCTGATAGGAATCGGAAGGCAACCACCATATTCCAACAAAGCCTCCTCCTTTTCAGGAGAAATAGCTCCAATTCTTTATACCTCTTCTCAGGTTCCCGCACCGTCCTGCCATTCCACCCGAGACACGTTCCCCAGCATCATAAATGGCAAACACTTTTAAAACGCTAACTCTGCGCCAGCCAGTGTCTAAGCCCTCAGCTCATATTGCCTCCCAATACTGTGTGCTCTTGTTGCCACCGTTCTTGTTCCCATTGTACAGATGAGGAGACTGAGGCAGAGAGCTGTCCATAACTTGCCCCAGGCTGGTTCCAGCAGCAGCAGAGCTGACGGTCAAGTCCAGGCCAGTGGATGTGCTCAGAACCCCAGGCCAGCAACACTGAAATTTAACCCCCATTGGAATCATCCTGGGAAGTTCTAAAAACTCCTTAGCCTGGGAACCACCCCTAGAGATTCCACCATGAGTTATCTCGGCATCTGAACTTTGCAAAGGTGTCCAGGTGTTGCCAGCATGCAGCCGGGATTGACGGCTCTCGCAGTGAGACCATAGCACCCTGGGGCCGTCTGGCGGCGGCCGAGGAGACTCAGATTAGAGGGAAAAGATGGAAATTTCCAAGTTCCCCTCATAAAGGATAACACAGGGACAGGCCCAGACGAGGGTGACGAGAGCCAGCCTTGCAGGAAGGCTAAGTAAACAGTCACTCAGCTGGTGTGAGTTTGGAGGCACTGGGAGGCCCTCATTCTCAAAAAAAAAAAAAAAAAAAAAAAGCAAGCAAAAGAAGACAGAGAAACCTCTCCTGAAAGGACACTTGGCTTCAGGGGCTTCCTCTGGGAAGGACTTTGACCCATCACGAAGCCCACCTTGGGCACAGAGCCATCATTTTCTCAAAGTGACAGCTTCCTCTGCGGTTGCCAATAGCACAAGCCCTGACCTCCCTTCAAGAGCTGGAGGCTAGAGAGGGGCCACCAGTCCTTCCTGCCCCCTACCCTCCTGCACGGATTTCCTGAATTTGTTCAAGAAAGCACCGGGGTGCAGGCTCCCCAGGCTGAGGAAGAGCCTGACCGCAGCCTCCGGCCCCTGCCTCCCAGGGGCTCACAGGACACTCGGCACTTGGGTCCTCCTAGCCCGCCGCCCTTCGCTTTCCTGTCCCTCCCCTGGTAGTCTCTGCTGACCCTAGACTCAGATCATTGCTTTCAAAGCATGAGGGGGTTTCATGGGTTGAAGACTGGCCTCCAGATGTTCTCTGGTTGTTGCTGGAAACTTCTACGTCTTTCAGTTCCTTGGACTTGCTTTTGGCGGTCTGGGCCACAGCGTGAGGGCACAGGATGGGGGCCTGAATCCTGAGCTGCATTCAGAGGTATGGTTGCCCTTTTTCCTCCTTTCCTCCTTCCACACTCCTCCCAGAGCCAGCCCTGCAAACCCCAGACAGCATGGCAACCTGAGTGTGAATAAAAGAGAAACTACCCTCACCCTCAAGCCCGATTAATATTTAATGCAAACATCTGCATGCAAATTGACTCCACTTCTGTTTTATTCCTTTTCCTCCACATCCCTCTCTAACGGGCACTGCCTTTCTTGCAGACAGGAGAGGTGAGGTGCTTCCGTCTGCTAGAAATGGGGAGTCCCACCACTGCAGAGAGAAGCATGGAGGCTCCAGACTCCATATTTTTAGAATATTTCCAAATGAGAGTGCATCTCAGGGACACTGATTCTCTGTGGAGGTCGCAGTGACTTCTGGGAGTCTCAACCCGGGTGAGGAATTATGCAGACAGGGATAGAATATTAGTAGCCTGGAAACCCCTAAAAATAATCTGCCCCCAAACCTGTAAATCCTCTTTTTCTACTGCTAAGAAACAACAGATGGTTCAGCAGACAGCTTTGTTCCCAGCCCTCCCACAGCCTATGAACCAGGTTTTCCCTGGTCTGGGTTGCAAGACTGAGAGGTTCACAGGGTTGAAAGGGGGGGTATTAAATTTTTAAAGGAGCACGAGAAAGGCAAATGCTGATATAGACATACTTAATTGCTCGGGATGGCAAAAGAATAAGTAGGTGTTTGAGGACTAAGAAAATTGAACATATGTGGGGTATTTATGAATGAGTTACTTAAATTTCTTGGGACCGGCTAGAGGCAATATTTTTGCAGAGATGGGAATGACAACAAAGAGGTAGCTTCAGGCCAAAGCCTGTTGACTGTTGATGGGTTGTTTCTGTCCATCTCTCTGTTTCACATACACAGACTTGGGAGCCAAGAGAGTAGAGCCTCTTTCACGTGAGGGGCGCATGCTCGAAGTAGGGACGTGCGGAAGGAGCAAGGGCCAGAGACCAGATCCGTTAACAGAGTTCTTCTTACATCCTCACTAAACATCGAGGGGACAAAGATGTAATAATTCTTTGGGAACGGCTTTCCAGATTTATAGGGGATGCGTCCCCAGAGCGGACAGATTTAGCCAAACAGGCTAAACGGCATACCCAAGGTCGCACAATGAGTCAGCGAAGGAAGCCTGCGAGAGAATCCCCTCCCCCCGGCCCCTTCCCCCAGCGGACGTGCTCACGCATTCGTGGGAGATGCTGGTCACCCACCGGCATGAGCCTGGGATCGTGGCGGAGGACCTGACTTTCCTGTGGTCCACTGGAACGATTCCACAACAACATCGAGCTAGGAAAACAGAACCGGGCAAAGAGAGAGAAGGCTGGGGGAAGAACAAAATGAGGCAGAGGTCAAGAGGCGATTCTCACTTTTAAGTTAGAAACTGTAATCAATAACCAAGGCGACGTACGGAAATAGGAACTCAATGTGCTTTCCTGATACTTTTTTTTTTTTAAGATTTTATTTATTCATTCGACAGAGATAGAGACAGCCAGCGAGAGAGGGAGCACAAGCAGGGGGAGTGGGAGAGGAAGAAGCAGGCTCATAGCGGAGGAGCCTGATGTGGGGCTCGATCCCGTAACGCCGGGATCACGCCCTGAGCGGAAGGCAGACGCTTAACCGCTGTGCCACCCAGGCGCCCCTTTCCTGATACTTTTTTAATGGGAAGTGAGGGAGAGAAACAAAACAAAACACCTTGGTCATAGTAGAAAGGTTTTCTTGACTGACACGTGCAAAATACGGTGCATTTCAGGGGAAATGAAATGATATCTGAAAAAAGAGGCTATATAATGGCATGGACGAGAAGAGATGTATGTCCTTCCACGGGAAGCTCATTCTACAGCGAGACCCAGCTGACAGGGTGCCTGACTCAAGCTCTGAGAATTATGGAGACAAACAGCAAATGCTAATCTTTGGTGAGGACCTGTCTCCTCTGTCTTGGAATCACACCAGGTCACCAGACGTGATTTGAAATTCTGCAGTATTGAGGCCCTGCATCACCTCCGTTCGTCGTTGTGAGGGATTCACGAAGTCGGAAGAATTCAAGGAAGATAGTGTGAGAACCACACGATGATAATCAGAAAAATAATTGTGGCTGGGAAGAAAAGGGGTGGGAATCATATGCGGTTTGAAATTCTTTTCCACACAATAATATTTACATCAGGAACACTAAAGGTATCGTTTTTTGGAATGCCTATTCTAAAAAAAGGAAAATTCAGCCGGTTCTTTTGGCCGGTAGAGATGCCCAGAAGTCCTGGGATTCTCAACCAGAGGGCCAGCACTCTGTCAGAGGTGTGTCCGAATCTGGAGGCAGGGTGGGTGACAAAGAATGAGTGATTGGCACATTTGTCAACAGCAGGTATGTTTTAAAAGATGTTAAAAAAAAAAAAAGCCAACAAATAATACCACGGATTAATTGGCTATTCAGAGGACAGTCAAGCCCAGCAGAGTTCCCATCTTCTGGGACATCGTTCAGAATGGGAAATCTCAGGTCCCTCCCAGACCCCGAGCAGCAGAATCTGTGTTTTATCAGGATCCCCCAGGTGATTCATATGCACGTGAAAGTTTGAGAAACTTTGAAGACCCTTTGCTGTGTGTCAGCCAACAAATTCCTCCCAAAGCTCACCACGGGGTATTGGAAAAGGAGTTGCACTACCAACTAGGATATTGGAGGATTGGGGGGGAAAGGGGGAGGGACAGCTGACAAAAGCCAAGTGGCTTTTCCCAGCAGAGCCTCCTAAAATAAGCTGCCATCCTCCTTTTTTATATTGTGCACCATCCTAACTATTCTAGCTACTTTGTGCTAACATTTGTGACAAACTCAATCAGAACTTTGCTATTTTCCCTTAAATTTGGGGTGTGACATTTGGCCGGTGTTCTTAGCTATTGTGAAGTTACACACCTTTAATCTCTCCCTGTATAGGACCCATCTATGCTTTGTGACAAAGTTATAATCAGCAGGATTGGCTTTTTTCACTTGTTATCCTGTGACCCTATTTACATGTGTAAACAGAGCCCACCGGAGAATCCTTTCATGGCTGTGTAATGACACGTCCTGGCCGCCTCGCTGGACTCCTGCCCTACTTGGGGGCATTTCTAGTCCCCCACTATTATAAATAGTGCTGTGAATTGCTGCACACATTACTGACTCCCCCTTTCATGTTATTTCCCAGGGATATATTCCCAAAGAGATAGGCATGGTTCCCGATTTCAAGGATCTTCCATGAGTGTGTGGGACTCGCATGTGCGGGGTTATACAGTCTGGCAGGGGCTGGGCAGGGGAGGGATAAATGCTGGACACTCGGCCCTTCAGGTGCACGCCCCTCCCCTCTCCGCCCTGCTCTGAGCTCCGGGCTGCTGGCCTTTCGGAATCCTACACTTGCCTCCTGGCTTCCGTGGTGCTGATGAATGGGAGGCTCCCACGGAACATAGGAGAATGAAGAGAGGAAAGACTCCCTCCCTGCCAGGTCACAGGGTGTCTGTGGGCTCCCCTACCAAAGTTCTGTCAGGAGTCTTCTTTGCACCTCAGGAACCCCTTCTTTTCCTTTTTCCTTCAGGCTAAGAGCTGGTTGTGGTTTCCCTTATGCTTGCCTGGAGCGCTCCGCCTTCCCCTGTTGGTTTGCTGTCACCCTGTTTACCCCTTTGTAAATGGTCTGTCACTACGTTCTCCTCAATGACCTCTTTAGACTTCGCCTTCTGTTTGCTGCCAGAAGACTGAGTGATATTGCCGGAGTGCTGCGGGACCACTGACAAGTGACTCGAACCAATGGGGGTTGGGGGTATGGCAGACTTGCCAGAAACGTCTGCTAAGCTGGAACCTAAAAGGTAAGGACAAGTTACTGAGGCAGGGGGGCGGAGGGCACAGCAAGTACAAAACAGAGAGTAAGGAGAACCCGTGCACCCCAGATCCTCCTAGAGACCTAGGATGGCTGAGGCATGGGAAGACACGCAGTGAGGGAGGAAGGTGGTCTCAAATGCTTCTGTAAATTAGGCCATGTCTGTAAGAACTTCATGCAGCTTTTCAAAGCCGTGCTCAGAAGGACTTTTGAATGACCTAACTCACAGTCATTCAACAAATAAGCTCCTTGTGTATGTGCCAGGCATCGTGCTAGGTACTAGAGTTCCCAATCACATACCTTAATTACACAAGAAAACGCCTATGGCATGACAACAACGAAGAAGGCAAAATAATTGCTTATCTATATAGATTCTATATGGTCTCAGATCATGGGGGGGGGAACGGGAGAAAATACACTAAAAGGGGTGTCTGGGTGGCTCAGTCATTAAGCGTCTGCCTTCGGATCAGGGCATGATCCCAGCGTTCTGGGATCGAGCCCCACATCAGGCTCCTCTGCTGGGAGCCTGTTTCTTCCTCTCGCACTCCCCCTGCTTGTCTCTCTCTCGCTGGCTGTCTCTCTCACTGGCTGTCTCTGTGTCAAATAAAGAAATAAAATCTAAAAAAAGAAAAAAAGAAAATACACTAAAAAGTCAATTGGAGTTATCTGGAAGGATGGAATTATTAGTTGCTCTTCTTTTTTTTCTTTATATTTTTCTTTATCTTCCAGGTCAGGTTTTTTTTTTTTTTGTCAACATTTTTTCTTTTTAAAATAAGGATTATTTAAAAATTCATAATAAAAAAATAAAAATTTAAAGAGAATTATTTTTAAAATTTTGGCTTAAGATAATTCTTCCTTTATAAAATATGAAAGCCCCTAATAAGAATTGGGGAATAATGTTGTGTGTCTTATTCAGTAGTTTTCACCCAGCTTCTTATTCACAAGTGCCTATCAAATTCTGTCTTCAAGAGAAATCAAAAGAAGACAAGGAAGCAAGTTCTTGGGTTTTTAACGAGGAGTGGTAAGCCAGGGGGGTTATATTGGACCACCCACATCTGCTTCGCAAGCTCCATTTCCTTCTACCTCATTCACCTGGGCTGCCCCATGACCTTAGCTGCAGTTTACGTCCAGATGCTGGTATTTGCTCCACAGGTTTCTACCCAAAGCCTGGTGAGGGATCTTACTGGCTTCCACTCTCAACCCCACCCTTGTCTTTCAGGCTCACATTGACATTTTGATTGATGACAGCTGGTAATCTGCTCTCCTCACCCTGCTTTTACTTCCTGGACTCTACCTGAGTGCTCCCCCATCTCCTTCAGAAATGGCATGCTCACCTCCACCCCTCATTGTAAGGCCCCAGTTTCCGTCTTGCGGTGCCCTGCCCCATGGTATATAAATGACACCTGCAAGCTGACACCCTCCAGGACCTCCAGAGGATACAACAGGTTATCCAAGTTTGAGATCCATTGTGAACTGTGGAATTTTCATTACCAGCTGATAACAATTTTTAAAGTGCGGCTCTTAAAAGACCAAACTGATGTTTACCAGAAGGGAGGGGAGTGGGGGGATGGGTGAAATAGGTGATGGGGATTAAGAAGTGCACTTGTCATTATGAGCACAGGGTGATACATGGGAGTCTTGAATCATTCTACTGTACACCTGAAACTAATGTAACACTGTGTGTTAACTAACTGGAATTAAAACTTGAAAAATAAAATTTTAAAAATAAATAAAATAAAGGAGGGCTCCTAAAGACAGGTTTATCTGGAGAAGGGCAAATACTATTAATATTGTAGAAAAACAGACAATTGATAAAATTCAGGAGCTAATCCTAATTTTTTAAAGTTTGATAAAAACCTGCTTACCAAAAACCAACAACAAACATTGAAAACAATGAAATACCAAAGCTACTCCTTTCAAATCTGGACTAAGGCATACACATGCCTCCCTCATCAAAATTATTTAATTTACTTTTATAAGTTCTCACTAATGTAACAAAACAAGAAAATTAACTAAGGACTATAACTATTAGAAATAATATATATAATGACTGTACACCTAGAAAACCAAGAGTCAATTTTTAAAACCTATTATAAGTATTAGAATTTGACAAGGTAATTACATATAATAAATGCACAAAATTCTAAAGCTCTTAATTATGCTAGCAATAACCAGTTTAAAATGGAAATGGAATTGCAGGATATAAGATTAATATACAAAAATCAATCACTTGCCTATATACCAGCAATGAATAAGTGGAATTTGAAATTAAAAGCACTATTTATATTAGCACCCCAAAAATGAAGTACTTAGGTATGAATCTAACAAAGTATATACAAGATCTATTTGAGGAAAACTACAAAACTCTGATGAACAAAATCAAAGAAGAACTAAATAAATGGAACGATATCCCAAGCTTATGGATAGGAAGACTCAGTATTATTAAAATGTTAGTTCTTTCAATTTGATCTATAGATTCCATACAATCCCAATTAAAATCCCAGTAAATTTATTTTGTACATAACAAAACAGATTCTAAAGTTTATATGAAGAAGCAAAAGACCCAGAAGAGCCAACACAATATTGAAGGAAGAGAATAAAAATGGATGACTGACACTTCCCAACTCAAAGACTTACTGTAAAGCTACAGGAATCAAGATGGTGTGGCACTGGCAAAAGAATAGACAGATCAACAGAATAGTGAGCCCAGAAATAGACCCACATAAATATGGTCAACTGACTTTTGACAATACAATGGAACCATGATAGTCTTGTCAACGATTGGTGCTGGACCAACTAGACATCCACAGGCAAAAAAAAAAAAAAAAAAAAAAGAGTCTAGACACAGACCTTAAACCCCTCACAAAAACAAACTCAAAATAGATCCCAGATATAAATATAAAATGCAAAACTATGAAACTCCTTAAAGATAACATAAAACTAGACAACCTTGACCATGGTTGGATGAGTTTTTAGATACAACACCAAAGGCATGATCCATGAAAGGAAGAAATGATACAGTAGACTTCATTAAAATTAAAATGTTCCAGCTCTCCAAGAGTGTCAAGAGAGAGAGAAAGCAAGCCACACTCTGGGAACAAATATTTGCAAAAGACATATCTGATAAAGGACTGTTATCCAAAATAAACAAAACAAACAACCTGATTTAAAAATCGGTCAAAGACCTTAACAGACACTTCACCAAGAAAGATATCTAGATGGCTAGTAAGCATAGGAAAATATGTTCCATATCCTATGTCATTAAGGAAATGCAAATCAAAACAACGACCTACTAGACTGGTCGAAATTCAGAACACAGACAATACCCAATGCTGGTGAGGATGTGGAGCAAGAAGAATTCTCATTCATTGCTGGTAGGAATGCAAAATAATACAGCTACCTTGGAAAACACCTTGGCAGTTTCTTACAGAAGTAAACATACTCTCACCCACCATATGATCCAGAAACTGCACTCCTTGATATTTACCCAAATGAGCTGAGAACGCATGTCCACACAAAAACCAGCACATGGATGTTTATAGCAGCTTTATTCATAATTGTCAAAACTTGGAAGCAACCAAAATGTCCTTCAGTGGGTGAATGGATAAACTCTGGTCCATCCAGACAATGGAATATTATTCAGCATTAAAACGAAATCAAGCCATGAAAAGACAGAGAAACCATGGATGCATATTACTAAATGAAAGAAGCCAGTCTGGGGGCGCCTGGGTGGCTCAGTCATTAAGCGTCTGCCTTCGGTTCAGGGCGTGATCCCCACGTTCTGGGATCGAGCCCCGCATCAGGCTCCTCCTCTGGAAGCCTGCTTCTTCCTCTCCCACTCGCCCTGCTTGTGTTCCACCTCTCGCTGGCTGTCTCTCTCTCTCTGTCAAATGAATAAATAAAAAATCTTGAAAGAAGAAAGAAAGAAAGAAAGAAAGAAAGAAAGAAAGAAAGAAAGAAAGAAAGAAAGAAAAAAGAAAAAAAAGAAAAGAAAGAAGCCAATCTGAAAAGGCTGCATTTTATATGATTCCAACTCTATGCTATTCTGGAAGGGCATACTGGAAACAGTAGTACTGGAGATAGTAAAAAGATCAGTGGTTGCTGGGTTGAATAGGCAGGGATGGATGAATAGGCAGAGCACAGAGGGATGGGAGGGATGAATAGGCAGAGCACAGAGGATGTTTAGGGCAGTGAAAATAGTCTGTATGATATATTCATGATGGATCCATGTCATTATACATTCACCCAAACCCATCGAATGTACACCACCGGGAGTGAAGCCGAACGTCAACTGTGGACTTTGGGTGGCGATGATGGGTCAGCCCAGCTTCATCAATCATAACAGAAGTCCCACTCTGGTGGGGGATGTTGCTCATGCGGCAGGCTGTGCATGTGTGGGGACAGAGTATATGGGTAATCTCTGTGCCTTCCTCTCAATCCTGCTGTGAACCTAAAACTGCTGTAAAATAAATAAATGTATAAAGTCTTTTTTTTTTAAAGATTTTATTTATTTATTTGACAGGATAGAGACAGCCAGCGAGAGAGGGAACACAAGCAGGGGGAGTGGGAGAGGAAGAAGCAGGCTCATAGCGGAGGAGCCCGATGTGGGGCTCGATCCCATAATGCCGGGATCACGCCCTGAGCCGAAGGCAGACGCTTAACCACTGTGCCACCCAGGCGCCCCTAAATGTATAAAGTCTTAAGGAAATAGAAAAACCACCTTATTCATAATAGAGGAAAAACACAAGGTATCTTTGAAAAGGTAACAAGAAACACATGCAGCTTAAACTAAGTAAGCTACAGAATTTCACTGAAAGACATAAAACAAAATGATCCTGGATGGGAAAACAATGAAATAATGTACATCTTCCAAAATTTATAAAGATTTAGTAAGAATACCCATCAGAACACCGAGAAAATGTTTACATGCTAGATAACATCATCTTAACATTTCCGTTGGAAGAATACATGTACAGAAATTGCCAAAAACGGTTTGAAACAAATGGTAAGGGAGCTTGTCCTTCCATGTATTCAAACTAATGTTAAAACCATTATGAACACTATAGAATTGGCACGGGAACAGACAAATAGATCAACGAACGAGAACAGAGAGCCCAGAAGCAGAGTTAAGGGTGTATGGGAACTTACTACAGGATAAAGAAAGTTAATCAATTCATAAATGATGTTGGCATCACTGGAAAGCATCGAGAAAGCAATTTAATTAAATGCCCCTTTCTCCACACCACATTAAAAAATAAATTCCAAGAGAGAATAAGAATTTTAACATCAAAAATAAGCAATAAAAGTTTTAGAATCAAATACCTATGGGGAAAGTTTGCTTGAAATAGAGAAGGTGTTAAGCAAAACAAAAATCTCAGAAGTCAAAACAGAAAGATTGAGACACCTGACTACGAGAAAATTTTGCCATGGCGTCTGCATGACAGACGAACATCGCCAAGTCAAAAGATGAGCAAAGACTGGAAGAAAATATTTGTATCATTATAACGGCCTCAGGGTTAATTTCACTAATTTTTTAGTCATACAAATTAGCAATAAAAATAGAAGCAACCAAAAAATATGAAAATAATATATAGGCACACAATTCACATGAAAGGAAATGCAAACACAGTTGACAGAAAAAAATGCTCAATCTCACTAGTAATCAGAATTTGAAATGGAGACGATAATGAAATACCTCTGACAAGCCAGAACAGCATCAGTGTTCGTGAGAATGTGAAGAAATGGCCACTCTTGTACATTGCGGGTGGTGATGTAAATTTCTCTAATTTTGGAAAATTAAACTGTTTCAACATACGTGAAAGTTAAAGTTGGGCATACCCAGCAGTCCCACTTCAAGATATTTATTCTGCAGAAATAAACGCTTCAGTACCTACATACACAGGATTTCGGTTGCAGCATTGTCTATGACAGTAAAAAATGAGAAACAATTGGAAAGTCTATCCACAGGAATAGATAAATCATAGCAAATTTTTGCATGTAGCATGATGCAACTCAAATGCTTGAAGTCTCAATATATAGACCTGGGAAGATATCCATGATATATTGCTAAGTGAAAAACAAACTGCAAAAATAATAGGTAAAATATGACTCCACTTCTTTAAGATGAAACAATCTGACAGATGATTTGCACTTCTGTATTATCAGAAATCAAAAAGATTCACATCCAATTCTGTGATGATGGGGGAGAAACCAGAAGGAAAGGAGAGGATTCTGTTTTTTATGCTGCTCTATATTGTTTAAAATTGTCTCAATCAACATGTAGTACTTTTATGATAATAAAAACAAATTCTAAAAGGCATAGGGAATTATGTGGCAGGTAGAAAGAGGACTACATGGTTTTTATACCAATGACACGAAGCAGCAGCACCGAGCAGAGGCTAGCTCCAGCTCTGGTGTGCGGAGTGGAAGGGACTGAAAGCCACTGAGTTGCTGTGAGGCTTCTGACTTAGAGATCAGAAGTGTGTGGTCCTGCGTGGTGTCATGAGTCAGTACCCTATAGTGTCACACAGCACCAGGCCACCAGGCCACTAGGCCACCAGTCCCAAATACACTAATATCTCCCAGGTCTGCAGGGCAGGGAGGGAGACCTCAGACCAGCACTTGAGATCCTGTTCTTCACTCCAAGGTCACTTCTTCACTCCCAAGGTTACACTGTGAGGCCTATGCCTTTGGCCTCCTGGTCTACCTTTCCCGTAACTTCTTTAAAGAAAAATTGAACCTGGGGCGCCCGGCTGGCTTAGTTGGTAGAGCATGCAACTCTTGATTTTGCGGTCATGAGTTCAAGCTCCACACTGGGTGTAGAGATTACTTAAATAAAATAAAATACCACCTTATACTGATCAGAATGGCTAAAATTAACAAGACAGGGAACAACAAATGTTAGCAAGGATGTTGGTGGGAATACAAGCTGGTACAGCCACTCTGGAAAACAGTATGGAGGGTCCTTAAGATGTTAAAAATAGAGCTACCCTAAAAAAAAAAAAATAGAGCTACCCTACAACCCAGCAATTGCACTACTGGGTATTTACCCAATAGATACAGATGCAGTGAAAAGAAGGGGCACCTGCACCCCAATGTTCATAGCAGCAATGTCCAGAATAGCCAAACTGTGGAAGGAGCCAAGATGTCCTTCAACGGATGAATGGATAAAGATGTGGTCCATATATACAATGGAATATTACTCAGCCATCAGAAACGATGAATACCTACCATTTACATCGACATGGGTGGAACTGGAGGGGATTATGCTAAGTGAAATGAGTCAATCAGAGAAAGACAATTATCATATGGTTTCACTCATACGTGGAACATAAGGAATAGTGCAGAGGACAATAGACGAAGGGAGGGAAAACTGAAGGGGAAGAAATCAGAGAGGGAGACAAACCACATGAGACTCTTGACTCTGGGAAACTGAGGGTTGTGGAAAGAGAGGTGGGTAAGGGATGAGGTAACTGGGTGATGGGCATGAAAGAGGGCACGTGATATGATGAGCACTGGGTGTTATACGCAACTAATGAATCATTGAACATTATATCAAAAACTAATAATGTGCTATACCTTGGCCAATTGAATTTAAATAAAAATAATAATTAATTTTAAAAATAAATAAAATAAAATATTTTTTTAAAAAGGAAGAAAAATTAAACCTCAGGCTCTTAAAAACTACCCTACTAAACTCAAACCCATGCTATGAAATTCCTTTAGAGAAATAAATAATTAATATATTGAGACTTGGAGACATTTTGTTTACTCAAAGCTCTGTGTTAGTTAATGACCTTTGGCTTATCCTTGACTTGTTTGAGGACTTGCCGGTTAACCGGCTATAGACATGGCTACTCATAAACTGAGGAGGGAGGTCGGACAGCACTCACTTAAAAAAAAAAAAATATATATATATATATATATATATATATATACATACACACACATATATATGTATATATATGTAATTTTTTTGGTATTACAATTTACCTCATTCATTTGATTATTCATTTGTTGAATTTTAATTGAAGGGAAATCTGAGACTCACACAAAGAGAGGAGCCTTTTATGGAGACTTCCATCTGGGGAGCAGATTTATGGGGCCTTTGGAGACCCAGAAGAACTTTACTGTGATGAAGCACACGGCAGGACTACCCCTCCTCCTCCGTCCCAGCAAACTGCAATGCGCAAAGATACCCAGATGGAAGGGTTCATGAGACATTACGGTTAAGACCTGAATAAAGCCAAACTTTTTAGAGCGAATTCAAAAAACTGAGCTATTCTTTAAGTACTGATTTCTCTCTCTCTCTCTCTCTCTCTCTCTCTCTCTCTCTCTTTTTTGGGTTTTTTGTTTCGTTTTGGTTTTTTGGTTTAATGACTCCTCAACCAGGCGGCTGGTCAGGGCTTTGGAAGCTCAATCTGCAATCCAGGGAAGGAAGTGACAGAGCGTGATAGAACAGGGCAGCTGCCAGTCTCAAGCGAACATGTGCAGAATGTTATAAAAGGAGCAGAGGAGCCGGGAGCCCCACATCGTGCAGGAATGGGCCACTCCACCCTCCACAAACCACAAGGCGGTGAGTAAACAGAAAGATCAACGGCTTGATGGGCCCAGAAGTAGAACTGAAAGTGGACAATTAAATCGCAAGATTCAAAGCAGGACACAAAGTACCTTTCCTACAAGTTTATTATCAGAAACATTTTTCCAATCTTTTTTTTTTTTTTTTTTTTGCTTGGCTTTACAAGAGAGTATTGAAAGAGGACCCCCCCAAACGCTATTCTGGGAGACTGGAAAGAGTAGGAATTTTCAGGGTGAACGATGACACGGGATATGCAGATAAGCAGACAAGATTGAATGCACGGGCTTGAGCAGACGTCTGGGCGCCCATATCCATAGCAGCGTGATTCATAGCAGCCGGAAGGGGGAAACGATCTGAGCATCCTCCACCGTTGAGCCGATAAACAAAATGTGATGGGTACACACAACGGAACACAATTCAACCTAGAAAAGGAAGGAACTTCTGGCACACGCTACAACGCGGATGAATCTTGAGGGCATAATGTTCAGTGAAATAAGCCAGCCACCAAAGGACAAATAGTATGGTTCCACTTCTAGGAGGTCCCGATGGTAGTCCAATTCATAGAGGCAGAAAGTAGCATGGTGGTTACGAGGGGCTGGGAAAGGAAGTGAAATAGGGAATGAGTGTTTCACGGGTACCATGTTTGGAATGATGAGAAAGTTCTGGAGACGGATGGTGGTGATGGTCACACAACAACATGCATGTACTTCATGCCACTGAACTGTATGCTTAAAACCAGTTAAAATGGTATATTTTATGTATATTTTAGCACCATAAAAAAAGCAGGCAAGGCCACATTCTTCGTGAATTCAACAAGCCCGGTTTGAGCATCTATTTCATGCTAAGCACATGTGTGCAAATAAAGCTCTACATTGAGAAAACAGGACTAACGATCCAATTCAGGTTTGCCTCCCTGCTGCCAAACACCCCCATGAAAACAGAAGAAAGTAAATACACTCAAGTATTTGAATATCTCTATTTCAAAGTCCCGAGTCCCGAAGACAGATGACATATTCCAAAAATCTGACTTGCTTCCGCGTTCAGTGTCCCCACTCTCATCGCATTTGCCTGTGGCCAAAAATGTGTTTACAAATGAACAATTCAAACGTTTCCGGGATAGCCAGCTCGTACTGTACTAAACATAACCTTGACCCCAAGCACCTTCAGAAGACACCGAACTGTAGTTTCCTCCTACTGTTGGGTCCCAGGGAACGCGCCAGGTGAAGGCCGGCTTCCTCCAGGCGAGAGGGAAAACCCAGCAAGAGACTGAGAAGGTAGGACTGCTGAGGGTGATGCCCTAGTCAACAGTGAAATTGAAAATCAACCCGGTTCTCTTGAACTTTCAGTGCACAAAACAGCGTCTGGTGGGACGGGGCAGTGGGACATCCCAGACAGAGGTGTGTTTTCACCCTAACGCTGCCGCGGAGTCGATGATGTGACCTGGAACGGCAGCAAGGGTCTGAACCTTGTACTCTCAGACTTCAAGTGGGGGAACTAATTGTAACTTCACAGGGCAGAGTTCTCAGTGGAGGAGCCTAGGGGAGGGAGACTACCCTCTTGCCCTCCCCACCCCTTCACAGAGTCCTGCTGGGGGTGGAGGGACAGATCACAGTCGACACGAGGGTCCTTTTTCATTGCCTCTAGTAATTATAATGCACTCTGCGTCCAACAGAGGGTCATTATCATTGTAGCTTTGGGAGGATTAATGAGGAAAAATGTTGACCTCCTCTGGCAGAGCACCTAAGACGCGGTCAGTATTATTAACATTAGCTTCCTTCAGGCCTCTAAACAAAGAGCTTTTCGATTAAGTTCCTTCAGATCAGGGTCTATAATTCTTTTTGTATCCCTTGAAATCTTTGCCTTCAAAACTCCTACATATAACACGTAAAACATGGAGCTTTGCCTTTATCTTGGAGGCATTCACTCTCGAGTGCTATTTCCTGATTCCTGAACGTCTTCTGTGTGCAAGGGAGGTGGGCCTGGCAGCCTGCTGTTGGCTTCTGAGGCCGTGGAAACTAGACCAGGAGCAAAAGGACTTGCTTCCCAGAGGGGCAAGTGGACCCAGGCGTGCAGATGTGGCCCAGCCCCCAGCCGAGCAGGTGGAAGACTGCTTACTTGCTGAGGGCTGAAATGACCCCAGATCTGGGGGAAGAAGGCCCTGGGAGCTTGTCCACTGAGTCTTTTGTAGCCATAAGTCATATTTCCTTCCAATTCTTGCGTGGCTTGAAAGTAAGCCAAACTGTTGGAAAGTTACCCCAAGGAACTCCAGCAGAATCTGAGAAGTCGTTCCTGCCTGCCTTTCAATCCAGGGCTGAGCCCAGGCCCTATGCGGAGTAGAAGCACGAAGAACCTGGGGCGTAGTTCAGCGTAACGGTGACAAGCACAAACATAAATGTCAGCAAGACGTGGATGTAAATATTGGCTGTGTCACTTCACACTGGGGCGACCTCCCTCAGGAACCTAACTTCTCTGGGTCTCCATTTCTTTGTCTATGAAATAGAAGGGGGAAAAAAAAAAAAACTTGCAGAGTTTTGTGAAGATTAACTGGGGCAAAGCAGGTAACACAAGGCTTATCATATAGTAATTGCTCAACGCATAATAATGAAAAATATCACGCAGGAGTAAGGCTCAGGCTTCCTGCTCGCAGTAATAATGCCTACCATTTATTGAGCCTTTGCCAGATGAAAGGTACTGTGTGAAAGGTTTTATATATATACAAAATACATACATCAATCATACAGATATATAATATATATATCAATCATGTTATATTATATGTATATAATATATAGATTCTCTCAAGTCTCAGGGTAACTGTATGTTTTTTGTAGATGAAAATCCCAGGCGTGGAGAGACGAAGAACGCTGCGGAAGGCCACAGAGGAAGTAGTGAGAGGTGCCAGGATCTGAAGTCGCAACCGCATAGCACCCAGGCGAGGAGATGAATCCACACCTACTGAATGAGTATATAACTGCAATGCTCACTTCGCCTCCCTCCCAAAGCGTGAGGGTCCCCGGGGGATGTCTGTCTAAGAAGATGGCCAAGTACAAGTCAAAGTCGTTATGAAGGAGCACGGATCCTGCTTAGAGACGCTCAGCCCAGCAGGGAAGACAGAGGAGTATGCAGATCACTATACCCCAGGGTAGGAAATGATTTTCCATGCGAGCGGTACCACTGCGGGACAGAGGGACTTTAAAAGAATACATTTGCTTTGCCTTTAGCATGAGAAGCTCTGGGAGAATAGCTATGACGTACACACATGATCTCTTTGTATTTGCTTTGGATTACGTTGCATTCAGGTAATTGTGCACCCTGAATGAGTCGCCGTTTACCTGCAAGATAGCAGGGGACCCACAGGACTGTCTCGTGAAGGCCCCTCGTGCTCCTGGCAGCCCGGGAATGGTGGGCCTGGTAAAGGCAGAGGCGGAACCTCTAAGCCATACGGTGCCAGACTGAGGAGGGGCCTCCCAGACCCCAGGGTCCAACCCCTACCCTTGCCTGCAGCCAATGCTTGCCACCCCGGAGCAGGACGGCTGCTCAGCAACCCTTCAGCCTCTGCTGGAATGTTCTCGGGGGGACTCACCACGCACAGGCATCCCCTCCTATATCACTATCCTGTGGCTTCTGACAATGAACCCTAGTGAAGACTCTCGGGCAGGAGTCTCCTTGGAAGTGGCTTGAGGAACACGTTCATAGAGCGGGTGCTTTTGCCAGCGCTCCGGAGTTTACAAGTGAGAATGGAATTCTCTTCATTTGAAAACAGCCCCCAACAGCACGTGTGATGTGTGAAGGCCCCATCTCCATGCAGACCCGCTGGTTTTTGTGGTTTTCTGCATGTGGGTCCGTCTGAACTTGTCCCCTATGGCCTTGGCCAGTCTATCACGGTCCCTGGTCTGCCTATTGTCACAGCTGAAGCCTGCAGACCTTTCCTTGCAAGCCCAGCCCAGCCTCGGTATCCAGGAGCAGGACTGACCCCTGGCAGGAGGGGGATGGGGACAGTTAGCCCAGCCATCCAACATGCACCACCATGTCCCTTGACCTTTTCTGACTCTGCCTAACATGTCACCCAGCTATGGTCTTAGGGGCTGCTCCAGATACCACACCCTGACCCTGCCTTTCAGGTCTGGAAAATGAAATCTAATCTCACTCCCCTTGTCTGGAAATCCTGGAAATTTCTGGAAATCTGCCTAGTATGCCAGTTCTTCTCCAATTCCCCTAGCATAGGGGGTCCGCTTTGCTTTGCAAGGGATGGGGTGTGCTATTCTGAGGGCCTGCCATGCCCACAGGCAGCTCTGACATCTGCTCTGCACCAGGTCGCCTTGCCATCTGGGTTCGCTGGCCTAGCCTAAGAGGTGGTTTGTGAGCCCAACCCTTGCGCCCATCCTCAGACTAGGTGTTTATTTCTAAGAATGCCTCAGTATAATACACATGAGGAGGATCACAAGGAGTGGAGCAGTACAAGTCATGGCAGGAAGCAGGAGCCACAGGGCAGCAGAAGGAAGGGCCAGTCTCAGGCAGCGAGAGACCAGAGGCAGACACAGGTGGAGCGCCATAATGGTAGGAAGTTGGTGCAGGGAGCCAGGCTCCCAGCCCCCTTCCCAGTTTCAAGGGGAGAATAACCGGTTGCTTGAGTAACACTAGACCTTGAAGAGCTTCCCTGTTCTCGTGGAGGCCTATGGAAACATTCTCCACCTCTCATCCTCCTCCTTCCACCAAACCCCCATCACCTGAGGCAATGCACCTTGGTCTCCTCTCTTCTCCAAACTAACTCAGCAATGAGCCCTTCCAGGGAGCCAGGTCCCTCCTTGAGCCATGGCAGTCCCTCCCCATCCCACTGTGTCCACGGAGTCATGCCCAGGCCTATCCTCAAAGCAAGACAACCTGAGGCCCTCAGCAGCTTCCAGAACAGCAGGAATCCCAGAATAGGAAGACCATAGTTCAGCAGCTGCCCTAGCCTCTTCAGGCTAGTTACGTAATTTTCTCTGTGGTTATTTCCTTATCTATAAGCCTAAAGTGAGAGTATCTTCTCCACATACTCACAGGGATGCTGGAAGAGCCAAATGAGGTAATAGAAGGGTGAGTTATTTGAAAGACCAGCAATTGCAGGCCACTGGTCGGTAGGGAGTGCTGGTCTACCCAAGCTGGCATCTCTCTCTGTGCGTCTCCTTCCCACCTTGTCCTTCCCCCTGCCCTCTCTGGGGTTCCTGTCCTGCACCTTGGACTCACAAGACCAGCCCACCCTGCCCTGGTATGTGCAAGCCCTTCTTCAGCTGCCTTTCTGGACAATAACCCCTGCTCCACTTCATCAGGGCAAGATCCCAAACCTTGTTTCTCCCTGCATCCCTTTTGCAGAAGCTGACCTTTCCCCAGAAAAGTCTAACTTCCCTGGGGTCATCATCATCACTCCAAGAACCAGCAACTTCTCCCACTCCCAATGGATTCAAAAGTGAACAAGAGGACAAGGACTCAGACTTTGCCAATTTATACCACACTGAGCCCGTCAAACTGCCACCTTTCCCCTCTTTTAAACTTTCACTCCATGGACTTCATCACAAAAGGCACTGGGATCAACAGCCCACTCTGGCTCTAACTGACCTCGTTGACCTTCAGAGATCTATAGCCAGGTACTGCTCCAGTGTTTCTCAAAGTGGGGTCCTAGGACCAGCAGCATCAGCAGCATCTGGGAACTTGTTGGAGATACATATTCTCAGACCCTACCCCAGACCTCCTAAAATTCTGGGGGGTGGGGCACACTCTGTGTCTAACAAGCCTCCCAGGTGATTCTGATGTCCACTCAAGTTTCAGAACCCCTGTCCTAGATTATAAACTTTCTCATCTCCCGGACAGCAGGAAGTCCACCCATGTGACTTGTTGGCTTCCATTTAGGGCACAGTTGGAGACATCCCCTTAATGGAATGGAGGATCTCATCCACTGCTGATTTATGAAGGGCCAACAGCAAGTTGGCTTTAATGCCTGCTCAGCCTCTTTCCCCATCTCTTGGCTGATTCCCTATAACAGTGTCTCCAGATGCCCTTCTTTGTCCCTAAGCTCCTATTCCTACTCCCTCTCCCTTTCAATAATAACAGTGTTCTTTCATGTCCTGGAGAAGGCTGCTGGAATGCTCTGTGCTTGGAGTCAGAAGATGTGGGCTTACCACTTACCGGTGTGTGGTTTGAGGAACTTGGTTAAGTGAGGAGCAGGTGGAAAGTATGTGGCCTGGGGCCCAAAAGGATCACCAAACATCACTGCTCAGGGTCCCTCTCTGCCCCATCTTCCCTTCTCTTGATCTCTGTGTCTTTGTCTGCATAATGAGGATGCTAAGACCTACCTGTTATGAGCCTCATATCATAATTCATATACAAAACAAGATGGTCAACACGGAAGCACTTTGTAAACCTTACGCCTTGCCAACCAAGCAGTGACATCCCCTGGAAGCGTGTTGGAAATGCAGACTCTCAAGCCCCAGCCAGCCCTACCGAATCAGAATTCACATTTTAATAAGATCTCCAGGGGATTCACCTGCACTTTAGAGTCTGAGAAATCTGAAGAAAAGAACTAGGAAAATACATACTATGTGCATATTACTATCTTCAACTTCTCCATCAGCCCTCTCTTCCTCTCCACCTCCACAGGAAATACTACCCCTTCTCCTAAGCCCAAAGGGACATTTTCAAGCAGCTGGCATATTAGAATCACCCAGACAATACCTGGGCCAAACCCCAGGCCAGTTGGTGAAAGGCCCAACATCAGTATATTTTTAAATTCCTCAGGTGACTGATGCAGGCCCAGGGTGAGACTCCTGCAAGCCACCCACACTTGCTGTTCCATATCCTCTACTCTGTCAGCTCTTGGGGAACTTCTCTGCCCCACCATTTGCCTAATCTCTTCTCTTCGGAATTGTACCTCTCTGCCTTTCCACCCACTCCCCATGCCCCACTTCATCCACAGAGCTCTCCTTGCCATGCCCAGCCCCTAGCTTGCTTTTCCCTTCTGTTCCTATCACTGTGCCCTGTGGCTTTCACTTCACCAGAGTTTAAAATATTTACTGACCTAGATTTTTAACCTGACATAGGACAAAGCCTTCCACCTGGAAGCAAAGTCTCCCCTTGATCTCATCTTCCTTCTAACTATCGCTCAGCCCCACTCTCTGTATTTGCCAATCCCACAAACAGGAGGTCTCCGCCTGCAGCCTCCATCTCCTCAAAGGGGTGACACCCCATTCTAAGTCAGAAAGCCTCCCCACCACCTCTCTGCTATGCTGGAGAACTCTGGAAAGAAGGGGTTTGTTGTGCAGAGTTCATTGCTATTGGGTAAACAAGGGAGGATTCTTCAAGGGACTTCCAGTATCCGTGAAACAATAGATCAAAGAGGAGCCCAAATATGCCAAGGGAGGCCAAAGAAAGAAGAAAGGGTTGGTTATGTCCCACCTGGGAAACACCTGCCCTAAGAGTAGGGATCTGAAGGGACCTTTCTCTTTCCATGGCAAATGAGCTAGAAGAGGGCTCTGCCTGGACTTGAAGCAGAAGCCAGACAGAAGCAGAAGAACATACTTACTTCTCTAGGGAACATGGAGAAAAGCCCATGGGCTGGCCTCTGCTGCTGAGCGAAGGAGTCAGGAACACCCTGCTCTTAGAGTCTTCACTGAGACTGGACGAAGCTGTATGGACAACCACTGCCCCGGGGCATACCCTCACACACACATACCTGTAGCCTGCAGGTGGTGGTAAATTCAAAAAGCCAGACTTGAAAATAAACCACTGTCCATCATTCACTCATCAAATATGTAATCAAAGCCTTCTCTGCGCTCGTTGAGAGAAACACACACGGTCAGGATACAGCCCCTGACCTGAGGACCCCAAAATCGAAAGAGGAAGGGCAAAACAGACAGATTACAAAGTGATGCCACTGGTTTTAAAAAAAAAAAAGTAAGTAACCAATTTGTGAGACACAGGGGAGGGACTCCCCTGTGGGGTCAGGAGATAAGGCAAGGTTTATGGTCCTGAGGCCACCAAGAACTCCAGGATGAAAGCAAGGACTCCCAGGGGCTCCCGCCTTAGGAAATGTGATCTTTTTCACCTGTTTTTCTCCTTCCACACACAAGTCAGTTCCCTGAAATTGGGAAATGAAAGACCCCCATGTCTTTTAATTTTTTTTAAATTCAATTTGGTTAACATATAGTGTATCATTAGTTTCAGGGGTAGAATTTAGTGATTCATCGTTGCATAAAACACCCAGTGGTCATTCCATCAAGTGTCTTCCTTGGGCACGTATTGCATGGAGCACTGGGTGTTATACGCAAACAATGAATCATGGAACACGACATCAAACACTAAGGATGTACTGTATGGTGACTAACATGACATAATAAAATAAAAATTTTAAAAGTGCCCTCTTTAATGCCTATCACCCAGATACCCCATCCCCTGATCCACCTCCCCTCCAGCCGCCCTCAGTTAGTTTCCTAGAGTTAAGAGTCTCTCATGGTTTTTCTCTCTTCTGATGACTTCCCATTCAGTTTTCCCTTCCTTCCCCAAAATCCCCTATAATCCCCTATAATGTGCTGTTTCCTATATTCCACATATGAGTGAAAGCATATAATTGTCTTTCTCTGATTAACTTATTTCACTCAGCATAGTACCCTCAATTCCATCCACATCAGTGTAAATGGTAAGTATTCATCCTTTCTGATTGGCTGAGTAATAGTATATATGTATACACTGCATCTTCTTTATCCACTCATCCATCGATGGACATCTGGGATCTTTCCAAATTTCGGTTATTGTAAGACCACCATTTTTAAAATTTCTCGTCAGAACTGTGAAATGGTTGTGTAAGAAGTTAACGCGATCGCACTGGAAAGCATGAGAATTGTCCACTTCCCCAGACCCTGCAGAGAGGAAAGGTGGAAGAACCAAGGTTGGGCTGAGGGAGAAGCGGAACTGCAACAAAGCCTCTTCTAGCTCCGTGGGGAAGTCTGGGGCACGTGCAGTCCATCAGAGCTGGCCCTTGTTGGGATATGTCATCAATGTAGACAGTGCGGAATACACATGACATTGAACAAGAGGCCGATGGCTGGAGGCTGGAGGCTGACAGCACTCCCTGCCCCGTAGCCACAGCCTTTCCTCGAAGGAGGACCTGGGCAGTGCCACTCCATGCCCTCCACACTTGTTTGCAGAAGGAGGCTGATAATAACAACACCTACCCTCTGTTGTTGGGCGTGAAATAAGCTGAGCATTTAGCACGTGGCATACCCAGTGCAGAACAGGTTTCAGTGAATATCTGTTCGTGGCATCGCCGGCAGAGGAAGCATTGGAGGAAGAGGCCCCCCTCCCTTTCTTTAACTTATCCGGCACACACCTAGTGACCACTACCACACGTCAGGCCCAGTTATGTGACCAGGGGAGCTGGTATGAGGACATATGCACTCAAGCGGGGCCATGACAGGTCTCAGCAAGAAGGAAAAATTTGAGGGATGCCTGGGCGGCTCAGTCAGTTGAGTTTCTGACTCTTGATCTCTGCTCAGGTCATGATGTCAGGGTCGTGAGATCGACCCCCTTGTCAGGTTCTGCCCTGAGCACTGAGTCTGCTTGAGAGTCTCTCCCTCTGACTCTTTCTCTCTCTCTCTCTCTCTCTCAAATATGTAAATAAATCTTTTTTAAAAAAGAAAGGTAAAATTTGATCAAAGACTTGAAGGAGGTGAGAAACAGGGCACAAGTGTACAACAGCCCTACGGGGGAGCATGCCTCAAATGTTCAGGGCCGGGGGGGCAGAAACAGAATGAGCAAGACAGACGGGGGTAGGTGAGGTCGGAGAGGGGATAAGACCACTTCCCAGCTGGGGCTGCGGGCCAAAACAAGTCAAACTCGAGGGTAACCAAATCTCACCGACTCAGAGGTCCAGGAACAGAGGTGGCAGAGCAACGTGATAAACCCCACGCCAGGGATGTAATCAGCAACATTAAGAGTATTGGAAACTCTGCAGGAGAAAAATGACTTTGTTTCTTCAAAAACAACCAAAAATTGAAAAATCCCAAGGAAAAAAAAAAAGTAAAGGGGAAACTATACACTTAAAAAGACAGGCATTTCCACCAACCCCACTGTATAAACTTATATAAATTTTCTCCGACCCCGATTGAAAAAAAAAGTAACGGTATTATAATTAATAACCATCATCACCATCTTATAACTGAGAAATGGTGAACCCTGGACAGATAGTTGATGAAAATAAGGAATGACTCTGGATGGTTCTAGTGGCCACGTGACTTAGGGAAGAGAGATCGGTGAGCGCTCAGGGGGCCTCGGGTCCCAGCGTTGCAAACACGTCATCAGATAATAACCCTGCCTTATGTTCCCGGATTCCTGTCCGCTGTGCGCCCCGGGCTACACTGGGCCGTACGGCCAACAGGCCTGGGAACATTCCTGATCTTGCCTATCTTGCCTCTCTTCCTTGTAATATTGTGTGAGAAGCAAGAAAACTCATCCACCTCAAATTCCAAGTGTGTGGGCAGCAGAAAACCTTGCAGCGACTCTCGGCCTTCAGTAGCCTGTGCTCTTTTCCCAGCTCTGAGGAAGCTCTGTCCTCGTGCTCGGGTCCTGAAGGGAAGTCCCCGCCTTGTCTCTCACTTGACTTGAAGACTGACACTTCATGATCGCTTCATATATGTTCTTCCTTAAAAGAAGGTTCCCCTTCGGTCTTCTCTGCAAGCCAAATTCATTGCATGTGGGATAACGCATCCCCAGATCATGTGCAGTATTTTCTCAAGTATTGTAAGAAGGTTTCTGAATCCGACTTGTCTATGGATCCTTCGTTATAGATTCTGAAAGCACCAGGAACCAGAATATACACAACTACTAGAAGCTTCCCATGCAGCCAGCGAGCCTATCATCCGCCTCTCCCCATTGTTTAAGTAAGAATCCTTTTTCCTTTATCAGCACACTTGCCCCGTTTCCCACAAAACCTATTCAATTCCACTCTCCTGATACACCTAAGAAACCATTCTTGGCTTTCTGCTTGGTAACATGACTCTCAAAGAACCATTCCATGTGGCTAATAAAGCTCACCCTCTCCCTCTTATAGATAGATTTGCATTTGCTTTCTGTTAAATTAATAAAGATGTACTCAGAAAACACAGTACCCAGAGAAGAGGAACCAACGGTATTCTTCATAAACACTGTTTCATGGAGGGGCCACAGGCAGGAAAAAAAAATTTGAACTAGAGTCCACTTCCAGACCTGCCATGAACCAGCTACGAGATACATTCTGCCTCCTGAAAAACTTAGTTTTCTCATGTGCAAAATAAGACATTTGGACAACGAAATCTCCATGAGCCCTTTCTGCTCCAAGACACTATGATCTTTCTGATTTACTGCACTGTCTCTCACCCAGCCTTCATCGTTTATTTCCAGTGCAGAGTTAACAGGAAGTTGGGGTGTGTTGAAAACAAAATACGGTAGTAAACGAGGACAATGCATACACAGGAAAGATTAAACAAGCCAACTTAGGAAACACAAAGGACGGGGGCGCCTGGTGGCTCAGTCGTTGGGCGTCTGCCCTCGGCTCAGGGCGTGATCCCGGCGTTGTGGGATCGAGCCCCGCATCAGGCTCCTCTGCTGGGAGCCTGCTTCTTCCTCTCCCACTCCCCCTGCCTGTGTTCCCTCTCTCGCTGGCTGTCTCTGTTTGTCAAATAAATAAATAAAATCTTTAAAAAAAAAAAAAGAAAAAACACAAAGGATAAACGCACGCATTGCAACAAAGAGGCACGGATAGCTGATAACTATGTGAAACGATGCTCCATCTCACTAGTAATCAGGAAAATCAAAAATAAATGAGATGCCGTTTTTCCCCCATCAAAACTGGTAAAAACGTGAAATACTGATAATGCCAACTATTGGCAAGGATGTGGAGAAACAGGAATATAATTCAGCTCAAACTCTGGGGGACAATTTTACACCATCGGCCAAAACGTCGACATCTAGCACTCTTTACCCTGGTTCTATGATCCTAGACCTTAGAACATTCACTTATGTTACATCATTGTGCATAATTTAAAAAAAATGGTACACAGACTAAATGTCTTTCTACAAAGGAGTGGTAACAACCCAGTACAGCCATGCTATGGGAGAGCAGCCACTACAGAGAGTAACGTAAAGTTATATAAACTGAGGAAATTGTATCCAAGATCATTGTCAAGGGGAAAAAAACAAGTGATCAGGGGCACCTGGGTGGCTTAATTGGTTAAGCACCTGCCTTCAGCTCAGGTCATGATCTCAGGGTCCTGGGATCGAGACCCACATCGGGCTCCCTGCTTAGCCAGGAGCCTCCTTCTCCCTCTCCCTCTGCCTCTCCCCGTGGCTGGTGCTCGCTCGCTCTCACTCACTCTCTCTCAAATAAATTTAAAAAATGTTTTAAAGTAACCAAATAGTATGTAAAATATGGCCCCATTTCTATAAATCTCTTGATTCTCCTCTCTATGTAGATGAGCATGCGTGCATGTCAGCGTGTAAATATATGCACATGTCCACATACGTGGACAGATAAAGATCTGGCCACCTCTGAGGAGGGGAGAGGAGAGGGGTGCAGAGGCGCGGTGGCCACATGTGGAAGACTAAGCATGGGGACATTTATACCGGAGACATCACAGATGCGCATGTGTGTTGCTAGGCAATTTTTGGCAGACAGCAAGAATGGCTTTTACTAATTCATGCAAACGTTCCCTATAGCCAGTGGCAATCTTATCGAGGGAGATTTCATTCTGTATACTTGTGCATTATTTTTACAAGTGTGCATCGCTCTTATAATTAAAGTAATTGGAAAATATGAACATTGCCCTTGACTTCAATCAGCCAACCATCTAATGGAAAACTGAAGAAGAAAAGGACCCAAAATTAAAAATGAAACTATAGTCTTCCAGTCTGATCACTCTTAGCGATCCACCTTGAAAATAATTTCTGCTTTCTGAAAATCTTCTCTTCTAGATCTGGTAACTAGTGTGATTTTTCAAATCATAAAAACCAAGACAGCTCCATCTTGAAATTTCACATATTCACAGTATTCCAAAGTCTTCTGACATCGTTAGATAACCCTTTTCTTCAGTCTTCAGGCTGTCTCCCATTGCCCCCCACCCTCCCTCCCTTCTCGAGGCTCCCAGTCCTCCATTGGTGACGAAAAAGCTTCCTTGAAAGGACTCAGGCTCGGGCACCAGCCAACCGGAGTAAGTACTTTTCCTAAGCTTTGGCAGTTGTACCCAAGGCACCCCCCCATTCTAAGGAAACACTTTTATATTTATGAATGAATCCTTCCTTCCATGCTGCCCCCATCCCATGCCATTCATTGATTCACTGACGTAACACAAAATTATTGACCACCTGCTCTGAACCGGACCTTTGGTTCAATCAGACACATCTTGACCCTCTAGTCCCCCAGTCTAGTAGGGCACACAGAGGTGTCAGGAAAAAATCGTGAGTCAAGGTGGTAATGCTACAACGCAGGCAGGGTGTTACAGAAGCCCAGAGGAGACATGCCCTATTTGGAAGACATTAGAGGGCTTCAGAGAAGGACTACATCCTGAAGGATAAGTAGGAAGGCAAGAAAAGGGATGCCTGGCAGGTGCGATGAAAGGATCGCTGTAGTAAGAGCAGTAGTGAGGTAAGAACTGACCACATGCAAAGGCATCTGGAAAGGGTTCAAAAGGTCATGGGGAGCCACTGAGTCCCTGAAGGAGATTAAGCAGAGAGAAAACACAACAGGCCTCAGTTTGGGAAAAATACAGCTCTGACAGTGGTTCGAAGATGACCTAGCAGAAGCAGGACTAAAGTCAAGAAGACCAGCTAGGAGGCTGGTGCACTAATCTGGACACGCAGCCCTTAAAAACTGATGGGCTCCGATCGGAAATGATGCTCCCAGGTGAGCCAATCTCATATAGTCTGAAATAAACTGCATTATATTGAATTTCCAAACTTCTTCTCTTTGAGGCCAAGTTTGGGTTTTAAGAGCATACAGAAATTTAAAACGCTGGTTCTATTTACACATCCTTAAGACATCTACCGGAAGAACAGGAGTTGGCTTGAACAGGGTTCATCCAAAGATTGATGAAAGGCACTTAGCTTCCCTTTAGGACTCCGCACATCGGACTCTGGGATTAAAGAAAAAAAAAAAGCCAAGTTTAATTATTCTTAATTATTCTTATAGCCACAAACTATACTTTTCACTTGGCATCAGCCACTTTAACCTCCTTCCTTGCACACAGCTAGCTCAGTTTTACAGCGGAAATTCATTTCTCCACCTTCCATGCCATCCTCAGTGAGAAATAGGAAGGAAATCAGACGAGTAAAAAGAGAAAGCCCATGGAAAGGCTCTCTGTCTCTCCAGGTTGGGGGTTTCTTTCATGTCTGCAAAACAAACATGTGAGTCAGCCTGAGAAATAGAACATCCAAAACAACTAGAAAATTCTGTATGTCTTGCCTACAGGTAACTTTAGTCTTATCTTTATTATGTCCTAGTGTCCAAAAATCCAGAGCAGGGACACCTGGGTGGCTCAGTCGGTTAAGCGTCTGCCTTCGGCTCAGGTCATGATCCCGGGGTCCTGGGATCAAGCCCCACATTGGACTCCTTGCTCAGTGGGGAGTCTGCTTCTCCTTCTCTCTGCCCCTCCCCCCTGCTTGTGCACGCTCGCACGCTCTCTCTGTCAAACAAATAAATAAAATCTTAAAAAAAAAAAAAATCCAGAGCAGGAGGGAGGAGATCCAGGTCAGCCGTAGCAGGAGGAACGCTGGCCAGAACCTAGTCCATCGAGACAGAGGGTGTTAGTGAGCCTTCGTGTTTCAGTAAGACCCTCGCACTTTCAAAGGGGGCCCCCACTGGCTGATGAAAGAAACTGGAGAATCTCAGAAGTTTTAGGAAAAAGCATTTCAAAGAGAAAGGGAAGGGGTTTCAGAGTTTTTGAGATGACACACACTTCTTACCGAAAACACAAACTTTTTCGCTGAAAGTGTGTAGCTTTTCCAAGTACAGTTAAAAATTAACCTAAAGAGTGGTGTTTGGCCCATTTTCTTTGTATTTGAGATGTCTTGTGAACCTGAAGTTTGATCTAGAGAACATACTCGTCTATAGAGATAAAATAGAAGAAAGTCTATATAAAAGCAAGCTGCGAGTATTTTTATGGAAACAAACTAACCACGGATCCTAGGTTGAATAGTTAACCATTAAGTACACACACGCACACACACACACACACACACACACACAGAGCATAAGCAGTGACCACGGCCACACCAACTAAATGCCTTTAACAATCAGCATCCGGGAGGTTTGAGCTTTTCCTCTAAGAGCCCACTGTTCTCACAGACACCATCTCGTTTCATCTCCCCGGGATGCCTCAGAGGCAGAGACTGGTCCACATTTTGTAACTATAAAAACGCGGGGTGCCCACAGGGGCCTGGCTGCCCCCGGTCGCAGAGTCATTCGTCAGCACCTACACGCCAGGCAGGCAAACCGAGTTCAAGAGGAAACCAGCTGCGCCTCTCCGGGCCGAAGCCATCAACGCGGAAACTGTGTTTTAGTATCTCCACAACCACTTTGGACCCAATCTTTCCCCAACCACGCTGCGGTGGAGTTGTCGCTTTTGTTCCAAGAATGCCCTTTCATGGTGAAGAGCTCAACAAGCTCCTTCCTTGATTCAAACTGGTTTGCCCAGGACTCCTTGTTCCACAGGTGGAAGGAAGTGCAAATCTGGGAACGGGGACTGGCACACAGAGCCAGCTCCACTCAGCATCCCACCACCGCCACCGCGGGTTTCCCCAACCTGGGCCTGCGGCAGCGCCTTTACACGTACTGTAGATAGCCACCAAGCAGGGGGACCCCTAAGACATTTTCTCAGGGCCCCCAGCGTTGTTCACTCATCCCCACAAGGCCTTCGGGATCTGGGCACCTTCAGGAACTGTACCACACATGCTCTCTCTCACCTCTGGGCCTGCACCTAGACACTCCTTCTCCACTTCTTATCTACCCACTCGTGCCCCATGCTATATGTCACTTCCTCCGGGAAGCCTTCCTGACCTCACTAGGTTATGCGTTCCCATAGCACCCGGTCCACTCCCAGCATAGAATGTAAGACAACCCTCCACATGGAAATTACCTACTAATTTGCCTGCTCCCCTATTTAGACCATCAACCCCCTGAAGGGAGGGGCTGGATCTGTCTCCTTTGCCACGAAATCTCCAGCAGCCAGCATAGTGTCCAGCTGTGAACAGACGAGCGAGCGTTATTTGAAATCGACAAGCATGTATGGCTTACCGTTAAAGCAAGTGTGCTGCCAGACACCAGACAGGAAGACAAAGTTAGGTCGTCAGCCCGAGGATACATTAAAATCTAGGAGTCTGCGATGGCTTTGATCCTTATTTCATGTACAGAGAGATTTGTACAAAAACACAACTACCCACAGGGTGACTGGTAAGGAGGGGCCCAAAGAGCCAGGGGGCTGGTTACAACTAGAATAGGAATGTCCTTCTCTTTAGTGACAGTGATGTTTCCAAAATGTTTCGACTGAGATCTGGCCTTTAAACGGCTGCTTCATGAGAACTAACAGATGAGAGTACTCTCTCCTGTCTTCAGGCCAACTGGACAGCCAACTCCCCAGGGCAGGGAGATTCCGAACGTTAATCTAGCCAGGGACAAAAGCAGAGTGAGAGGTGAGGGAGACCAAGTCTTCTGTTCCTTTGCAGCTGTCCCTTCCTCAATATTAAAAAAAAACAAAAACAAAAACAAAAAAACCCACCTGCAGATAACATACGCCCTCCATTCTCTCTGCCCCCAGCCCACTAAAAGGAACTCTGACCCCATCTTGCTGAGTGCTGTTTCTCAACCAGCCCCCACCCCACCCCTTCCTACCGAGAGGGAGTCAGTGGTTCTCCAAGTGTGGTCCAGGGACCAGCAGCATCAGCATCCCCTGAGAGCTCATTCGAAAGGCAAATTCTCCAGCCCCTCCCTGGACACTGAACCAGAAAGGCCTAGGGTGGAGCCCAGCCAGCTGTGTTTTAACTGGCCCTGCTGGTGAGTCTGAGACTCACTCAGGTTTGAGAACCACAGCGTAGTTCCTCATCACCCCAGCTTATTGCCCCCCGAACGCTCTTGTTTATTTCTTTAAACACCCGTTTACTTCTTGTCCTCCCTCCCTTCGAGAAATGAGGCTGCATGCAAACTGGGAACCTGTCCATTCAGCTCAGGGCTCTCTGCATCTTCTGTGGCTGAGAACGGGTCTGTCACATAATGCTGCTCAGTAAATATTTGCCAAGGAAATAACCAAATCTTCCTCTTTTTTTTGTATTCCCCCACTTCCTAAGAGCTAGCCATGAACCATCCCGGAAGGAGTTAAACCACCCTCGTGAGTCAGCTGGCCAAGACTCTGGTTATCTGTCAGTGGATGATAAGCCTCCAAGGACAGGAGATGCAATGCCCGACTTCATGACCCTTTTGCCCAAACCCCCGAGGCTGCACAGTGCTTTTGCTCATAGCCTTTCTGAACTCACCTTTCCAAATGTCAGAGGTCTGATGACATTCCATAATCAAGATATCTTGGACCCAAGAACGGATTTGGGATCACTAAGGAAATCCCCACTAGGGTGAATCAACGATTTACAACCCCCACCGCAGCACCTGCGACGAGTCACTGCAGCCCAGCGAGGCACCCCCTGTATGGTCCCCCCAACTCTGTGCACACAGTCACCCTCCTCGCATCGCTGAGGGAAGGAGAAACCAGCTGCTCCTCGAGGTGCATGAAACCCCAGCTCCAAGTTTCACAGCAGAATCGTTTGAGAAGCTTCCCTCCGGGCTGTTGTAGCAGGAAAGCCAGAACTTGGGGGAAGTGTCAAAGGAAACAGCCATTCATAAAAAGGAACCTAACAGCTGCCACTTACTCATGTTATCTCCCGTGAAATATACATGCAATGAGCTCTTTCACCCCGATGAGGAGAGCAAGACTTAGAGAGCAACCCTTCCACCGTCGATCCAACAGCCATCAATGGTGGACCTTGACCCTCTAACCCAGCTCTGACCCCAGAGCCCTTCTTAACCTCTAAAAACTCACAAGTTTGCCATGGCCCTCCACCCCCTCCCCTACACGGGCCACGCCAGCTGCAGTATCTCACCCAACCGTGCGGTCAGTAGGGTAAGAGAAACCAACTTTCAGGAGGGGGATAAACTGGGCGATTTGAAGGGCCCAAGTTAAGAGGACTCTCGGCTCCTCCACCCGGTCCATCCACCCTGAGGATGCCACTCCTCTCTTCCTGGATTTGCCTTGGACCTGCCTGGACAGTTAATATTAACCCAAGGTGATGAGCACCCTTGCCGGGTTCCCAGAGCCTCTGAGGAAGGTGGGATGCTGACTCACTGCCTATGTGGCAGCCACGTGTTCCCACAGTTCGCAGCCAGCCGGCAGCCTCCTGTGCTAAGCAGAAGGGCCCCTTCATCCGGGCAAGGAAGGGGAAACGCGGCTGGTTTTCTGTGTCCCCCATTGGAGGAGGAGGAAGGGTGGGGGGGTGTGTTAGCACTGGGGGGAGAAGGAAGTTCCAAGCAGCTGAGCCAGAAGCTTCCCCTGCCTGGCACCCCACTGCTCCCTCTGCCTTCCCCCTTCCGGAGTGTTTACCACTCTTATCCAAGCATGCCAAGTAACGTGCAATGGGCAGCTGGGGGCTGTGGAATGATGTGCAGGAAGATCATGGGCACAAGCAAGGAAGGGTTAAAGGCTACCTGTCAACACATGGCCTGTAGAGTGCTCAGCCCCTCCAACAAGCCCCTGTGGCTCCCAAGCCAAGGCCAGTTCTCCCTGTGTCTCTGCGCCGCCCCCACCGGCTGGCCAAATTCACCTCTGCCCCAGAGACAGCGGCAGCCTAGGCTCTCACCCACTGCAGGTGTGTTAGCAAATCTCTGGGTAATGACAGAGAAGCCGGGCTTGGCACACCTTTCTTTCTGGCCCCGCGTGCCTCCCAACAAAAATAAGATGACATGAAATGAAAAAGCCACGGGCAATTGACACGGGAGAAGCTGACAGCTACAGACTTGGCGCACACACCTGGGAAGAATAGGAGAGGGCGTAGGACCTACAGATTTTAAATTCCATTATTCCGAATGGAAGTGCTTTTGCCCAAGGAAGCTCGCCCGGCTGTTTGTTTCTCTTGACACCTTTCAGCCTAAAAACAGCGTGGCCATGCTAAGACAGATTTGGGGATCCCGGCGCGGGCGCACCCAACCTTTCAGCTCTGACACCTCAGGAAGACTTGAAACTCCCATGAGTCGCAAGATAGATACTCTCCACCCCTGAGCTGTTGGATCTGGGGAGCTGGAAACGTGGCCGTCCCAGCAACAGCAAATCCAGCCCTTGGCCACAGCCCTGAAATAAAGCCCTGTTGAGCTGAAACATGCCTGGGTGCTACACTTGTGGGTGCTGGCTAACACACTTTCTGATTCACACCATTATTAAACCGGCAGCTTGGGCAAGAAGCAAAGTCACCCAGGGTCCGGTGCTCTGGGCAAGATCTGAAGAGAGTGTACGCGGAACACACAGACGGGGAAATCCAAAAATGGTGTCCCTGCCCCAGACGGTGTGACTTCATTTCCCTTCGTAGGGAGACAAAAGCCTTGAGGAGAGCCGCGTCACTCCCTCTGGACCACACGGCCCCCGGCCGTCACACCCTGTGTTCACACAGCAGAAGCAGCCTGCTGGGCGCTGACACCGCTCCCCAGCCCGTGCCCGGCACGCAGGTCGGAGCACGCGGCTGACATCAGGCCCCGGTCTGGCTCTGCGGCTCTGGGGACGCAGCTCCTGGGGCTCCCGCGCATGACCCCAGTTGCAACAGCAGGTTAAAGTGCACACAAGCGGCCTGGCAAAAACATCCGTGGTGATAAGCTGCACCCTTCTTGGCAGATAACCCCGGCAGGAGAGAACACATTTTACAATACCTCTGAGCCCTGCTTCCAGCAGTCTGGTGATCTAAAGGCCTCTAACCAGTCGTCCTGGTGCTGTCAGCACCCATTACACGGCATTAACAGAATTTTAATATTTTTCCCAAAATAAACAACGAACCTAGTGCTTTGTGTTTCAACATGCTGCTCCAACATCCAGCTTCTTTTTAGCAAAACAAACCCCCAGTCTTCCAAGTAGTGTTTTCAGAGGTGGGGCCAAGGAGATGGATTTCGAGCTGCACATGGATTCGGGGTTTGGAATCCACCAAGAAGACCCGAGAAATGTTGACTCAGTGAGTCAGTCCTAAGCTCCAGGTGCTGGCAGGAGGGACATGGGTGTAGGGCCCTTCAAGGAGAACAGAACTTTGTCCTCTATAGGAGGGTGCAGCTGGACCCAGGATCTTCATCGAAGGATCCCAGGGCCCTCAGAGTGGGGAGCGTTACTGGATTGAACTGATACGGAGTAAGGTGGGGGAGCAGATACGAAAATGGAGCCCCAACCTGAATGATGCTAACTGTGGAGTCAGGAAGACAAGAGAGAAACACAGAGAAGTTACCAGAAAAACAGAGTTGTCAGACCCCAGAGAAGTTACCAGAAAAACAGAGAGTTGTCAGACCCCAAACATCTCCAGGATGGTGACTGTTTAACCAGGGGTTTTGACTTCAAAGGGAGGGCTGGTGGAGAGGCACGGCCGGTGGGCCGCAGCTTTGGAAAGGGATGCTGGGAGAAGGGCACGTGAGCAGGACTTGCAAGGAATGGGAAACGGGGTTCCGTCCTACGCACTCCACTCTTTCTACACACCTCCCTGGGCAATCTCACCCACGGCTCCAACCAGCACCTCAATACAGCGACTCACAAACACGTGTCTGCAGCCTGGTCCTTTCTCCCCAGCCCCAGATTCCAGTGGTCCGAGAGGTCATTTCCCTACTGTCCCAACTGGTGACTCTAGCCATTTCTGTCTTCTCCCTGTACCTGCATTGGCTCTTCTCTTGGCTCCCATCTCTGGGCACCTACAAGAGGGAGATAGCCAAATCAGACAACCCCAGCTTCCTCCTGCCCTGCCCCTTCCCCTTCCTGGGCTCCGGGCGAGCCTGGCTGGTTATGCCTTCTGTTGGCTCACAAGCCAGCCCTCCTCTCCACCCTGAGGGCTTTGTGTCTTTGTTTCAGGTCTTCATTGTTTCTGTTGCCTTCTGCCCGGTCTCCGGACAGTAGGCTTGGTGCCCTCCGATGTTTCTCGGCAGGTTGTCTTGCTAGGACAAGGGCCTTGTCCTGCTACTTTCCGTGCTGGCTCCCAGCGGGTACACCTAAGGTCCTCCCTCCAGAACAGGACTGTAAAAAAGGAGACCTGGGCTTTGCCCCAAGGCACCAAACTTTAGAGCGCACCATTTTAAAGTAAGGATTTCTAAAGCTTCAAGTGTACTTAGCAAGACAAATTAGTTATAATAGGAAGCTGCCAGACGGTGTGTATTGTTCGTGACGCCCATTGTGGGCTACCCGATAACACATCCAGTTGATTGTGTAGCGCCATGCCCCGTTGCCTGCCCCTGCACCTAAGTGGCCAGTTTGTGCTCTGTACATGAGACTTTCAAAAACAGGCCACTTTATCTTTTAGCCTCCGGGCATACTGAGTTCCACCTGGTTCGGAAGCACCAGACGGTGCCTGGATGGGCCGGGCTCTCTCCCACCTCCGTGCAGGTGCATAGGAAGCCCTGTTCCTCGCTGATTCCGCTAGTGACCCCCTGAATCTCAACCAGGGGCGATCTTGTCCCTCAGGGGACAGCTGGCTGTGTCTGGAGGCAATTTTTATTGATATAACCTGGAGAGAAGAGCGCTGCTATCACCCTCACCTCATGCAGAGGCCAGACTCCACATCCCACCCTGTACAGGACAACAAAGAATGATCTGGTCCAGAATGTCAACAGTTCCAAGGAAGAGAAACCCTGGTCTAGATTCAGCTCAACCCTCATTCGCCCTGCTTCCCCAAAATTCTCCTTTCCTCTGTGAAACAGAAAGAAGCCGTCTCCCCAAATCGGGTCCAAATCTGTACAGTAACAATTATCACATTGCATGTAGCTATTCACTTCTCAGCCTCTTCCCCAAGCTTCTTGAGGACAAAGAATTTGTCTTCTTCTCCTTATGCCACTGGAACATGGTAGGACAGCAAGGTCTCAGGGAATGACAGGCAAAAAGAGACTCAAGTCTGATCCAGGCCACAAAGTATTGTACAATATACCCCACGTCCCCACGAGTCACATCATCTCTTATTTACGCTACCATTAGTGGCATTTGCCATATAAATGCCACAATGAGCTAAGTACCACAGAGAAGTAGAATGTAGACGTGGATTGTTTTGCTTCAGCTTACATAATAAAATTTGCTGGCAAACTAGTACATCAAGGTCTAAAGAATATTTTTAAACACCAACAATTACTCTTAACCAATTGCAAAAAAATACATACGCGCACTCTGTGTCCATGCGCTGCCTTCTGAAAAGTGGAGAAGTAGAGGAAGGAACATCAGTCAGAAGAATAAATTCCTGGAGGGATTGTAAAAAAAGAAAGAGACCTCAGAACCCCAGGAGTTATGACCCTCCTTCTCGACCACAGAGCCGTGAACACTTAGGTATAAAACATGTGGCAAGAAAAAGGCAAAATCTCCCTCAAGCAGAGCTCCCCCACCCAGCTAACTCACCCACATTCCAGAAAACTAATGAAAGTCAGTTGGTAGAAAAGCAAATGTGTGAAAAAGCAAGGAAAACATTTTTAAAAATCCGCTTTGGTCCCCCCAGCTCAACCAAGCATTTTCTGGCTGCCACCCCAAAGGATGCTCAAGATGTGTGTACCCACACACCCCCATCACAGACACTGTCATTGTCAGAAGGTTCTTTATCCAAGAGCTGGGCAACCACTCAGCCCGCTGGAGGAATGGGGCTCACAATAAGAAAATACATTAATATCAAGATGTGAAGTCAACTGGCTGTATGAAAAAGAAAAACAGATTCAATACCAGAGAAGCTAATTGGAGACCATGGATCCCTCAAATTCACCACACATGGATTACGAAAGAGGTCCATGCCAAAAGGGTGTGTGCTGAGAGCCTGAGTCGCTGCTGCCCCCAAGCCCCCCACAAGGGAGCACACAGAAGGGCAAAGAGTGGGGGCACATGCTCTCCTCCCTGAGGAATGCAGCTTCATCACGGAACTCGGCTCCTATGGTAACCACCACAGGTCACCGGGACTTCTTCCCGATGAATGGATGTGTTAGCAAGAGATTGATGCTGTGCTGCGACTATTGTGTTGGATAGTGTCACATAGGAAGACCGTATCCGATAATCTATCCCCTGTGGATGAAGTCCGTAAATGAGCAGGGTTGCACCCAGCGTCAGGGTTGCATGGAGAACAAGCCCAATGCCCAATGCCCCGGTGTGGCAGCAGGTGTGGGGAAGGGTCACCCCTGCTCCTTCTCCCCAGCAAGCCCAGGATTAGGGTTTGTTCCTCATTGTCTTCAGTCCTCTCCCGCTGGCTTCTAGACGATTTTGTCAGGGTACAGAAGGGTCCCTCTTAGGGGCTGGGCCTGCCCAGGGCTCAGCCAGACAGGACCCGTCAATCTCCAGCTAGTCCAGGAGGAGAGGATGCTGCGGGCAAAGCAGAGAGTCACTGTAAAGACTAGTGTTCTCCTCATCACCGGCAAGTACTACAGCGATCACCCTTCAAAATCTAAAACAACACACGGAAGTAAATTCTCCCACCCCCACACCTGCCCGGATTTGCGGGGGGGGGGACAGTAGCTGATACAGTACTGGCTGTCAAACCTAACGGGAAAGCATCTGTTTCATTCCAGAAAACACTTACTGAGCATCTTCTCTATGCTACTCTCCAAATGCCTGACAGCGCATAGAATTTTAAGTCAAAGAAAAAGGATATACTTATTTGATTTCAAGCACAAAGAGAAAAAAACTTACGATTTAGGAAGATTTTCCCCTAATAAGCTCAACAAACTTTTATGGAATAAATCAGAAAATAATAGGGGCGCCTGGGTGGCTCAGTTGTTAAGCATCTGCCTTCGGCTCAGGGCGTGATCCCGGCGTTCTGGGATCAAGCCCCACATCAGGCTCCTCCACTGGAAGCCTGCTTCTTCCTCTCCCATTCCCCCTGCTTGTGTTCCCTCTCTCGCTGGCTGTCTCTATCTCTGTCAAATGAATAAATAAAATCTTTTTTAAAAAAAGAAAGAAAAAGAAAAGAATAGATTTTGTTCTTGGATGTGTAAATGGAGTGTCATGCTTGGGCATAAGGACACAGTCATTCTCTACCAGAAGAGCTTACTTGCAATACAGCATGAAGAGTTTGGTTGTCTTTGATCAATTTTTTTTTTCAAATTTTTATTTAATTTCTAGTTAGTCAACATACACAGCAATGTTGGTTTCAGGAGTAGAATTCAGTGATTCATCTGTTACATACAATACCCAGTGCTCATCATATCAAGTGCCCTTCTTAATACCATCATCCATCTAGCCCATCCCCTACCCACCTCACTCCCTCACCCCTCAGTTTATTCTCTGTCTTTTTTATGTAAATTCAATTAGCCAGCCTATAGTACATCACTAGTTTCAGATGTAGTGTTCAATGATTCGTTTAGTTGTGTATAACACCCAGTGCTCATCATATCACGTGCCCTCGTTAATGACCATCACCCAGTTACCCCATCCTCCCACCCACCTCCCTTTCCACAACCCTCAGTTTCCCAGAGTCAAGATTCTCATATGATTTATCTCCCTCTCTGATTTCTTCCCCTTCAGTTTTCCCTCCCTTCCCCTATTGTCCTCTGCACTATTCCTTATGTTCCACGTATGAGCAAAATCATATAATTGTGTTTCTCTGATCGACTTATTTCACTTAGCATAATCCCCTCCAGTTTAAATATATATATATTTAAATATATTATATATATATATATATATTTTTTTTTTTTTACGTATTTACGTATTTGACTTCCTAAACCCAAAACTATTTTACTTTCTATCTGGTTGGATGCAACAACAGGAAGAAAATATATCTTTCAAGGTACCTGGGTGGCTCAGTTGGTTAAGCGTCTGCCTTCAACTCAGGTCATGATCCCAGAGTCCTAGGATCAAGCCCCATGTTGGACTCTGCACTCAGTGGGGAGCCTGTTTCTCCCTTTCCCTCTACCCCCACCCCGCTCTCTCTTGCTCTCTTTCTCTCTCTCAAATAAACAAAAATCTTAAAAAAAAAAAAAGAAAGAAAGAAGGAAAATACATCTTTCTATGGTGCATAACGGCCCATGTGCCATGGTATTTTTAGAATGTATCTGACATTTAATTACAGCTTTAACTGAGCATCTGAAGGTGCTAAAGAAATCACCACACCCGTGACAAAGATGCCTACCATTGCCGGCAAGAAGCTAAAATGCTTCAGCCACTGGGGAAAAGTTTGGTAGTTCCTGAAAAGATTAAACATAAAATTACCCTATGATCCAGCAATTCCGCTGTTGGGTATCTACCCAAAAGAATTGAAAGCAGGGACTCAAGCACTCATACAGATTTTGTAAACCAATATTCGTAGTAGCATTACTCACAATAGCCAAAAGATGGAAACAAGCCAAGTGCCCATGTACAGATGAATGGACAAACAAGATGCGACGTACACATATGATGGAATAGTGTTCAACCTGAAAACAGAAGGAATTTCTGACACTCTATAGATGGGTGAACCTTAAGGACATTATGCTCCGTGAATAAGCCAGACACAAAAGGACCAAGATTGTCCTTTTTCCATTTATATGCAGTACCTACAATAGTGAAATCTTCAAATTCATAAAGACAGAAGGAAGAATGGTGGTCGCCAAAGACTAGAGGGGGACAGTGGGAGTTACTGTTTGATGGGGACAGACTCCCAGTCTGAGAAGATGAAAATGTTCTGAAGACAGTGGTGGTGATGGTTGCACAACACTGTGAATGTACTTACAGTACCCCAAAATGTACACTTAAAAATGATTAAGAAGGTAAATTTTATGTATGTATATTTTACCACTAAAACGAAAAGAGAGAGAAACAGAGAGAGAGGAAAAGTGGTGCCAACCCTGAGGATAATCCTCCCTCCAGTTGAGACCAACCCACCGAACCCTTAATGCCTGTGGCCACACTGGCCCTGATCCTTCCCACCCAGCCCTTTAAAACCATCACTCTCAAAGACCAGAAGAGGGCTCGTTTTCCATCACTGAATTAGTAACCCCAGCAATGGTGGTAGAAGACAAAGTGCTTGAGTACCGAGTATAGACCGCCACCAGGACAAAGGGGATGCTCTCTTCCTAGCTTCCCAAAGCCTTTCTGGGTTAAGGCAACATGAGACAGTTCCTCTTGACTCCAATTGTTTAAATTACAAGGGAGAGGTGGGGTGTCGGTGTGGGGCTTGGAGAAGAGGAGAAGCAGAAAGACAGATAAACTCATGTCAACCCCTGAGAACAACAAACTGGAAAGCAGAACGTAGCCATTGTTTTGGTGACTTACGTCCAAGAAGTCAGGGTCGCAGGAAGGAAGGAGGGCATTTGTGTTTCTCCAAATCCTTTCCACAAAATTGTAGCCTCTTATCTTCAACCAGCAATGGACACCACTTACCACTGCTGGGGGGGGAAAAAGTATATATTGGCCTCAGAAGCTGTAACAACATATAGGGGGAAAGGATGGGGAGGCTTAGGGTGAGAAGTGCAAGGAGTTTTATGATTTGTTTATTTGTTTCTCGTGTGTTGAGTTTGAGAAGTTCTTTGTAGATCTTGGATACCAGTCTTTTATCTGTAGTATCATTTGCAAATATATTCTCCCATTCTATGGGCTGCCTCTTAGTTTTTTTGACTGTTTCCTTGGCTGTGCAGAAGCTTTTTATCTTGATGAAGTCCCACAAGTTCATTTGATCTTTTGTTTCTCTTGCCTTTGGAGATGTGTCATGAAAAAGGTTGCTGTGGCCAGAAGATATGAACAGACACTTTTCCAATGAAGACATACAAATGGCTAACAGACACATGAAAAAATGTTCAAAATCATTAGCCATCAGGGAAATTCAAATCAAAACCACACTAAGATACTACCTTATGCCAGTTAGAATGGCAAAAATAGACAAGGCAAGAAACAACAATTGTTGGAGAGGATGTGGAGAAAGGGGATCCCTCCTACATTGTTGGTGGGAATGCAAGTTGGTACAGCCACACTGGAAAACAGTGTGGAGGTCCCTTAAAAAGTTAAAAATTGAGCTACCCTATGATCCAGCCATTGCACTACTGGGTATTTACCCCAAAGATACAGAATTAGTGAAGAGAAGGGCCATATGCACCCCAATGTTCATAGCAGCAATGTCCACAATAGCTAAATCGTGGAAGGAGCCAAGATGCCCTTCAACAGGTGACTGGATTAAGAAGATGTGGTCCATATATACAATGGAATATTACTCAGCCATCAAAAAGAACGATTTCTCAACATTTGCTGCAACGGATGGCACTGGAGGAGATAATGTTAAGCAAAATAAGTCCAGCAGAGAAAGACAATTATCATATGGTTTCTTTCATCTATGGAACATAAGAACTAGGAAGATCGGTAGGAGAAGAAAGGGGTAAAGAAAGGGGGGTAATCAGAAGGGGGAATGAAGCATGAGAGACTATGGACTCTGAGAAACAAACTGAGGGCTTCAGAGGGGAGGGGGGTGGGGGAATGGGATAGGCTGGTGATGGGTAGTAAGGAGGGCACGTATTGCATGGTGCACTGGGTGTTATACGCAACTAATAAATCATCGAACTTTACATCAAAAACCAGGGATGTACTGTATGGTGACCAATGTAATATAATAAAAAATATTACTATAAAAAATAAAATAAAAATTTTTTTTAAAAAGAAGTGCAAGGAGTTTTTTCCAAAGAAAACTCATTGTTCTGCACTTGTAGCTGTTCTACTGAACTGTCAGACATTTCCACCTACTTCTAGAATGCAAAGCAGCAGGAAGACAAGACCCAAGTCTATTCTCCACACTTCATGATGCAAACTAATGTGTGCACTTAATTAAAACAAATTTGTACATGCCACTTGAGAGTATTTCGTTACCCTTTCAACAAAAAAATAAAAATTTTAAAAAAGAAGATGTCCAAGAAAGCATGCTGGAAGTTGTACATTGCTATGTAAACCTTGGTTTTCTTCTGTACTGATCTGCTGGGGCGGCCATAACAAAAGACCGCAGGTAGGATGACTCAAACAACAGACATTTCTTTCTTCCACTGTTCTGGAAGTCCAAGAGTAAGCTGCCAGCAAGGCTGGTTTCCCATGAGGCCTCTCTTCCTGACTTGCAGATGGCCACCTTCTCACTCTGTGCTTAGACGGCTTTTCTGCGTGCTTGTGCAGAGGGGGAGAGAGATTTCGGGTGGTTCTCCCTCTTCTTATAAGGACACAAGTCCTATGGAATTAGGGCCCACCCTGATGAGCCCATTTAACATTGATTACCTCCTTAAAGACCCTATGTCCAAATACAGTCACATTGGGGGTTAGGGGTTCAACATCTGATTTGGGGAACATAATTCAGTCCAAAACAACTTGCTACCCCATTTGCATAGAAGTCTACCACTTTCAAAGCACTTTCGTGTACATTCTCATTTTAACCCTCACCACAAACCTGGAGATAGGCAAGGCAGGTGTCACCCCATGATACGGAGGAGGAAGCTGGGTGTTGGGGGTTCCACACCTCCCCTGGGGACACGAAACTGCTAAGTGGCAGAGCTAGAATTCAAGACCAGGGCTTCGGGACTCCAGAGTCTTTAGCAGAAGTAAAGAATTTCACTGGTTCAATTAAAAACATACATTTAGTGCTTTTATGATACTTTGTTGAGGCAAAGTCCAAACACGAGAGGCCCCTCATAAAGTGAAAAGCATGTGGCCTTGGAAGACAGAAATGCGTGCATGTGCACACGTGTCCAAGGTGTATTTCACTATCCTGCCCGTTCACCTCCATTCACATACTGCTTTTCCTTCTGGGCCTAGTTTAGGTGACCCCTTTTCCCCCCAAAGCCTTGTAGTCTCTCCTCTGACATATTGGTCTCGAAACACTCTTTTGAGAACGAATCCCTTTATGTCTAGAAAGGGGTTTTAATTTTCATGTCTTTATAGCCCATTTCTGCAGCCTCAGCCATTCCCACCTGTGTAAGTCTGACTTCGCTCCGCAGCTTGCCCGATCACAATAGTTCAGATTTGCTTTTAAAAGTTTCCCCTGAGGGGCACCTGTGTGGCTCAGTCGGTTAAGCGTCCACCTTCAGCTCAGGTCATGATCCCGGGGTCCTGGGCTTGAGCCCCACATCGGGCCCCCTGCTCGGCAGGGAGTCTTCTCCCTCTTTCTCTGTGTGCTCGCCCACTCTCTCTCGCTTAAATAAATACATCTTTAAAAAAAATTTTTTTCCCCTGAATCTCAGATATCTGCAGAGAATAAATTATTTTATTGCTAACAGCCTAAATTTCAGTGACATAACAATGTCCTTCTCCCAAGGTCGAAAAACACAAAACAAAGGGCTATAAATCCCCACTGTCCCTGAGTCAGGATGCCACCTTCTCCATCATCCAGGACATGCACTCCCATATGTGAAGTGTGAGAGCATTCCTTCTCCTTGTTTTTGCTTTCTTCTAAGAGATTTTCCAGAATGAAGAGTTCCTGCAAGCCGGCAGCTCCTGAGTATGGGGAGAGAGAGTAAATGTCCCCTCCCATAGTGCATTATTGTGTAATTATATACAGTCCAGGAACAAAGTGCCTGAAGCATTAGTGATCTGACAATGGGTTCAATTCCGGACATGAGCGCGTGAATCCCTGCTCTCCTCCAGGGAGGTCAGCCCTGTGCGCGTGTCCTCACTCTGGCCTCTACCAAATGCTGGAGCACTGAAGAAACAGACGTGCACTTAGCGAGTACTGGAGGTGGGCATGATCTATAAAAGCTATCTCTAAAAGTTTATCTCCTTTGGTTAATAAATGCTCTTCGAGCTTACAATATCATCAGGTAAACAAAATGCAACAGACTCTTCTGATTAAGCCAGGTTATGTTTTCACAGTTGTTTTTAAGTTTTAAGGAAACCAACTATCCTGGTTTGCCTACAACCAGGGAGCATCCCAGGATGCAGGAATTTCAGAGTTAAAACTCGGGAGAGTCCTGGGCAAACCAGGATGGTGGTTCACCCTATGAAATGATGTGACACTGGGAACCTATTGTGGAAAGCGTAATTTTTGTGCATGTGCTGGGGGGGGTGGTCCTTTGTGCTTATTTCATTTTTCGGTATTCATTACTACGTTCGTCCTAAGACAGGGACGCATTCACCAGCTTCATAGCTCTGTAGTGAGAATTTAAGTATTCAGTGTGAGTGTATAGTCAACGCAGTGTTCGGAGAGGCAGCGGGCAGGTGTGATGAGTAAGGGTGTGCTTGGCTGTTCCCCAGCATTCATAACCTGGCACCTAGATAGTTTCACTTTGAAAGGTGTCCATGCCAAGGGGTATATGTAATATGCTGAGCAATGAGGGCAAATCTGAGGTCAGGGTCTGTGACACAAAGTTGGGCTTAGAGACACATGCACAAGTTTCAGGTAGGAGGTTGGGGTCAGTGTTGAGAATTCGAAGCAAGAGGGCCATAGGTGGTTCAGGGAAGGCATACAGACTGGGGCTAATAAATAGAGATGCAAGCCAGACAGAGGGCACAGGACCCCTACGGTCAGAACAGAGGGAAATCTGGAGCCCAGAGACCCAAACTGTACCAGAGGGTACAATCCAGGAGCAATTCCAACATCTGGAACATGGCTGAGAAGCTGGAAATATCAAGGGAGACAAAAGACCTCAGGGCAACCAAAATCAATATCACAGTCCCTCATAAAAGAACTCCTACCAAAACCCAAAAATCAGCAACAGCAATGCCTCAGGCAGACACAACGTGAGCAGAAAGGTGTGTCAACCATGAATCTAAAGGCAATGGAGACAACATAACAATAAAGAGAAAGGATCGGTCTAGTGCCATTTACCATCAGTAACACCTAGACCTTGAGGGTCCCTGATAAGAGTCAAATGTTCTGATCTCATGAATGCCACCTCCAAGTCCACAGGATGCCTTAATGCTGCTCAGATTTTCAAGGTCACTCATACTTGGAGAATGGTTATATGAATTGTCCTACATTGGAACACCTCTGAGCAATGAATGAAAGGAAGAAACCATTGCTAAGTGGGACAATCTCAAAAACATCATGACACGAGGAGGAAAGGCAGCTACTGAAGACTTCATAGTGTATGAGTTCATTTATATGAAATTCTAGAACAGGCAAAGTTAACCCGTGATGATAGAGATCACACAGTGGGTCATTCTTGAAGACAGTGGGTCTGTCTTTGACTGGAAAGAGGACATGAAGACTCTTTGAGAGTCTTCAGAATGAAGAAACATTCTGTCTTGGTTGGGGAGGTGGTTACCCAGGCGTATACCAATTGTCTAATGTATCAACCTAAACACTTCAGACCTGCACATTTTATTATTTATTAAGTACACACCATTTAAAAATAGTTTTAAAAACACATTTATTTTTTAATTATAATAATATTTTTATTATATTATGTTAGTCACCATACAGTACATCCCTGGTTTTTGATGTAAAGTTCGATGATTCATTAGTTGCGTATAACACCCAGTGCACCATGCAATACATGCCCTCCTTACTACCCATCACCAGCCTATCCCATTCCCCCACCCCGCTCCCCTCTGAAGCCCTCAGTTTGTTTCTCAGAGTCCATAGTCTCTCATGCTTCATTCCCCCTTCTGATTACCCCCCCTTTCTTTATCCCTTTCTTCTCCTACCGATCTTCCTAGTTCTTGTGATCCATAGATGAGAGAAACCATATGCTAAAAACACATTTATTAACAGCATTTTTTCTAAATCAAAAGCAACACATACCACATCCATTTATCTGTTTAAAAATTCAAAAATCAAAATAGTTTTAAAAATAATACAGTTGGGGCGCCTGGGTGGCTCAGTCAGCTAAGTGTCTAACTCTTGGTTTCAGCTCAAGTCATGATCTTGGGGTTGTGAGATCAAGCCTGGTGTCAGGCTCCATGCTGAGCATAGAGCCTGCTTGGGATTCTCTCTTTCCTTCCCCCTCTGCCCCTCCTTCCCACTTGTTCTCTTCCTCTCTCTCTCTCTGAAGTAAATAAATAAATAAATAAATAAATAAATAAATAAATAAATAAATAAATAAAAATTATACAATCCCTCAAGATTCATCCATGTGCACACAGTATGCCTCATCAGCCCCTCCTACATGGCTGCCATTGTGCTTGTCCCTGACAATACAAAGAGGAATAAATATTATCCCTGCCTTCCTAGTACTGACAGATGCATGGTCAAATGTTCCCCAATATAGCATGATTAGGTGTGAATAAGAAGAGAGAGCTTGGGAAGGGGGTAGATGGGGATCTGGAAAGACTTACCAGCACCAGGGACATTTGAGCCGAGATGCAGAGAATACAGGTACCACTAAGAGGATGGGGAAGGGCAAGACAAAGAATTGCAGGCAGAAACATCATTTGCAAAGAGAGGCACAAAGGGTCATTTTATTGGAAAACAGGGAACCCAGGGCAGCGGGTGCATGGAGTGCAAGAGAGAAACAAAAGATGAAATTGAGAAGACACATTGGGGCCAGACAGTGAGAGGCATTTGGACTTTATCCGGTGACCAACAGGGAGCCCGTGAAAGTGAATGATCGGGGTGGTTTTATCATTAGATACCTCTGCAACAGTGTGGAGGGTGGCCTGGACGGGGCCGATGATAGAGCAAAGAGACCGGTTGCCCTGTGCCAGGTGACGGATGTTAACTGGACTAATGGCGGTGATCATTCCACAGTGTAGACAAATATTGAATCATTATGTTGTACACCTGAAACTCATATAATATTACATGTCAATTACACCTCAATTAAAAATAAAAATAAGGTTATAAAGGTCGCCCCTTTTAAACACACCAGTTAAATTTTGTAAATGTAATTATAAGAGAGAGTGTTACTAACTGAAAAGGACAGAGACACAGAGAGAGAGAACCCAGTTAGCACAGCTGTAAACTCCGGGAGAGAACCGAGGAACCCACCAAGGCAGTAGTTAAGGGGATGGGGCTTTTCTGGCAGAAAACAAAAAGCCATAGGATTCAGTGACATGGAGAATAAGAAAAGGGGAGGAGGGGGCACCTGGGTGGCACAGTCATTAAGCGTCTGCCTTCGGCTCAGGGCGTGATCCTGGCGTTCTGGGATCGAGTCCCACATCGGGCTCCTCCGCTGGGAGTCTGCTTCTTCCTCTACCACTCCCCTGCTGTGTTCCCTCTCTCGCTGGCTGTCTCTCTGTCACATAAATAAATAAAATCTTAAAAAAAAAAAGAAAGAAAGAAAGAAAAGAAAAGGGGAGGAGATGGAGACAGCTCTAAGACACTCAGCTAGAGCGTTTAGCCCAGAGGGGACTTCCTTTAACGAGATCACAACTAGGACCAGAAAGGTAAGCCGTGAGTGAGGGAGGGCTTGAGGTGCCTGCAGGACTTCAGCCGCACCTGTCTGGAGGGTGTCTGGAATAAACATCGGAAGGCCTTCGGAAGGTAGTCGTGGACCAGACAGAGAAGCGGGAGATTCATCCCCCCAAACGCCACCCAGTGCAGCCAGAACTCAAAATGTTGATGTGGGTGGTGTGAATCTGGCCTCATCAAAGACTTGCTGGGGATGCCTGGGCGCCTCAGTTGGTTAAGCGTCTGCCTTCAGTTCAGGTCATGATCTCAGGGTCCTGGGATCGAGTCCCGCATCGGCTCCTTGGTCAGCGGGGAGCCTGCTTCTCCCTCTGCCTGCTGTTCTTCCTGTTTGTGCACTCACTTGCTCTCTCTCTCTCGGACAAATAAATAAAAAAAATCTTAAAAAGACAAAAAAATGACTTGCTGAAGCATTTGGAACTGAGAAGGACCTGTCCGTGCACAGGTAGGGCTAGCAAGGGGAGCATGGGATTTGGAATCAGGAGACCTGGGCTCTAATTCCAGCACTCCATTGGGAGTACGGTGAAGGCTAGCAGAATGGCGGAGGAAGGGAAGAGCAGGCAGAAGAAAGGAGAGGGGTAAAGCCAGCCCCAAGAGGGGAGCTCCTTCCACCGCCTTCCCCCACCTATAGCCACTCCTCCGGATCCAGGAAACACAGCAGGGCTGCCCAGCCAGCCTGTTGAGCACTAGGGAGTTGAGGGCACTCGGGGACACCATAAAAAGAGACACGGGCATTTGATAAGTCCAAGCATAGTGCTTTTGAACAAGAAAAGTTGCCTAATTCCTGGGATCCACTACAAAAAGAAAATGTAAGGCTTTCTGTTAAAAAAAAAAGTTATTCAAAATTTCAAGGTGTTAATAATAGTGTATTAAATCAAACACGGGGCTTTTCTAAGCTTAGAGACCAGTGTAACTGGACTACACACCCATGGACTTGGACAGTTTAATCTCTCTGGACTTTAAAATTCTCCTCTCTACAGCAAAGATAATGGTCCTTACTGCAGGATGTGCTGGGGGGGATTAAACGTTTGGCCTGTGTATGAGACGAGCCTGACCCAGTCAGTGCTCAGTACCTGGTAGCATTTCTCGCCACTGCTCAGCTCCCTCTGCTCTCAGAACCAACAGGGGTGTCTAGGCAGCAGGCTCCCCAGGGCAGTTACCCAACATCTCCTTAGAAAGTCGTCAGTGGTAGTCCCGGCGGGTCTGGGTAAAAAAAAGTTTTCAGACTAGGCCCTCATTAAATGATACGCTTCAGACACTCTTAGCAAATATAGCTGCAAAAACAGGAAACGAGGCGATGTTCAAGGAAGCTTCCCTCCCCGAGGAGACACCTCCATTTGTCATGTTTCATTGCTCACACTGTATTACCAGGCACTTGTATGTCGTGCTATAAATAACATATTCTACCAGGAACCCTTGGCTGGGACAGAAAAGAGGAGCCCATTTACTGAGAAGACCAGACAGATGTCATACATCGTGAATGTGTCCCCTTCTGCTACGTGCGGATTTAATCCCCGTGCAACTTGGGCCATTGCAACAAAAGAATAGAAGAGAAAGGTGTTCTGTTTTTGGGTTTGTTTATGTTTATCATCTAGAAGCTCCATTGTTTTGTCTTTAACACTTAGGATTTGTTTTTCTTATATGACGAAGCAGGGATCTACATTACATTTTTCCGTGTAGATATCCTGCAGGCCCAACCCTATTTATTGAAAAGACAGTCTTCCGGCAGGAATCGCATTTTTTAAAATTTGAGTATTAATTGACTCTTGGGTTTGATGTGCTAGTATATTTTTCTCCTGTGATCTTCCAGGAGTTTTATAGTTTGCTGTTTCACATGTAGTCTGTGATCCATTTGGAATTCATTTGGAAAAGCGTAGAAGGTCTGTGTCTAGATGCTTTTTTTTTTTGTATGTGGATATTCAGTTGCTTCAGCACCATTTGTTGAAACTAATTTATTTTTGTAATATATGTTAAAATAAACATACCCTTATGGAAATAAGACAGGTTTTATCGGCATTAGGCCACCTAAAATCATGTCACATTCCAGGCTTTCAGATCCCCGCCGTGGTACGGCAAGGGAACAGCACTGGGTAAGGAAGGGTTTTCTAAAAGAATGAGTTTTCTTAAAAATCTTCAGGAATTTATTATATAAGAAGTTCATAGGGGCGTCTGGGGGGCTCAGTCGGTTAAGCGCCTGACTTCAGCTCAGGTCATGATCCCAGGGTCCTGGGATGGAGCCCCGCATCGGGCTCCCGGCTCTGCAGGGAGTCTGCTTCTCCCACTGCCTCTGCCTCTGCTCTCTCAATCTCTCTCTCTGTCTCTCGTGAATAAATAAATAAAATATTTTTTAAAAAAGATTTATTAAAAAAATAAAATAAAGTAATAATTCTGTTTTGTACTTCTAATTTTTACTTGATATGATCCTAACAGCTCTATGTGTCAGTAAGTCATATTCTTATATAATCATCTTGAAGGATGCCGACACCTGATATGCTAACCGGCCGGTACCTCCTCCCCCTCCTTGAACACAGACTCTCTCCACCTCTTTAAGCTTCTGCCTTTCAGATTCCTGTTTTAATGGTACCCACCACTATGGCTTAAGAAATAAATCCAAAGTCTTCCCTCTGTGTTTCCTTTCCTAATTCCATTTCCTTTCCTACCCCTGAGCAACCATTATTCTAAAGTTAGTGCTTCTCATTCCCCATGCATGAATCTATCCCCATTACTATCTCCAACTCTATCCATTAATAACGTACTGTATGGCTTTGTAGGCTTTAAATCTATCCTACTGTATACATTCTTCTGCAGGTTGCTTTCTTCACTCAGAGTGACGCTGCTACGTTTTATCCATGTTGTATGTAACTTTCATTTATTCATTTTTAACGACTATCTGGTATTCCATTATATGAGTATACCACAATGGACTCATTCATTTCCTATTGATAGTAAAGATAAAGAATGATGCTATCTTCTGGTATAATTTGTAAGCACTTCTTTAGAGTCAGTCCATACTCAGGACCAGAATAGCAGGGTTGAAAGGTGTATGTTTAAATTTAATTTAAAAAAAATTAATTTTAGTTTAAATTAAATAATAAAAATCTTTTTTATTATTTAATTTAAACTAAAATTAAAACCAAACAAAACAGTTCACCCATTTCTCCCACCCCAACCTCGTGCCTCTGGCACCCACTTGTCTGTTCTCTGTATCTATGAGCTTGGTTTATATAGACATATTTTTTTCTAGATTCCACATATAAGAAAGATTATATGGTATTTGTCTTTCTCTGTGTGAGTTATTTCACTTAGCATAATGCCCTCAAGTTCTATCCATGTTGTCACAAATGGCAAGATTTCATTCTTGTTTTATGGCTGAATAACATTTCATTACATAATATATGCCACAAATTTTTTTATCAATTCATCCATCAGTGGACACTTAGGCTGGGGGCACCTGGGTGGCTCAGTCAGTTAAGCATCTGACTCTTGATTTCTGCTCAGGTCATGATCTCGGGGTCATGAAATCAAGTCCCTGCCTCTGGCTCTATGCTCAGAAGGGAGTCTGTTTGAGATTCTCTCACTCCTTCTGCCCCTCTCCTACTGTCTAAAATAAATAAAAAATCTTTAAACAAAATGGACACTTAGGCTATTTCCACACCTCGGCTATTCTAAATAATGTGGCAATGAACATGGGGGAGCGTATCATCTTTTGAAGTTAGCGTTTCCCTTTTCATTGGATAAAAGTGGAATTTTTGAATCATGTAGTAGTTCTATTTTTAACTTTTTGAGGAAGCTCCATACTGTTTTTCATAGTGTCTGCCTCAATTTACCTTCCCACCAACAGTGCACAAGGGTTCCCTTTACTCCACAGCCTCACCAACATTTGTGATTTCTAGTCTTTGTGATACTAGCCATTCTGACAGGTGTGAGGTGATATGTCGCTGTGAGTGATTTGCAGTTTCCTCATAAGTCGCGAGGCTGAGCGTCTTTTCATATACCTTTGGGCCATCTGTATTCTTCTTTGGAAAAATGTTTATTCAGATCTTCTGCCCACTTTTTAATCAGATTGGTTTTTTGCCATTGAGTTGTACGAGTTCTTTATATATTTTTGGTATTTGCCCTTCATGAAATATATGATTCACAAATATTTTCTCTCATTCAGTAGGTTGCCTTTTCATTTTGCCAATGGTTTTCTTTACTGTGCAGAAGGCTTTCAGTTTGCTATAGTCCCACTTGTTTATTTTTGCTTTTCTTGCTTCTGCTTTTGGTGTCCGTTTCAAAAATCATTGCCAAAAACTATGTCAAGGAGCTTACTGTCAATGTTTTCTTCTAGGAATTATATGGATTCAGGCCTTGCTTTCAAATCTTTAACCCTTTTTCGGTTAATTTTTTTAGTTGATATCATTCTTTTGCATGCAGCTGCCCAGTTTTCCCAACACTATTTATTGAAGAGACTGTCTTTTTCCCATAGTATATTTTGGGCTTCTCTGTTGTAAATTAATTGCTCATATATGTGTGGCCTTACTTCTGGGCTCTCTATTCTGCTCCACTGATCTATGTGTCTGTTTCTATGCCAATACCACGCTGTTTTAATACTATAATTTTGCAATATAGTTACAAATCAGGGAGCATGATATCTCCACTTTTGTTCTTTTTCAAAATTGCTTTGGCTGTTCAGAATTTTCTATGGTTCTATTTCTGCTAAGAAATGCCACTGGAATTTTTATAGAGATTGCACTGAACCTGTATATTGCTTCAGGTAGTATGGAACATTTTAACAATATCAATTCTTCCAATCTAAGACCATGGAATCTTTCCATGTATTTGTGTCTTCTTCAATTTCTTTCAATAACGTCTCATAGTTTTCAATATACAAACCTTTTACCTCCTTGGTTAAATTTTTCCTACATATGTTATTCTTTTTGATAAAATTATAAATGGGATTGTTTTCTTAATTTCTCTTCTGATAGTTCATTTTTACTATATATAAATGCAACAGATTTTGGTGTATTGATTTTGTATCCTGGAACTTTACTGAATTTATTTGTTACAACAGTTTTTTGATGGAGTCTTAAGGATTTTTTTTGTAAATAATATTGTGACATCTACAAATAGTGATAGTTTTATTCCTTCCTTTCTCATTTGGATGACTTTTATTTCTTTTTCTTGTCTAATTGCACTGGCTAAGACTTCCAATACTATATTGAATAAAAGTGGAAAGAATGGGCATCCTTGTCTTGTTCCTGCTCTTAGAAGGAAAGCTTTCTTTGAGTATGATGTTAGCTGTGGGCTTATCATATATGGTCTTTATTATATTGGGGTACCTTCCCTCTCTACCTGCTTTGTTGAGAGTTTTTATCATAAATTGATTGTGAGGGACACCTGGTTGGCTCAGTCAGTTGAGCATCTGGCTCTTGATTTCAGCTCAGGTCATGATCTCAGGGTCATGAGATTGAACCCCACATCGGGCTCTACGCTGGACATGGAGTCTGCTTGAGCTTCTTTCTCTCTCCCTCTGCCTCTCCTCCCACACACACACTCTCTCTCTTTCTCTAAACTATATAAGTCTTTTTAAAAAATAAATTGATGTTGAATTTTGTCAAATACTTCTTCTGAATCTATTGAGATGATCATATGATCTCTATCCTTCATTTTGTTTATGTGATGTATCACATTGACTGATTTGCAGATATTGAATCATCCCTGAATTCCTGGAATAAATCCCACTTGATCATGGTATATGATCCTTTAATGTATTGTTTAATTCAACTTGCTAATATTTTGTTAAGGAATTGTGTTCTTTAATTAATGGGCAGATGTGTAAAGATTTTAAAGCTGTTTTGTTTTGTTTTGCTTTGTTTTCTCTGAACATCTTGATTTATAAGCTGTAAGCGTTTCCTCCAAAGCATGCTAGGATCTCTGTGGAAGGCCAGTAGGGAAGGTAAACAAGTTAGGATATGCCGGGGAAAGGTCCAAATCAATTGAACTGTAGTAATATCAAAAAAATGGTGCTCAACAGTATAATACATAAGACACTAAGAGGTAGGAGATTGTGGCTTCTTCTCACTCTATAGACATATCCAAAATGGCACAACAGTAAATTTGGGGTGCTTCTGTTGAGCTCTTGAATCAAAGGCTCGATGCACACACACAGCCAGTTCATGACGCTGAAGTCAATCCAAAAAACCAGTCACTCAAATGACTGGTTTGTGAGATAAAACAACCAGTCGTCCAGTTCTCTGATCAGATAAACCGAACTAAAACTCCCACATTCCAGAATTTTATGATTAAAATGAAATTTGGAGTCTTTAATAGACAATATCTTTATCCTAAAAGTAACTCTAATGCCCCTCATTTTTGACAAGTCATTATGATAAATACTTCAGGCTGTTGAGACCTTTGAAGCCCTTGAAATGACATCACAAAGGCATCAACCTGGCTTATCTGTGTAAAAGCCAGGCTTTATCATGTAGATCCAGAATAGATATAGTTCATGCATTTTCAATAACCTCCCTATGTTAGGGCATTTGCAATCTTACAAGTTCCACTTTCCCAAGGTAGAAGTCAGAAATGATTTTCCCAGCCTCCTCTGCAACTAGGGCAAAGACATGTGACATAACCTCAACCAATCACATACACCTGCATGAGATTATCTTCTCAGTTGTGTTAGGAAAAGTCTCAAAAAGGAATACGTATAGAAGGAATTCTGGAAAGATGGAGGCAGGGGCATAGTTTTTTAATCCCTCCGAATTCTCATATAAAAAGATAAAGCAACTAGATAGCAAAACCAAACTGTCATGGACAACATTTAAACAAAACTGGGTGACAACATTTCCTTCTCAAAGCCCAAAATACAAGATCATCAACTGTCACACTGTCTACATGGTCTCAACACCTGTGCGGGAGGAAGCAGATTGAAGCAAAAGGGTGTCTGCTAGACTCGAGAGTTGGAAAACTCCCAAATACCCAACAGGTATGCAAAGGAGAGCTCAGTGAGACGACTTGAGAACAGCAGCTGAAACCAGAAGGGCTTTGCCCAGTCCAATAGTGAGTGAGGACAAGAGGCTTTCAGTAAGGACTAATGGGTCTGGAGAAGTCAAGCTCCTGTGAATTCCTGAAACCACTAAGGTGGGGCTCCCTTTCAGGACAGGCCTCTATGCTGAGGAGAAGCTTCTGGAAAACGAATCAAAATTGTGGTGGATAGAGACAAAGGAAAGAGATAATCCAGTTAAATGTGAGGGAGAAGAACAGAGTCGGGAGCATTACATGAAAACAACAGAAGATAAAAATTAGAAACAACGCTGTCAACCATGCCTCCTTCTAAAAGTTCAGGAGAAATGATTTTTTAAATAAACAACATAAAAATATCAAGATGAGGGGCGCCTGGGTGGCACAGCGGTTAAGCGTCTGCCTTCGGCTCAGGGCGTGATCCGGCGTTGTGGGATCGAGCCCCACATCAGGCTCCTCTGCTATGAGCCTGCTTCTTCCTCTCCCACTCCCCCTGCTTGTGTTCCCTCTCTCGCTGGCTGTCTCTGTCGAATAAATAAATAAAATCTTTAAAAAAATATATCAAGATGAAATCCCATATGAAGTTATTATAAGAAAAAAAGAGATAAGGAAGCTGAAAAAACCTCTGTAAATCATGAAAACCCACCATGTGTAAAACCTGTAAACTTCTATTTAAAAAAAAAAACTAAAATAATTTTTTAAAGGATACAAGCCATAAAGGAACAACATAAATCAAAACTGAGAGAAACTCAGAGATGAGATGGCAGAACTCTGGAAATAGTGTATATAATGGAAAACATCATTTAAAAAATTGGAAATGGAGAGAAAATTGAAACGAATAAATACAATAGCTAATGCCTTAAGAGAAATAGAAAATGTTTTAAAAGGAAACTTTAAAATAAAATTTTTAATTTTAATTTTAATAAAAAACCGACTCTTGGTTTCAGCTCAGGTCATGATTTCAGGGTCCTGAAATCAAGCTCCGCATCAGGCTCTGCACTCAGCAGGGAGTTTGCTGGAGGGTTCTCTCTCCCTCTCCCCATACCCCTCTCCCCGCTCTCTTTTCCTAAAAATTAATTTATTAATTAATTTTAAAAGAAATGAAGAAAAATAAAGAAGATATGAATGCACTTGGCAAATATGGACAATAGGCAGAGAAGATCTGACACAGGATAATAGGAGCTGCTGAAGAAGAAAAGCAAAGCAAGGGAGCAGAACAGACACTAAACACTTCATTGCAAAAACCTATTCAAGAAAGAGGAAAAAGTCATTGAAATTACATATTGAAAGGGCACACGGAGTAGCTAAAAATACCAACCCAGAATGACCAACACCAAAATATATTCTAGAAAAGATTACTGAGGATGAATCGGTAGTGATCTTTATGATAAGGAAATTAACTTTTCCTCAGACTTTCTGACAGCGAGACTTTATGCCAGAAGAAAATAAAATAATGTATTAATAATGTAGGAGTTAATGTATTTAAAACTGAACGGGCAATATTCAGGGAATATTGTTGCCATCCATAGCCCTTTCTGAAGAAGCTGCTGGAGAACAAGCTTCAGACAACCAAAACCAATAGAGACATTGACATAAGGATTGGTGAAGAGCATTTGACATACTGATACTTGTAGAACTAAAAGTAAAGCTGAAAGGGGAGAGAGTAGACTACTCGACAGCTCTATGCTCCGGTCAAGTAGATATTACAGCACAAGTATTTAAACAGGGGGAATGAGAACACCTGCGAAAGTAATTCCATTTGTTCACAGTAATTCCATTTGTGGTGGTAGTAGTAGTTTTGTTAGTCTGAGACTTTATATGAGATAAAATAAATGAGTAATTATAAGGTATTCTGATTACATCATCCTTTGCATTTAGGGATTAAGATCATCAGTAGGAAAGAAAGGACCTACAGATTTAACATACAAAAGTTTAAGTTTAAGAAAAGCCTAGTCATAAATTTGAATTGGAAGTACCAGTTATAAACTCATGAGGTAGTTTGTCTATTTTCTCCTAAAAACACATATAATATTACATAAGTATTTATATATATCCTCGTTCTGTCCACTGGAGAGACCTAGAAACAGTGGCCAAGCCAGTAGCAGCAAATACTATTAGCGGCCAGATCGTGGTCTTGAAATGCCATTTTGCACTAAAAGAAACCAAAGCTTCTTGGAGAAATGACTGATTCTGGTCTGAGGCACAAACAGTACAAATGAGCCTGTCATGCCAGACAGTGAGGAAACTATTAAAGACCACAAGGGTCATGTCAAATGGACTCAAGGACCAAACCAAAGAGGCTTCCACTAGCAAAAGACAGAACAATTTGAGCTTTGAAAATGATCTCTGCGATTGACTGAAATATCACTCATGTTTTAATCAAATATGTTTTGATCCACGAAGTCCTGATAATATATACATTTTGTAACTAATTGGTCACATTTAGAGAATGACAGAGTAATAGGAATTAATGGTCTTGAAAACTACTAAATAAAGGGAAAGGAAAATATCAAACAGTTATCCTGCCTTCTATGCCTTTCTGATGTGAATAATAAGGGTAACCCAGAAGTAGATAAGGAAAAGAGTATATCTTTATTAAATTATTCCAACTAAAAATTTTTAGAAAAATAGTGAAATTAGAAAAATCGCCATTGTACAACCCCCAGTGAATTGATGGATCTAGGCGATAATTACTGATAGCTGCTATCACCACAGAACTAAAGACAACGAGACCTATGTACATCCCAACAAAAGGACGTCTCACAGGTGATGCGGTGTACGTCACAATGCATCGCACGCTATAACAAACCTTTTCACTATTGGGATGCAATATTCAATCACTCAGTAAAGGTGGTGTAGGCATGAGATTTTGATTTGGAAAAGACGGTTTAAAAGGAATTAAAATTTTTAAAAAATAAAAATAAATAAAAATTTTTTTAAAAAGTATTCAAATTTAAAAAGAGGAGGAAGTTGCCCAGTATTCACTGTGGCAAAGGGGCAGAGCACAGAGAAGGGAGGCATCTAGCTTTCACGGGCAACTTGGCAGGGGTTCTAATAACAGCACCTCAAACCCCATCTTGGCAGCGGTCAATTTCCTACTGGAACAGTTCAGCAATGTAATCAATGTAATTCAGCCATCGTTTCTAAGTGCAAAACTCTCTTGGAAATTCTCTGAGCTACCTAATTGCCGTTCCTAGATTCCCCCACCCCCTGAATGGATTCTGTTGTTTATAATTAAAGGACCCTGACTGATACAGAATCCAAAAGGTTGACAATAGCGTGTTGTGTGTGTGTGTGTGTGTGTGTGTGTGTGTGTGTTTAAATTAATGAGTCTCCAAGCATTGCCATTAATTTCTCCAAATTCGTTTTAAAAGCCTAGAGTGGCTGACAAAAAGGAGCTATTTGCTTTGATCAGTGTTTGCCTCTGCAAGCCTTCAGGAAGATAAGCAGAAGCTTGGCTTTCATAGAACTCTGCGTGTGTGACAGCTGTTGGGAGCGTATGTACAGTAATCTTCGGTTTTACGTAAACCTGAGAAGAGAGTGACAGTGACAGGCCTTTCTCAGAAAATTCTGAAAGAATCGTTTATGCTGGAAGTAATTAAGCCTGAAAGCCCACTCCGTGTTCATGTTTATTCAACATCTGCATGTCTTTTCTGTACCACACTTTCTGGGACTTCCAAAGGTTATTTTGCATACGTATTGTGGTAAGTTGTAATGGAGTTCCGAAATCCTCCCGGCCTCTGCCCGGGGGAGAGTAAGAGTTTCTCTTCCTAATCATGTCGGGCTTGGCCATGCGGCCTGACTTGGCCCACAGAAGGTGACAAGTAATGTGTGTCATACAGTCTGGGCTTTGCCAAGCTCTCTTTTTCCTCCGCCCCGCTGTTCCAGATAGAAGCTTCGCAGGCAGCCTGAGTCCCGAGGAAAGATGACGTGGCTCATGGAGCCACAGCTCACCCGCGATGGACACGGCTCACCCACGATGGACACGGCGCACAACTGTGTGGTGACGAAGCGGTAAGCCATGAGATCTGGAGCCCTTCTACGCCAGTGGAACCTGGCTGGGGTGGCAATTGCTTATTGTTGCTACCAGATATGATTTTCCAGCGCTGCTGATGGGCCAGGCACTTGCATTCCCACACGTCCAGATGAGCTAGGTACTCATCTCTCCACTTTGCAGACGAGGAGACAAGGCCCGTAGAGGTTAGATAATCTGATGCCTGACTAGAACCAAGTTTGAGATCTAGGCCTGAGCCCGGTTAATGCCAGAGGCTCCTGCTCTTCTTTTTTTTTTTTTGAGATTTATTTATTTATTTATTTTGGGGGGGAGGGACAGAGGGGGAGAGAGAGAGAGAGAATCTCAAGCAGACTCCCCACTGAGCGTAGAGCCTGACTCAGGACTCAGTCTCATGACCCATGAGATCATGACCTGAGCTGAAATCAAGAGTTAGCCGCTTAACTGACTGAGCCACCCAGGGGCCCCCAGAGCTCTGCTCTTTAAAACTACTCCCAAATTGGGTTAAGGAGGGCACTTGTTGTGATGAGCGCCATGTATGGAAGTGTTGAATTGCTATGTTGTGCACCTGAAACTAATATTACACTGTATGTTAACTAACTGGAATTTATATAAAAACTTGAAGCAAAATAGTGGGGAAAAAAAAAAAGTGCTCCCAAATTGAAAAACTCCTGACAGACACAGCCATCTGTGTGCAGCCTCCAGAGCATTCTCGGTACCATCCCTGGGCAAATGCTGACCGCGGGCCAACTGAGGGCGATAACTGATGGCAGCTCTTGAGTGAGCAAAGAACCAATAGTTACTGAATGCCAGTGGACCAATGGCATTGCAAAAACTTGTTTAGGATCTCTCACAGCACATGAAAAAGCTGTAGACTGCAGTTTCAACAAGTACCTGACAAAGGAGCAGAGTAGACCAAATAAAAGATTTATTTCTTTTAAGGATTTATTTATTTATTTATTTATTTATTATTTATTTATTTGAGAGACAGATAGAGTGAGAGAGAGGGGAGGGTCAGAGGGAGAAGCAGACTCCCCTCTGAGTGGGGAGCCCTATGCGGACCCAGTTCTAGGACTCCATGATCAGGATCTAAGCCTAAGGCAGACGCTTAACTGACTGAGCCACCCAGCTGCCCCCAAATATAAGATTTAGAAGAAGTGTTGGAAGTCAGCTATGCAGCAGACAGAGCACCAGACCCAGAGTCCAGGGGTGTACGTCCTAGTCCTTCCCCCCACCATCCGTGTGATGCTGGCCATCACCTCAACCTCTCTGAGCCTGGGTCCTTGTATAAAAAGGTACTAATAAAACTGGCTCTGGGTGTCAAATGAAAGAATTCATGTAGATCACTTTGAATTCTAGAACAGGTTGAAATGTCCAAGCATGGGACCTGGCTGGACAGGGACATGAGCAAGTCTAGAAGTCTGGAAAGATGTCTGGTCTGGGGCAGTAAGCCCCGGACTTTTGTGGCAGGGCACTTGGAGATCACAGGATTTTTGAGTTACGGAAATGTCTTTTAGAGAATATATAAAAGCTACTATAAACTTCTGAAGGACTAAGGAATTACTAAATGAAGACATTTCGTGTACCACCTAAAATTTAAGACCTCTCGTCAATAGACATGGCGAGAGGTCACGCTCTCCCTGTTGTCATGGAGAGGCATGAAAGCCACCTGTAAGCATAAAAGCTCTATGCACACATCTGTACTTTTGCCATTAGCGCAAAGAGGATGCCGAAGCCAGCCAAAAAGGCTTCACGTTGGAAATGAACTTTGTTCTCTGGGCTAGCGAATTCCAGTCTTGGAAAGATCCTTAAGGGAAAGACAAACGGACTAACGCATATTGAGTACCCCCTGCATGTCGGAAACTTTCCATAAGTTATCTCTAATTTTCACAACAACTCTGCAAGGTCTGAAGTTGAAGAGGGCTGTACAACCTGACCAGTTCCCACAACCGCCCGTGACAAAAGCCACTGCAGTTCTGATCTGTCTGACCCCCAAGCTCGGTCTCTTTCCACTAGACCAGCCCATGGGCCAAAGCCAGCCCTCCTGGCTTTTATTTTCGTACTACCTGTGCGTCGAGAATGGTTTTTATATTTTTAAACAGCTAAAAAATAATAATAATACTAAAAATTTGTGACATGAAAAAACAATACGGACTTCAAATTTCAGCGTCCGCAAATCAAAGTGTTAATGAACCATAACCACTCCTACTTACACATGTTGTGTGTCTCTGGCCACTTTTGGGCTCCAATGGCAGAGTTAAGTGGTTGTGACAGACACTGTCGGGCCCCCAAAGTCTAGAATGTGTACTACCCTGCCTTTTACAGAGAAAGTTTGCCAGCCCTGCCCTAGACCACACAGCCCTGTAGGCGATCCAGCCTTCTCCTTGTGCAGATGAGAAAGCAGAAGTCCATAAAGGTTATATAAATGTGCCCCAAATTAACAATATGAGGAGAATCACAGGTCTGGCAAATAAGAAATGCCAAGTGGTCATCGTGGCGGGTTGAGAGGGGTGGCAGATTGATCAGGCCTGTGGCTGGCCGTGACAGGGAGGGTGTGCAGGGTGTGTGCAGGGGGGCCAGCCAGTTCAGGAGGGTCCTGGAGTCACACTGGACATCTAGACCCCGGTGAAAAAAGATGGAATCATTTTGGGAAAATGGAATGACAAGGAGGCAGGGGATTCAGGAAACGATGTCATCTACGGCAGGGAGCCTGGACCGAAGGAGGCAGCTAAGGGGGGGGGGGGGGATCGCCAAACAGGGCAGAGAAACTACCTTTCACTCAACGAAATGATAATAAATGAAAATGAGTTATGGGGCGCCTGGGTGGCTCAGTTGGTTAAGCGACTGCCTTCGGCTGAGCTCATGACCCCAGGGCCTGGGATTGCAGCTGGCATCGGGCTCCCTGCTCAGCGGGGAGTCTGCTTCTCTCTGCCTGCTCTGCCTGCTGCTCCCCTGCTTGGGCTCTCTCTCTCACACAAATAAATAAAACCTTTTTTTTTTAAATGTGTTATGGCCACAGAATGATGTTTATAACATATAAATGAGAAAAAAATGGCTTATAAAGTGTGATTTTTAAAGAAGTTACAGATTATGGGTGTATATAAATTTGGTATATATATTGGATACATGTTCATTTTCTTCTTCTCTTTTTTTAAAGATTTTATTTATTTATTTCAAAGAGAGCAAGAGAGAGAGAGCACAAGCAGTGGGAGGAGCAGAGAAGCAGACTCCCCGCTGAGCAGGGAGCCCAGTGCAGGGCTGGATCTGGGGTCAAGACCCGAGCTGAAGGCAGATGCTTAAATGACTGAGCCCCCCAGGCACCCCTGGATACATACTCATAACCACAGAAAACATAAAGAGAGAATCCTGTCAAACTTTTGACAGTAAGTACTTCTGTGTGAGAGAGGAAGCTTTCATAGCCTACACAACTCTACGCAATGATCTTGTCTGAATTTCTGTCTTGAGAATGTGATATTTGTAAAAACTTAAAAATAAAATGAAAGCCCTATCATCTATAAAGTAAACAGAACCTAAGAGCTTGTTAAATGTGTCACCATGGAAATAATTAAGACTAGCCCCCGAAAGCTATTAGGTTGGTAAAATTCAAGTATGGCCTATATACTAGTCAATGGTACGGTGCCAATACCAATTTCCTAGTTTTGGTAGTGAACCCCATTGTGTAAGATGCCAGCCCCAGGGGAAGTTGGATGACAGATATATGAGACCTCTATTTTTGCAACTTCTTGTTTGTCAATAATTAAATTTAAAAGTTGAAAAACCTATTAGTTTGAACTACATGAATTTGTCAATACTGGGCTGTTTTTTACCCCAAAATACAACACTTCATAGAACTTAACTATATAATTAATCTAAAGAAAAGCTTTAACCTAATCAATTGTATGTGAGCCCATCCAAAGAACACTGGTCACAGATGCAGGGTGGTCTGAGAGTATGAGGACTCAGGGCTCTGTGGGGCAGGAGAGCTCAGCAGGCTTTCTCCCGGGTGCCAGCTCCCTCTGTTCTGACTCCCCACCACCACCACCACGAAGCACCACTAGGAGCATGGGGACCCTGATTACCAGAAAGGTATGCCCCTCTTGACACACAGGCTTACCTATCGTTCCTCTAAGGGTTTCATTGTCATGAAGCAACCAGAACTGTCTGGGTGAGGAGAAAAAATTAAGTCTCAGGCTCTACAAAGCTAAGGATAGCCCTTATGAGTGTGATGGTCACATGCCTGTCCACCCCTGTGAGGACATGGCTGCCAAAGGGGCAGCTCGACTCTCTCTGTGACACGGCTTCTGAGTGACCAAAACGGTAAGAAGGAGAGCAGACTTCAAAGGGACCCACAACAAGAAGGGGGACTTTTTAGCAACCACGCCACAGAACAAAGGATTCTGGTGCTCAGGTCACCTTTTAGACATGGTTAGGAAGTGTGGGCAATATTTAGGCCAAGGAAAAAGAGCACATTCTCTGTTAGGTAACTTTTGACATGAGTCTCACAAACAATATAAACTCCGGGACTAGATTAAGGGATAAATGCTCCCAGGTTAGTAGCCTAAACAGTAGAATGCTAATAAAGCCCTCAAGAAAAACTATCAAATAAATTACTTCAGAAAGTGTTTTTTCGGGGCACCTGGGTGGCACAGCGGTTAAGCGTCTGCCTTCGGCTCAGGGCGTGATCCCAGCGTTATGGGATCGAGCCCCACATCAGGCTCTTCCGCTATGAGCCTGCTTCTTTCTCTCCCACTCCCCCTGCTTGTGTTCCCTCTCTCGCTAGCTGTCTCTATCTCTGTCGAATAAATAAATAAACTCTTTAAAAAAAAAAAGTGTTTTTTCATTCTGTGTCCAAAAACAAACAAAAAAACACACCAAACCACCACCAACAACAACGAAAACCCCACCTAACTAAAAATCTTAAAATTAAATGGGGTGCTTACTTTTTGCTTAACTTTTTCCCCTGTTACCACACTCTTTTTGGTACTAAAAAAAATACTTTAGAGAACATTAAGGATGTGTGCTGAGAGAACAAAACTGGCAAAGGGCAATGGTAGACACCACCGAGGGGTCACCTGAGAGGACCATGAAGGGGGTGATATGTATCAGTCAGCTACAGCCGCCATAACAAAGCACCACAGACGAGGGAGCTTCAACAACAGAAATTCGTTTCCTCACAGTTCTGGAGGCCAGAGGCCCAAAACTGAAGTGTCAGCAAGGTTTTCTCCTTCTGAGGACTGGGAGGGAGAATCTGTCCCAGGCCGCTCTCCAAGCTCCTGGTGGTTTGCCAGCAATCCCTGCCTTCATCATCACATGACGTTCTCCCTGTGTCTGTGTGTCTGTGTCTGTGTTTGTTTTCTCTTTTTTTTTTAAGGACACCAATAATGCTGAATTAAGGGTCTCCCATCCCCAGTCCGATACGACCTCATCAGAACTAATGCCATCTGCCATGACTCTCTTTCCAAACAAGGTCACTTTCTGAGGTGCTGGGAGCCAAGACTCCAGCATTCGAATGTGGGGGGACACAAGTCAGCCCCTAAGAATATTCACACTGAAACCTCCCGAAGTCCTCTCTGCTTTTCAGTCTTTTCGCAGTTGCCCCTAGTTATGCCTCTTTTCGTTCAATATGAAATGTATTAAAAGTAGCCTCTCTGAAGCCCCAGGAAAGCTGCCAAAGGAGTAGAGAAAATCTGACAGAGAATCCCTGAAATCAAAGGATTTCGAGTAATAGAAGGTGGCCTGGCCTGGACGTCAGAACACGTGGCTCGGACTCCAATCAGCGGGAGAAATGTGAGCAAGCCACATGGCTGCTGAGCTGCGGTTTCCCGCTCCGTGCGATGGAGGGGCTGTGCACCAGCTGGACGGAGCCCCCCACCCCCAGATCCTGGCTGTGTCAGAGCCAGAGAGCCCCGAGCTCTTCTTGCCTGGACTTTTCTCCACGTGCACTCTCTCTCTCTCTCTTTCTCTGAGATTCCAGGCTCAGTCTGTCTTTTTAACTCTAACTACATGCTTTAAATCTAACCTTCCCTCAAAACCCCTGACCCACCTAAAGATCAGTAAGTCACCCCATAATCTTTTTAGGAGGCCTGGTAACTGGGCAGCCTATAATTTCCTGGACTCGCATCACCCATCCCCACAGAGCCCAGCACTGTTCTCGGCGGGACAATTGCTGGTATTGAGTAGACTCTGGAGTTGCTCGGCTCAGCAGATGGTCTGCCACGGCCACAGTCCACACAAGGCTGTCTGGACACCTCACGCTGAAACCAAGGTTAGGCCGTATTACAGGTTTGCATAAAATCAGATCCAGCACACCAAAGTTGGGTTCCTCCCACTGCTATGCCCAGCAAGGACCGCCACAGGGGTGCCACACATCTGAAAATGGAAAAAGCACTAAAACCTTAACCATGTACCTTTCCTCCAACTGTCTGCCATTTTCCATTCACAAATAGCATAAGAAGTCCTTTTTCCTCCTCCCTGTGAGAAGAGTCTGAAAATGGCTAACACAGATCGCCAGTTAGCATTAACCGCAGTGAGGGGAAGATGTGAGATATTAATGTCACTTTTTTATACGGCGGTGTGAGCATTTGAGGGTAATAATAAAGTCTTGTGTACAGGGTCAAACACCACAATATGTACATATCACTAACGTGTGTTTGCCAAATAGGCCATAACAGCTCTAAATAGACTGTCTCGGAATGACTAATAAATAATAAGCATCTTGCCTTCAAAATTAACAACAGAAGAGAAGCATATTATTTGGGGCCCTGCAGTCAGGAGGAGCCTTCCCTGGGCGGGTTGGAGGCTGCAGCAGGAGGCGTCCCAGACCCGGTTCTTGTCCTCACGTTACTTCCCGTGCAGAGGGGAGGCAGGGCCCTGGAAAGCAGCGGCGAGAGCAAGAGCTGCAGGGTAAACACGGCCTGAAGAGGTCACGTCAGAGAACTGCAGAATCTAGATCTGCAAAGAACCTTTGTGTCCCTCACCCTCCAGACCACCCGTCCTCCATATGCAGTAGCTTGCCCAAGGTCATGCAAGGTAAAGCAGGAAATACCCATGGAATCTTCCCGTCTGAGGCCCTTCTGATCTGGGGGGTCGGTATAGATACACTGGCCCTGAATGCAAAAGTCCAGAATTTCAGCCCCAGCTCTGCTTTGTGTGACCTGAGACAAAGCACTAATACCTCATGGGACAGCATGTTCCTCTGTATTAGAAGCGGCAGCCCCTACTTCACGGTGTTGCTGTAGGGATTAAATGAGATAGCGTATGTACCAGAACAGTGTAAATGAAAAATGAGACTAGGTGAAATGGGTCAAGCAATAGTATGAGTAAGAAACGCTGTATTTTTTAAAGCGATACTGTTATGATGATAATAAACTCTGAGGGAGCCGGTTGCTTTCAAAGTTGACAAACGCCGCCATCTTTGCGGCACTACAGCTTACCCCTGGACTAATAACAACACCGGATATTTATTCAGACCTTTACTGGTTTCCAAATCCCTTTAATACAGCCATTCGAATTGATTCTCACCAAGGAAACCAAATATGGAAACCCAAGTTCAGAGAAGCCAGAAACTTCCGCAAAGTCACTGAGTCAAAGAACAGCAGAGCTAGACTTCCAAAGCTACATGATGTCCTCCATCAACAAAACCACGTTGTCTCTGGACAGAAACTGGCTAGTCTGGGCAGACTAGTATTGCCCATTGTTGACAAAGATTCATCAGGATCAAGAGTGTTGCTGGGCTTGTTTGTAACATCACATGCAGCGTCCCAGAGGGTAGGACCAAGTGCCCAGCCTTCACCCCACGCAGTGCACACCTCACACCGATCACCCAAGTGGGAGACACTCCATTTCAACTTCACTCTCAGAGCAACAGGAAGTGAGGTTAGGCCCAGCCCGCGTGATGTCCCAGATCTCACATCCTGCCTCTGGCTGTTATCACCTCATGTAATTCAGTACAAATCCCGGAGTCCTTCTGGGTCCCTGATCCCAGATCTTAACCAGACCTGCCAGTAAAAACAATAATTTCATGCCCGGATAAAGAGAAATGTTCGTGGTACCAAATCGCTCATAGATCATAGGGTAAAGAAATCAATCAACTCTCCAAAGATTTTATTTGTATGTTACCAATCGTAGGCACGTGTAAATTACTTACTTGAATGTGTAAATTTGTTTTTTATCAGAGTATTTTTCACTGTAGAAAGAGCCACAGACACAAAAGGAAGGCTTTCTGCTCCTCAGTCTCCTCATGTTAAAATTACAGTTACTTCTGGAAGGTGTTTTGGCATTATCCATCAAGCACTTTAAAATGTTCCCACCCACTGACCCAGCGATTCCCTTTCTAAGAAACATTATGAGAAATTCAGACAGAGAGACATGCATGAAGATATCATCCCTTACAACTGGGAAGAGTTAACCATAAATGTCAGTGTTCACCACTAAGAGGAAATATGCCAAATGTTAACAATTGCCCCTTGGCAACGGGATTATGACATAATTTTATTTATTTTTTTATATATCTCTGTATTTTCCAAAATTATCTATAATGAGAAACAATTCAAATACCCATTAACAGATAAGTGAATAAACAAAATATGGTCTCTACATACAATGGAATATGATTCAGCCTTAAAAAGGAAGGACACTGGGACATGTGCTACAACATGGATGAACCTGGAGGACATTGATGCATATTTTACCGAAATTAAAATTTTTAAAGAAAAAACTAATAAGAATGTGCTTTACTCTGATACTTGGCGGGGTTGATGGGGGAGGGGGGATTAAGGGAAAATTAAATTAAAATGTTGGTTTTGACTAGTTGAGGTCTCTTCCAGCTTTACCTGCCCATGACTTAATACCATGTTCAACGTTAAGCCTCAGTATAAATGTGATGAATGTTCCAAGGCTGTCGAAGAAGAGATCTCCAGACTCAAAACTCAGATGCGCGGAGAGAGCTCTTATTTAGGTAGAAAGAATTAAGTCTAATTATTTCCTTTTAATAAGTTGCTTTATGTTTTATATAAAGTATAAACCAGAGAGAGAGAGAGACAGAAGGAGGAGGAGGAAGGTGGGGGGGGTACGAGGAAGATGAAGAGGAGGATGAGGAGGGAGGGGCAGGAGGAGGGAGAGAGGAGAAAAGAAAAGAAATTCCAAATTTAAACTCAGCATTTTGCAGTCACAAGATATACGTGCCTTTGAAAAAAATGTTTTCCATAATCACAAGAAATAGAAATTGAGGATAGTGTCCCATTACCTGTGAATTTCCTGTATTTTGTCACCCCTGTTCCATTTAGATGAGTGATAATACTTGGCAAACTGTGCTACACCTTCCTGTTCAATGGTCTGCAAAACAAAGAAGTGCTGGAGTCATGACTGTGTTTCTAGCCATGCCTTTCTTAAATCAACCGTGGCCAGAGAAGCTGTTGTTTACAAACTAACCTTAGGGCTGTGGTACTGTAATTCAACCACTGTTAGCAGGTACGATCCAAGAGCCTAAAATAAAATGACTACGAATTGAGGTATGATGCATTGTGTTCAAGTATTGATCCGTTATCAAGCATTGAGTCTTCTAAGTCCCATGTAAATTTTTTATTGGGTCCAATACGCATGACATGAAATGTATCATTTCAATCATTTTTAAGTGTACAGTTCATTCCTATGATTGTACATCCATCACCACCATCAACTTCCAGAATTTTCCGTCTTCCCAAACTGAAACCTTCTACCCATTACGTAACTCCCCGTTGCTCCCCCTCTCCCTCAGTCCCTGGCAACTACCATTCTGCTTTCTGTTTCTCTCAGTTTGACTACTCTAGGGACCTCATATAAGTAGAACCATGCAGTATTTGTCCTTTATGGCTGGCTTATTTCACGGAGCATAATGTCCTCAAGGCCCCTCCGTGCTGCAGCCTGCGTTAGAAGGTCCTTCGTTTCTAAAGCTGAATCTGTCTGTTGTATGGATGGACCACCTTTTGTGTATCCGTTTATCTGCACATGGATACCTGGGTGTTTCCCCCTCTTGGCTCTTAGGAATAATGCTGCTGTGAACATGGGTATACAAATATTCGAGGCAGGTTTTAAGAACTGGTGAGGAAAATGTGTCCAGGAAAATTAAGTAGGTGACCTCTATCTCACTGGTGCCAGGAAATCACTCATTTCATAGAATCAGAAAATGGCAGAGCAGGAAACACTATAAAATCATCATTGACGTTTATTTATAGATGAGGAAATGGACACGAAATGACTTAACCAGGATGGTTTATAAAAAACTATTCGGTTCCTACGTTTGGGGAGGAGTGGTACCCCTCTCCCAGGCAAAAATATCTACCCAACTTGCCATGCCACATACCTCAAATTCCCAACACCAGAGATTTATTTACTTAGATGAAGGCAGTGGTACTTTTACCAGGAATCTCCTAGTAAAATTAAAATAGCTCTGAGGGAAAGATACTCTTGACCCACACCCCTTGTCTTAAAAGACTGGTTTTCCACAGTACAATAAGCTCACAGTGGGGTTCTTAGGGTTGGGAGATGGCTGCAGGGTCACGAGGAATTTTAAGCACAGATACTCTACAAGGAGAAAATCATCTCTTGAGGAGCGCTGGGCCCCCAGGGGTAGGCAATACCAGTGCTGAGAGTCTGAAGACCCAGAAAATTGAAGTTAGATAAGTGTAAAGACCAACTCAGGCAGACATACGATTTTCTCTCTGGCTAGCTTGTCACTGCATCTTGTCCTTCGTGCCAAAGTCTAGGTCTTCTATAAATGACTTGAAGACATGACTCACTTCTGAATGTTAATGAAATATTTTGCTAGGTTTTCTCAGCCATATAAGGAAAGAGTCCTTTTTTCCTTTCAGCAAGAATGGAAAATGCCCAAATGTATCAGCAACCGAGGAAGTCAATTTGCATCAGCAGGTTTCAATCTCCCCAGCTGTCAGATGTGTTTCGTGATGGAGTTGAGGTAGGTCTGTCAGTCAAGGTGGTGTCTCAAGTCCAGGAGTACTCCATTATAACACAGCTCATTAGCACAAGCCTCTGAACATTCCACGGGGCAGAAAAGTGTTTTCTAGAAATACAGTAACTATACCGGCCCCATGATAGTCAGGTCGATTCTTAAGGGGAGTGTTACTTCTCCCTCCACTTCCAACATGGCAATGAGGTTCCACTGTGTCTGTGGAAGAACGTTGAGGTTTGAAAGAGAATTAGGGCCCCAAGGAAAGCATACACTTACCCATGTATTTGACAATAAACACAAATAATGTATAGGGCCTTTTGCAGTCCTAAACATCAGGGGCAATGACACCAGAAAGCCTTTTACTTATTAAAATAACAACTAACTGAGCAATAAGGCATGAAATTTACTGTTATATCTGCAAAGAAGTCAAGAGGATATGGAAATTGAGTACTTAAAACAGAGCCAGGTATTAGTAATTAGGGAAGTTTATACACATTCATTATACGGTTTATGAAACTGGGAATCCATCACGCTCTGGGCAAAATCCAGAAAACAGTATTTCTAGGGTCCTGCCGCTGTGACGTGTCTAGTATCTGATAAGTCAAGTCCACACGAACAAAGTAAGTTCACACCAAATTAATCTAAACAATAAAAATAAAACAGTAACGCTAATCCAATTCCCACTGGGGCGATGTTTGGTTTGCTTCACTGGCAAGTTAACTGAGTCAACATCTGTTTTATTCCCTTAGGTGTCTAGGGAGGCCAAGCTCACATTATGGATTAAATCCTTCCCAGAGGTCTTCTCATCCTCAGCCTCACACAACCGAAGGAAGCACACCAGACGGTTTTCAGCTAACCCCTCACTGACAGAGCCCAGAGTACAACCCTCGCTCCGGGTCCCATCATGGTGGTGATTGTCACCAAGAACCAAGTTCGAACTGTCAGAGATGCTAACTAATAGAGGTTGCCCCCTTCAGCACTGCTAAGCTGGGTTGTTTTGGGTTTTTTTTTTCCATTAAAAAAAAAAAAGACGTATGCAAAATGCATTCTATTAGTACATTGTTGTTTTTAAAAGACTGTAGGAAAAAAAGCATAGACTAAGTCCTTTTATCAGTTTGGTATCTATTCGAGCTCCTTTTCTAAACATTTATACACGTCTTACTCACTGCTCGCCATGTAGTGTGTTTTGTTTAACAAATAGGGCTCGGATCCTAGGTCTCCGGTAGTTTCCCTATAGGCTTTTTAGCAGAAATGTGAGAGGGGGGTTGGCCTCTGCGGTGCCCCTTGAGCACCTGTTCTTTCAATCTGGCTCCTCTCACTTGAGGAAGTCACATAAAAGCAAAGACACTGCCTATCTCTACAGAATGCTGTGCCAGGACGAATGGGCTCTGGCCAGACCAGCAACCCTGCTGGAGACCAGAAGCTGAAATAAAGGTAGCAAGTGGGAGCCAGCACGGCGTCTAGGGATGCCAGAGGGGGTAGTGGTGTAGACCAAGCTGGAGGACAGTGCCAAGGGCTCAGGACCAAAAGGAGAGATGGAATCCAAACATGCGAGCGAGGGTACGATGTGTGAGCTGCTCTGCCAGATGTAAAGAGTCCAGGATGTGGCAGACCCATGTGCCAGCCCCGTGGAAGCTGGGGACAGGGGTCGCTGAGCCATAAAACAGAAAAGTGAGGAAAGAAGACAGGTGTGAGAACCGATCTTCTGGAGCTGCCCCCGTCAGCTCCGGGGCACTGAGGGTGGCAGAGTCCCAGCTGACCCGCAGCACGGGGGAGGTGATGCAGTTACAGAAATGGGGGAGTGGGGCCCATGGATGGGTTTGGAGGAATGGATGAGAGGAACACACTGGTTGGGGAAGATCATGGTAAATTCTTCCTTCCCACTCCTTTTCCCTCCCTGATTTTATTTACTATAGTGAGTCCATGAAGGCAAGGAGCGTCTAAGTGAGATAGGACGTCACTTGTACCTCCTTAAATCGCCTTCATCCTTCAACCTCTTTCTTCGGGGTATCACCCTTGCTTAACTTCCCTTACGGGAAGCTCCCCAAACGGGCTCTGTGCTCCTTAAGGGAAACCCACCATCTTTGTCACCGCCCTAGCACTTTATAGAGAACCCACAGGGGATTTCAGATTCAGGGAAACAGCCAGCAGCATCTTCCCTACCTAACTTTCATAGTCTCAGCATGGTTGTGGGCAGAACAGCAGAGGCTCTGAAGCCAGCCCAGGCATTCCACGGGCCACCCACTCGGAAAAGGCAAGTGGCAGGCTGCTGGGAGAAGTAGCTAGCAACGATCAGAGTGGTGGAATCTGTCCGAGATGTCCCGGTAACAGCTGAGCCACAGGAAGGAAGAGGAAACAAAAGAGAAAAGATGGGAGAAAGCTACATACAAGAGACAGAAACTGCAAATCCCAGGCCATCTTCATGGAAAGCATTACAAAAACCGTGCATTTTATATCTCAGGAAGAAAAGAAATGGGGAACAGAATCCCAGAGCTTAGTAGAATTAGAAGCTACATAAAAACATTTGGAAACACCAAGTCTCCTTTTCAGCATGGGAGCAAATATGAAAGTAGGTAGATTAAATTAGGATTTTTTTTTTAAGATTTTATCAATTTATTTGACAGAGAGAGAGATAGCCAGCAAGAGAGGGAACACAAGCAGGGGGAGTGGGAGAGGAAGAAGCAGGCTCCCAGTGGAGGAGCCTGATGTGGGGCTCGATCCCAGAACGCCAGGATCACGCCCTGAGCCGAAGGCAGACGCCTGACAACTGAGTTACCCAGGCGCCCCTAAATTAGGATCTTAAGTGGCATGATGCAGACACAACTCTGGAAGAATCTTCCACGGTGTCCCTAGAGGTCAACCAGGTGACCCATCTGACTAGCCTGGCTCATTTACCGGCAAAAGGCAGGGAGGACATCCATTTCAGCCAAGACCTGGGACAATAATAGTCAGAAGCAAAGATGAATTAAAGACACTTGTCCAGGAGGGGCGCCTGGGTAGCTCAGTTGGTTAAGTGTGTGCCTTCGGCTCAGGTCATGATTCCAGAGTCCCCGGATGGAGAGCTGGGTCAGACACCCTGCTCAGCGGGGAGTCTGCTTCGCCCTCTGCCCCTCACCCTGCTCCTGCTCTCTTTCTCTCTTTCTCAAATACATAAATAAAATCTTAAAAAAAAAAAAAAAAGACACTTGCCCAAGAAAAGCAGGTTCTGCCAGGAGTGGAGATTAAATTCTCTGAGAACCTTGGTTCTCAACCCAATCTGTCCAAAAAAAACCCCCAAAAAACCCACAAACAAACAAATAAAAAAACAGGACACTAATACAAATTTCTCAAAAACAAACAAGTAAACATAAAGGAGGGGAGGAGGAGGGGACAATGTTGGAAGTACTTTGCAACGTAAAAATACTAATCACAACAAAGGTCCTACTGCTGCCCACACTGTGGAAAATGCATTGAGGAGTCAACCCAGGCCAGCCTGCAGGGGAGCCTCAGCCCGTCTCCTGCTGGTACACCCTGTCCCTCCCTGCAAACAGGCCAAGTGCTACGGCGGAAGGCCTTCTAGGCTCGAGGGTTGGTTGGTCTCTGAGCAGTGTTTGCGTGTACACAGTACTAAATAAATAAGAAGCCCGTCTTAATTCATGATTGCTCTCTCTCCCGGCCCCAGTGCGCTGCAGACCTTTTCTCCCCCTGGCTTCTGTCACAGTGAGATTCACAGCCTGAATTCCAGCTTCCAGAGGCAATGCCCCGGGCGCTAATTTTGAACAAGGAAGTGTCACTTGGAATCCCACTCTTTGGGAGCCTTTGGAGGCAAAGTAGTGGTGGAGGAAGAGTAAGGACAAGGCAGAGAGAAGTTCAGAAATGAGCGTGTAAGGACAGTGTAACGACAAAGGCACAAGGACGTTCGTTTAATTGGATTGACTTTTACTAATTTCCTATTCCATATGCTCCCCTTAATGGTATTTCCCCTTAGTAAGAAAGACCCAGTATCTCCCACCCCCCCATTATTTAACTAATCTCACCCTCTTGATCTTAGCACAATTATAAAAAACACAATGGGGTTCATGGCGAAGGGTGCTTTAAAAAAAAGCAATTAATGATATTTATTCTTCAGATTTAGTGCTTAAATCAAAGTTTTTACAAATTTTCATGATTACTTCACCAAAATCAAATTGAGTAAAAATTGCTTTTGTTTAAGAGGCGTCTGGGTGGCTCAGTTGGTTAAGCGTCTGCCTTCAGCCCAGGTCATGATCCTGGGGTCCTGGAATCAAGCCCTGAGTTGGGCTCCCTGCTCAGCAGGAAGTCTGCTTCTCCCTCTGCCTCTGCCCCTCCCCCCCCATTCGTGCTCTTGCTCGCTCTCTCTCTCTCTCAAATAAATTAAAAAATCTTTAAAAATAAACAAAATAAAATAAAATGGTTTCACAGACAGATCAGGCAAGCAACGGCAGTCACATTTTGCCCCACACAATATCACCAAAGCACAGACGGATAAAAATGAGCTAGGCCAGCATCCGGACGTTAGCTTCTCCCCTCCAGGGCGAGCCTCCAGGGCAATCTGTATCTTCCGGCCTCTCCCCCGGGACATTCCAACTACCTGGTTCTCCCAGGAACACTCACAGGCATTTGTCTGGAGCAGGTGCACCTGGAAATGACGCACCCACAGGTGCAGGCGGGGCCTTCACTTTGGAAGCATGGCTGCCTTCTGCTTCAGTAGGACCTGCCTGTTTTCCCAGAGTCACAGGGAGAAGGGACTCCTCTCTGGGTGGCTCTCACTTCCCCCTTCCTCCTTCACTCAACATCCACCAGACTCCTGTTGCGGGTCTGTTCTGGGCAAGGAGCTCTGCCACACACTGGGAACACCAAGATGGACAGCGAGGCGGTCCAGCAGGAAGACAGTTACAACCCGGTGTAGAAGGTGCTGGACCCAAGAGAAGCCCAGAGTCCATGTGAGCACATCTGATCAGAGCCTAAACAGGCAGGGTGGAGCAGGAGTCAGGGAAGTCTGCCTGGAGGAGTGTCCCTAGTGCTTCCATCCATTCAACTGTTACTGAGCACTTACCATGTGCTCCCGCTGCTCTGAGCGCTGGCTTAGAGCAGTGGACCAACACATGAGGTCCTCCTCACTAGAAACTCACATTCCGGGAGGAAGGAACCTCTAATGGGCAGAGGACTGTGACAGAGTGACCACATGACCAGGGAGGCCTGAGGAAGCGATGTTTAAGCTGAGACCTTAATGATAAGATATCCGGGAGGGTTTCTCAAGCAGAGGAAATGGCCTGCAATGACAGGCTAAGTGTGCTACTGGGGTAGGGGGAAAAGACCAGTGTGGCTAGAATTTAGTGGCCAAGAGGCCGCGTGAAGGGACTGAGGTGAGAGAGATAAGCAAAGACCAGATCACACATGGCTTTCTAGATTACGGTTACAAGTTTGCATTTTATCGTAGGCACCATGGCAAATCACTAAAGGGTTTCAAGCCAGACAGTGACACGCACATCCAGGCTACTTTGTCAGGCGAGGCAGAGGGAGGAGAGAAGGCGGGAAAGAAACAGGACGTGCAAAGGCCCTTGGAGAGACGGCCTCCTGTGTGGCCGGGCACAGAGCACCAAGCAGGATGGAAGGAGGTGAGGCTGGAAATGTGGGCCAACGCCAGACTGCCACGGCTCCCGTGTGCTGCTGGAGGCCTCCCAGCAGGTCTGACATCATCTGGACTCAGGAACCTCAACTCACTGGCTTTGGGACTGGTCAGTGGCGTTCGAGTCCTGCATTCCCCTCCCCAGACAGCAAGGACCCAGCCCGTGGAATAAATTCTCTCTTCAAAGACCCAGAATGCACGCTGACTTTCCGAGCTACTAAAATGCACTGGTAATCTTCACAGTTGTACACATGAAACAAGGGTTCTCATTCTCCAGATTCCAAGGGTGAAGTAGAGGAGACCAGCCCATCATTTCTATGGCATCTCACAGGAATCACTCACTTCCCTCTCCCAACTCTAGACTTCTCCTTTGGCGGCTCCTTTTCAGGTGTTGTCCTGCTTCTTCTTCCTCCTCGTACTCCGGGCCGTTTCTCAAAGCACTGGCCACCCCTTCGCTCTGCAGCCCCACCCGTGTGGCTATCTCCGGCTATCACTGCTCTATGGAGAAGTCCCGAACCCTCTTCTGTGGTTCTGTCCACCCGCGGAGCTCCACACCCACGTGTCTGGCCTGCTGCTCTGCTGGATGTCACACTGGCATCCCAGACTCAATGGGGTCGAACTGCTCACCATCTTCCCCAAGCCCTTTCCTTCTTCGGAAGTTCTCCTAGAAAGTGCAGCCCCTGTTCCCCCTAACTAGTGTCCTGAGTCAGGCTCAACTCTCCCCTCTCCCTCATTCTCCACACCCTATTGACCAATTAAGGCCCTTCTGTGTTATTCCCTCCATGTCTTTGGAATATATCCCCTCCTTCCCTCTTGCATGACCGCCTTCCTCATGACAGCAGTCATGCGTCTACACCATTGCGAGGGACCGACAGCTGGTTTCCTCCTTCCTGTCTGCTGTCATTCTTGAATTTCTCTGTGTGCTTCCTCGAGGCCCAAACACCATCTCTAAAGCTGGCCTTATGCTGCTTAGAGTACAAAGAGGCCACTAGATTTGAATTTCCTCGGCTTTCCATCCCAAAATTTGACCAGCAGAGATGAAAATGTGGAATATGAGAAATAGCAGCAAGCAAAACAGTAGTGTTCACGACTGTAAACGTACAGTCTGAGTTTTGTAACTAATTGTATGTAAACGTACAATCTGAGTAGCTACTGTCCAACATGGTGCACAATAGCCACCTGAAGCTATTGAGCCCCTGGCTTATTACTATTCTAAATTGATGCACTATATATGTAAAAATATACCCTTAAACGTCTTTCTACAAAGAAAAGAAGAATGTAATTAATTTTGGTATAGAGTACACATAAGAAATGATACTACTTGGGATGTTTTGGGTTAAATAACATATCTCGTCAAATAAAACCTACCATTAAAATACATTTCATTTGTTTCTTCTTGCTGTTTTTAATGTGGCTACAAGAAAACTTTAAATTATATATGGGTTATATAGCAGTGTATTTCGATCAGACAGTGCTGGTCTAAATAACTGGGATAGTGGCAGTGAAACTCAATGTAATTGGCAAGAAATTCTTCCTTAAGAAAGCAATGGAATGCAAAACTGAAAAGACAAGTAACCCAATGGAAAAATGGGCACAGGATCTGAATGTACGTTTCTCCAAAGGTAGACAAGTGGTCAGTGCTCAACACCATAAAATGCAAATCAAAATTACAATAATACCCCACTTCATTCCCACTAGGATTGCCATAATTTAAAAAAATGGGAGGGGCGCCTGGATAGCGCAGTCGTTAAGCGTCTGCCTTTGGCTCAGGGCGTGATCCCGGCGTTCTGGGATCGAGCCCCACATCGGGCTCCTCCGCTATGAGCCTGCTTCTTCCTCTCCCACTCCCCCTGCTGTGTTCCCTCTCTCGCTGGCTGTCTCTCTGTCACATAAATAAATAGAATCTTAAGAAAAAAAAAATGGGAGACTACAAGTGTTGGGGAAGAGGTGAAAAAGTTGGCACCCTTGCACGTTGGTGGTAGGAATTTACAATGGTGCAGCCTCCATGGAAAACAGTTGGCAGCTCCTGAAAATGTTAAACACAGAGCTACCACAGGACCCAGCCATTCCACTTCCAGGGAAATGAAAACGTATTCACACAAAAAGTTGTGCAAGAATGTTCACAGCAGCATTGCTCATAATAGCCAAAAAGTGGAAACAACCAAATATCCATCAATTGACAAATGGGGAGGGGCACCTGGAGGGCTCAGTTGGTTAAGCATCTGCCTTATGGCTCACGTCATGGTGTCAGCAACCTGGGATCAAGCCCCGTGTCGGGCTCCCTGCTCAGCAGGGAGTCTGCTTCTCCTTCTCCCTCTGCCCCGACCCTGGCTCATTCTCTTTCTCTCTCTCTCTTAAATAAATAAATAAAATCTTTAAAAAAATTGACCAATGGGGAACCAAAATGTGGTGCATCCACACAATGGAATAGTATTTGGCAATTTTTAAAAAAATGAAGTACTGGTATGTGCTCCAACATGGATGAAATGTTGACAACGCAAGACCACATAATTATGATGCCTTTTATATAAAATGTGCACAATGGGCAAATCAGGAAACAGAAAGGAGATGGGTGGTTGCCTTGGGCTTGGAGGGGCTGGGGGGAAATGGGGAGTGACAGCTAAGGGGCACAAGGCTTCTTTTTGGGGTGATGAAATGTTCTAAAATCAGTTGTGGTAGAGGTTGCACATGAAACAGATTACAGCTGTTTCTGGAAGGGAACTTGACAGCGAGGGGACAAGAGTGTCCCTGTATATATATTTTTTACTACATATCCTGTGTGTGTACTGAATTTTATATCACATGTAATGTAACCTTTCCACAAGCAAATAAATAAAATAGGACTTTATGAAAAATCATATTAAGAATGACAAAGGAGTCGTAACTCCCAGTTCAATAAAAATTCAAAATGTATTAAGAAACCCAGTTAAATGTTTATACCAATACATATGCAAATCTAGATGAAAAGGATAATGTTTATGAAAATATAAATGTCAAAACTGACTCCAAAAAAAGGTAGAAAACAGGACCAGGCTAATCACCAGACAAGAAATTGAAAAGACAGCTGAAAACATACCTTCCCCCCTTAAAAAATAGCATCAAGTTCAGATAGGTTTATAAGTGAGTTCTTCCAATCCTTCAAAGAAAGATAATTCTTACATATAAACTCTTTCCAGACATAGGAAAATATCCAAGACTTCCCCACTCATTTAAAAGGGATAAATGTCAGTGCACTAAGATAGGCATAAGGGTAATGAAATGGAAGGGGGGGCACGGAGAGAGGCTACACACCAGGGGTTTGGTGGGACCCACACTACGGGTTCTACCTACGGATTTTAATTGGTTGACTTTATTGCCAACATTTTAAAAATGGGGCATTGAGGTGGGGGGGTTGACGCACGGGTGGCTCAGCTGGTTGAGCTTCTGACTCTTGATCTCAGCTCAGATCTTAACCTCAGGGTGGTGAGTTCAAGCCCTGCATTGGGGGCTTATTTTTTTTTAATTTAAAATTTTTTTTAATTTATTTATTAAAAAAACGACTTTTTTTTTCAGAAAAAATCAGACTGAAATAAAACATATGGAGCAGTTGTAATACAAATCACTAGAATGGTTATATGTTTAATTCCTATAAATCATTCGTGATTTGTCAAGCACTTAGCACAAACCAGGACCTTTTCATACTCTTTGTTTCTCAACAGAAGAAACACACAAACTTAGGGTATAAAGCAAGAGATATGAGTAGCCAAATATAAAGTAGATGGACAGATTGATAGATATCTGAAAGATACACCTTCTAGCAAAAATGGGATCCCATTTTTATGTACCAGATAGACAAAATGTAAAGCGCTGATGATCAGTGAGAGCAGCGGTGAGAATGTGAAGCTGGTGCGACCTTTTTGGAAACAATTTGAAAATACTTACTAAAAATTTAAATGAGGGACACCTGGGTGGCTCAGGCAGTGAAGCCTCCAATTCTTGATTTCGGCTCAGGTCGTGATCTCAGGGTGGTGAGATCGAGCCCCACATGGGCTCCACACCCAGCACGGAGTTTGCTTGAGATTCTCTCTCTCTCCCTCTGCCCCTCCCCTTGCTCGTGTACACATGCACACACCCTCTCTCTAAAATAAATAAACTCTTTTAAAATAAATACATTAAAATAAATAAAATAAAAATTTAAATGAGCACACCTTCAGACCCCAGGCAATTCATTTCTCTCTGTCTATCCTATAGAAACACTGGAAAATGCATTCAAATAGTCATGATACCGGTTTGCTATTGAGCCTAACAAGTTACCACAAACTAAACAAGTTAAACCAGCACAAAATTTGTTATCTCACAGTTTCTGAGGGCCAGAGGTCAGGTATATTTTTGTTGGGTCCTTGGCCCTGGATCTCACAAGATTGAAGTCAAGATGTCTCCCTGTGTGTTTTCTTCTAGTGGTTCCACTCAGGCAAGATCTGCTTCCAGGCTCCCTTGGGGTGTTAAGAGAACTCATCTCCTTGCAGTTGTAGGAGGGAGGTCCTGTTTTCTCCCTAGCTGTCAGAGATGAGCCACTCTCAACAACTAGAGGTCATTCTCAGGTCCTGGGGGGGGTCATGTGACCTTGCCACACGACCCTCTGTCAGCACGGTCACATTTCAGATCTCTCCCTTCAGAGATCCCCTTTTAAAGGGTCCTCTGTTTAAACAGGACCACCCAGAATATTCCAAATCCATTAGCTCCAAATCACAGGAGTTCTGTCCCATCCTCCTCATAGTGCAACAGGGGTGGGAATCTTGGGACTATCTCAGCATTCCACCTGCCACACCCACGAACAAGGATGTTCCTGCCAGTAGTTTGTGAAAATGAAAGCTTAGGAACAATTTAGAAATAAACTATGAATCAGGATACAGCCTATCCATCTGTACTACAAAATACTGGGCCGGCTGCATTGTTCAGTTGAACGAGACAGATCAGTGTGACACAAGTTTAAAAAAAAAGGCAAGTAAGTTACAGAACAATACATACAATAGGATCTTATTATGTAGAAATAAATAAATACTGACTTCCTGCCTCTATACTTGTTCTCAGGCCTCAGAGAGGCCTTTTCAAAATTCACATCTGATCCTGTCACCAGCGTTGCGCCCACCCTGCCCCCTGGCTGAAAACCTGACCTTGGAGTCCCAAGTTCTTAGGGTAAAGCCTCAACAAATCTTTATCCCGGCCTACCCGCATCTCTGCTGCTGTGCTCTGAGCCCCTACCAGCACACTTCTGCCCAAGACGTCTTAGTTGCCCATTTCACCTGGCTAACTCAGGTCCGTTGTTCAAAACTCAGTTCAAATGACACTCTCCTTGGCCCAATGCCCCTCCACCCCCCAGAGCAGCCAGGTACCGTTACAAGATCTCTTCATGTTCCCTCATTCTTCCCACAGTTTGTAAGTGTTCGTTTACTGTTGTGATTATTTGCTGGATAACTGTCTCCGCCAACAGACACTAAACTCCACAAAGGCAGGACCCAATCTGGTTTTGCTTATCGCCGCATCACCCCAGTGCCTGGTACTCTGCCTGGCATAAAGTAGCAGCCTAACCAATCTGGGCTTCACGAAACAACAAATGAACTCCCTTCTCGGTCTCCAGATTCCCCTTCTAGAAGCTTCGCCTTCCTGTGTCTGTCCATCAGACATCCCCTCATCTGTGTGCATCTGTCTCCTAGCACTCAGCGTCCTGTACCGGACGTTTGCTCACAGTCCAAGCTTCCCTACCAGACTGTGAGCTCCTCCCCATGGCAACCAGCCCAGAGACAAACCCAGTAACCTAGCGATGGGTGAATGGAAGGACGACAGCTCTGCCTCTCTCTTATCTCCATTACTCCTCTGTGGGTGTCCTGTTTGGGGGTGGCCTGGGCTGATGAGGCTCAATGCGGCTGGCTGACACCCTTCCAGCAAGGAGGACTGGCACTCTTCAGACAGAGCTCTGGGAGAGGCAGACTCGCTGTGGTGGCTGGGGTGGGGTGGGGCGGAGGGAGTCCCAGTCAGGAGGAAGAAAATGGTCAGTGGCGAGTGTGGCAACAGGCAATGGGAAGTGTAGTCAGCATGGAGGAGGCCCAAAGCAAAGGGCAGGGCAGCTCACCAGGCAGGAAGGTCCCTGAGAGCAGACCCTGCTCTGAGTAAGAGATCAGAGAGGGACCCCCGGAGGGCCCATTGCAGGACAGGGCCCGGCGCAGCCTCCCGGCTGGATCACAGGCCATAACCCAATCCCCTCGGCGTCACCTTGGCAAACACAGTAGTGTCCTCTGCTCCTAAGATGGTACTCCATATACCCAAATGGGTGACCTTGAGGAAGGGGCTCTGGGACCCAGTCCAATCAGGAGTCTTGTTTTCCCAAGATAGTCAGAGGGAGGAGGAGCCTACGCCAGCTAGACAGAAGACCAACGTCAACGCCCACATGGCTGAGTATCCCGTCCCAAGGGCTAGGCTGCAACGCTGAGAACCGGAAGCAAGAAAAGTGTAGAGCAGAGCGCCTGGGTGGCTCGGTTGGTTAATCGTCTGCCTTCGGCTCAGGTCACCAGACCTGGGCTCCCTGCTCAGTGGAAAATCTGCTTTCTCCCTCTGCCTCTGCCCATCCCCTGCTCATGCTCTCTCTCTCTCTCTCTCAAATAAATAAAATCAAGGAAGGAAGGAAGGAAGGAAGGAAGGAAGGAAGGAAGGAAGGAAGGGAAGAGAGAGAGAGAGAAAGAGAGAGAAGAAGAAAGAAAGAAAGAAAGAAAGAAAGAAAGAAAGAAAGAAAGAAAGAAAGAAAGAAAGAAAGAACAAGAAATCTAGAGGACCTACTTAAGGACCTCCTGCCATCATGGGCAGCCACCACTCTATTAAGCCTCCCCGATCCCCAGCTAGAAACATCTCCCTCCTTTCTCCTCCCACCAGGTCGAACCATTTGAAACTGCTGACAGTCCACTGTGTTTGTCCCACAGGAATGGCAATTTCATATGGCTCGATCTAACACACCAAGGGCTTTTGATGGCAGAGCCTCTGTTGTTTTCATTTGTTTCTCTGCCAGTCTTGCCATATGGTAGATAAGATATATATGAACAGAAGAAGTTGTTGGTTTTATGAATTTGATTTTTCTCTGCCATGTAAGTCACCGGTCATTCCTTAGAAGGTTACGCTAAAGCCCTTAAATGAAAATCAGTGTGTGTACAGCCCTTTATTGTGTGCAGTGCGGCACCCCTGCAGTCAGGTATAAACACGAAGAGAAAGGGAACTGAGATCAGCTAAGAATGTATCGGGGCCACTCACTGTGCTTTTATTCACCCATTGATTCACAACGACAATCTTGAAAAGGAGATTGTTGGTCCCATTTCAAAATTAGGGAATGAGCCTAAAGACCAACTTGTTTTTTAAATATTTTATTTTTTTATTTGAGAGAGAGAGAGAGAGCAAGTGTGCACACGAGCAGGGGGAGGGGCAAAGGGAGAAGCGGACTCCCCGCTGAGCAGGGAGCCCAATGTGGGACTCGACCCCAGGACCCTGAGACCATGACCTGAGCCGAAGGAGATGCTTAACCGACTGAGCCACCCAGGCCCCCCGTGAGACCAATCTTAAATATAAACAAATAACACATGCCATTAAAAAAGTAGGGACCCAATCTCCCAGATGTCAAGGCAACAGAGCGAACATCACAGAACTGGTACAAATGAGGACACGAACTCCGGTCTACGTCGTTCTAAGGCAGATGATCTTCCCACCTTGCCACTTAAGGAAATTTTCTTAGAAAGCATTTTGTTCATACCCAGTGAATGAGCACACCCTAGAAACAGATGAGTTCTCCTGGGGGAGGACAAACACACAAACACAAGCTGACAACAATGAAGAAATTACTGAAAAGTTAACAAGGTGCCTCCTTAAAGATTCTCAAGCATTACAGTTCTCTGTTTTTGTAAAAACAGCCCATTCTTGTGTGAACTGTGCGTGAGTCCTGTGTACTTCTGGCAAAGTGTCGTTCCTCCACACTTGTCCCGTGTGCTCCAATTTCATTTCCGTGCCTTTCTCTGGTATTGGGAACTACGGGCTGGGCGTCTATTTCTGGAAAGGAGGCTCCTTTCGAGGCAAGTCTGATACGCCATACAAATTGAGGTGCTTGAAACACTACTGATGAGTCCTTCCACAAGGGCCTTGTTTCTGAGGCCGTCCTCATTTCTGCATATATTAATGTTGAAAAATATCCGCTTCCTACCCTCCGCACCCAGCAAACAGCCCTCTTGTGCTTGATGTCGCCCGTCTGTGAAGGACGAGAGATGGATTCTACCCTGGATTCCAAGCCCTGAACGCCAATGCTTTCCGAGCAGTTTCCCCTGCTCCTGCCTGGTTCTGCATTCTTGTCCTTCTGGGCCACCGGAGTCTGAAAACTGAAGAGCTGCAGCCACGATATAGGGCAGGAAGGAACAGAAAAGTGAACGTGTGCAGAGCAGAGAGTCCAGAAATGAAAATCCTGAGGGTATGCAACGAACTCGTGCCATGCAAACTGCTGAGACCCCCACCCCAGACCCTCCAGTAAGGACAGGCAGGTCAGAGCACATGTGTCGGAGTTTGGGGAGTCGTCATGCCCAAGTCACTTCACGCATTTAATGGGCACCACGTGCCAGGTCCCCCAGCCCAAATTCTAGGCACTGGATCATGCTCTCCCTCTCTTAAAATCCATTATTCTCCATTGTGCCTTCATTCGGATAGATCAGACTTCTGGAATCTAGACCCGGAATTTGCAAAACGAAGGCAAAAGCTAAAAAAAACACAATTAAGGTTATGCAAAGGAACTTTCAAAATAAGAATTCTTCCTTAGTGAGCACGTGGGGCATCCTAAGAACACGAGCCTTGTCTTTACTGCCCTTATTGGACGAAAGGGATGTGCTGCACACATCAGGAGGCAGCGGGAGTGGCGAGCTACCCAGGATTGCAAAAGAAAAGTCACTGCCAAGTGATAAAGGGAAAGGAGAGGGAAAAAGAGCCGTTCAGCACTTTAAAAGCAGAAAAACAAAGCACTGTCCCCGCCCTCCCTGCTCCATCTCTCAGTTTCCTTGGTGAAATAAAGGTGGGATTAGAATTAAATAAAGCCACTCAAGTTTCTCCTTGGACTCAGTCTATGCCACAAATAATCCGTTTGCTGCCTGGGACCTTATCTGAAGTTTCTGTCTTCAGTTATCTGTGTGTGGATAAGAGAATCAAAGGAAATTTTCACTACCTGTTTCAGCTACTGGGCTTGGGTAGAAAGGTGGACTCCATTCCTGCAAAATAAAAGAACTACTTAATTTTCTAAGAAAATTTTCCCTTTGAAATAATTAGAAGCAGGGGAGGGGGGAAGATGCGGGCGGGCGGCGGGCGGGGGGGGGGGGGACCACAAGGGCTTTGGAAAACCGTGAAGCACAAGAAAGAGCATCAGGACAGCAGGGTGACAGGTGAGTCAGTAGGGACATCTGCCTCAGCCCCAAGGAAAAGAACACATGCAGAGAAAGCAGCCCAAGGATTCCTGCGTCTCGTTGAAATAAATCTCAGTATTTCAATCATCATCTTAGGGAATTGTAATCTAGTTCTATCTCTAAATAAAATTATTCTTCCATTACCTTTTTTTTCTTTTTTAACAGGGTTCCCCCCCAAAGCAGAGCCCAACACGAAGTCTGAACTCACGACCCTGAGATCAAGACCAGAGCTTAGATCAAAAGTCAGACGCTTAACCAACTGAGCCAGCCAGGCACCCCGCAAATAAAATTATTCTTAGTCGGCCTCAATTTTAAGAAGATACTGGCAGAGACAAAGGCATTAATTAAACAGAAAGCAAAGTGACAAAGAAACTTCAGAAAATTTGGAAATGATTGACTTATTTTGTGGCTCCCTCCTCAGATGCTGATACCCACCTAGAAAAATCCCCTTCTCCCTTCTCTCCTTATCCAAATAGTTAAGGAGACCATGCCCCATTCTTTCACCTTTCACTCTCCATGACTCATGCAACAAACATCCAATCTCCGTCCCAGCCTCAGTTCTTTGCCAGTGTCAAGCAAAAGCTAAAAGAACCCACCTCTCTTTGTCTCTGTCTCCCTCTCTCTCAGTTGTCTTAGGTATGGGCCAGGAGCCTCCCTTCAGCTCCTCTTCGTGGAATAGCTGCACCAACACAGTCTCGTCACCGAAAGCTGACAGGAAGGAACTTTCTGCAAAATATCAAGTAAGTAATACACACCACACAGACGCGCTTTAATCTCAAAACTGTCAGAACTGCTCCTAGCAAGCTTTTCTACTTCCAGGAAACACCAACAGCAACAAACAACCGTATTGTACAAGAAAACAAACAAACATCTGGAGTTGCTGATGTAGGACACAAAAATGAGGAGATGCAGATCCTCGCTGACATGGCTAATAAGAAACCTCTTCTATTTGCCTCCCCTGCACCAATAAAATATAGGCAAGGATGGTGTAATAATTGCTAATATTTACTGAAGCACTCGTCATGTGCCAAACTCTGTGCGGACTGTTTCACTGAGGCCTCACAACGATCCTACGAGGTCGGTACCATTATTATTCCCATTTTACAGATGATCCGCTGAGGCTTACAGTGTCTAGGAGGTGGCAACACCACTCTGCATGCAGTCTTCCTACAGGACCCATATTCTGGTTTTTTGTCAGATTTTATTTATTTATAATAGAGAGGGAGCACACACAAAAGCAGGGGGAGGAGCAGAGGGAGAGGGAGAAGCAGATTACCCGCTGAGCAGGGAGCCCGATGAGGGACTCCATCCCCGGACCCTGGAATCATGACCTGAGCCAAAGGCAGACGCTTAACCGACTGAGCCACCCAGGCACCCCTGACATAGCCCTTTCTATCTTTACTCCCCAGTAAAATTTTTTTAATGTTAGTATTTCTAATAATCCAGATAATTATATTTTTCTCTGTTTCTGCACGTAACCATTAAATTTTTTTTGCCAGTTAAAATATTCGCAAAGAGGAAGTTTTTGAAGTCTTTCAAAGAATATATTAACAAAAAATGGGAACAACATTAGTGTAGCTAATACCTGACGTTTATTGAATGTTTATTATTTTCCAGTTGCTAATTTCAAAAATGTCAATGTTTTATCTCATTTTTCAGAGCAGCTCTAATATTATTCTCACATAATAGATAGAAAAATAATGTGTGGAGGGGCGCCTGGGTGGCTCAGTTGGTTAAGCGTCTGCCTTAGGCTCAGGTCATGATCCCAGGGTCCTGAGATCGAGTCCCGCATCGGGCTCCTTGCTCAGTGGGGAGTCTGCTTCTCCCTCTACCTGCTGCTCCCCCTGCCTGTGCTCTCTCTCTCTCTGACAAGTAAATAAATAAAGTCTTAAAAAAATAATGTGCGGAGAGGTAAACTAACTTGCCCACTCCTGTACAGGTAAGAAATGCGCATATCTGATTCTAACGCAGGCACTTTGACTCAAAGTCTGTCTGCGTCACTTTATGCTACGCTGTTTCCCTGAGTCTCTTTTTTTTAATTTACATTTTTAAGTCAATTTGAGCATAGCTGACACCCAATGTTACCTTAGTTTCAGGTACACAACACAGGGATTCAGCATCCCTGTACCATGCTGTGCTCACCCCAAGGGTAGCTCCCATCTGTCACCATACGAAGCTATGTCATTATCACGACTATGTTCGCTGTGTTGGGCCTTTCGCTCCCATGACATGTTCGGCCATAACTGGAAGGCTGTATCTCCACTCCCCCTCACCTATTTTTTTGTTGTTGTTTTAAAGATTTTATTTATTTATTCGACAGAGATAGAGACAGCCAGCGAGAGAGGGAACACAAGCAGAGGGAGTGGGAGAGGAAGAAGCAGGCTCATAGCGGAGGAGCCTGATGTGGGGCTCGATCCCATAACGCCGGGATCACGCCCTGAGCTGAAGGCAGATGCTTAACCGCTGTGCCACCCAGGTGCCCCCCCCTCACCTATTTTGCCCATCCCTCCCTCCGCTTCTACTTTCTAACCCTCCTTTGCAAAGATGACCTTATTTCCTTCCCCAGCAATCCTGAAAACTCAGGGAAGTCTGACTTGAGTTTCTGGAAAATCGGAATGGAAGGGCTAGAAACTATCAGTAGAACACACATCGTGTGGCCAAACATTTTCGAATTCTCCTCCATTTTACTCAGTGGCTTAGATAGAACGAGCTGGTGGCAAGTAACAAGAAGCAATTGAGGTCAGGTCAGTCTCCTGAGTCCTATCCTCTGCTCTGTCCCTCGCAGTCAACATTAGGGAGACATTAGAACTTAGTGGTTAAGAATATGGGTCCTGGGGGCGCCTGGGTGGCTTAGGTGGTTATGTGTCTGCCTTTGGCTCAGGTCATGACCCCGGAATCCCAGGATCGAGCCCTGCATTGGGCTCCCTGCTCAACAGGGAAGTTTACTTCTCCCTCTCCCTCTGTGAGCTCTCTCGCTCTCCTTCTCTCTTAAATAAATAAACAAAATCTAAAGCAAGCAAACAAACAAAGGGCTATGTCAGGTGTTGGCAACCTTTCAAAGCATGAAGTCAAGGTTCTGATACTTCGCACAGGGACTGAGAAACCGGAGTGGGGGTGGGAAGAGGACCATGGGTGGTTGCTCGACTCTCCCAGCAATGAGAGCAGCAGGAGGCCCCAGTGCTGTATAAACGGAAGCTACTCATCAGCGCACCTGCTTGTGCGTGATATATGAAGTACGCACACTCATGCACGATAGATTGCGCCTACACAGTCTGCCAGGGCTCATTCAGTGACCGACGGGCAAAGTCTGTACTGGAGACCATATACCTCAGCTTTGTCTCCCAAGAGCTGATGATCTATGGAGACATGGGATAAATAATCATGAAAATGGCTCCAAAATACATATTAGAGAAGGAAAACAAGAAAGAGCTGGTATTAACAGCTCAGGGGTAATGGGAGAGAAACGGGGAGGGGGTGAAGCGAGCCAGGAGTTGGGATAGTCTTGGAGCAGCAATGACAGGGCTCCTGGGGTAGAGTGGCCCTTCGGCCTTTGTCACATGCATGTTTGAGAGATGAAGCACCAGTGCCACCTCTGTTTTTATGCTTTCCACTCTTGTGGGGGGGATTTTCAGCCTTCTTCTACCCAGGGCAAGTCCCGCAGGAGTAAGCGCCCAGTAAACAGCTGGCTGAATCGATAAATGGGAAAGGGTTCTGTTGGTGCATTTATTCAAAATGTTTTTGTTTATTCAGTAAGTCCTGTGGTGCTTTTAAAGTATGTCCATAAATTCTTTGATGTTCTTCCCTTCAGAGAATGGAGCCTAATTCCCCTCCCATTAAGTGTGACTATATTTAATCACTTCTAATAAATACTATGTAGCCAATATACCTGAAATAATGGCCCTCCTGAGATTAGGACATACAAACAATAGCAGTTTCCTTGTTCTTTCTCTTGAATTACTTTCTCTGAGGGAACTCAGCTCCCATGTAATGAGGGTACCTAAACAGGCATCTGGGAAAGTTCACATGGGGTGAATAGCAAAGGCCTCCCGCCAATGGCCATGGAAGGGAGCCATCTTAGAAGAAGAGCCTCTACCCAGTCAAGCCTTCAGTGGACTGGGAGACATCTGGCCTGCAACCTCACAGGAGAAGCACCCAGCTAAGCTATTCCAGAATTTCCAACCCACAAGAAAACTATAACATAATAAATGTTTGCTGATGTGGGGTGCCTGGGTGGCTCAGTTGTTAAGTGTCTGACTCAGGTCATGACCGCAGTGTCCTGGGATAGAGGCCTGCATTGGGCTCCATGCTCAGCACAGAGTCTGCTTGCACCTCTCCCTCTCCCCCCCACCGAATAAGTAAAAATAAAATCTTTAAAAACAGTGTTTGTTGTCTTAAGCTATTAAGTTGTGGGGTCATTTGTTATGCAGTAATGTATACCTAATACAGGATTCTACCCTACTAAGTACAAGGCTTTGGAGATACAACGATATGTAAGGTATGTCTGTCCCGCCCTCATAGAGCTCAACCTATTAGGCAGCATACAGAGAGACACATGCTCTCATAGAAAGAATGAGGTGCTGATGAGCAGGAGATCCAGGGAAGCACAATGAGGGTCATCCAGCCCAGTATAGGAGGTCACAGCTAAGTGATACCTAAGCTTTAGACCAAAGATAAGCAGAAATTATCCAGATACATCAGTCTGCTAGGGCTGCCATAGCCAAGTACCACAGACTGGGTGGCTCAAACAATGGAAATTTATTGTCCTCAGTTCTGGAGGCTGTAAGTCTGAGATCAAGGTGTCAGCAGAGTTGTGAGGCTATAAGGTTGTGGGGCTGTGAGGTAGGGATCTCTTCCAGGCCTTTCTCCTTGGCTTATAGATGGCCATCTCCTCCCTGTATGTCTTCCCATCATCTCCTCTTTATGCATCTCTGCATCCAAATTTCCCCTTTGTATAAGGACAGTAGTCATACTGGATTAGGCCCCATCCCAATGACCTCATTTCACTTGACTACCTCTGTAAAGACCTGATCTCCAAATAAGCACACACTCTGAAGTACTAGGGTTAGGAATTCAGCATATGGGTTGGGGAACACAATTCGGTCCATAGCACCAGGTGAAAGCCTATGAGGACATGGGAGAATAGTTCACGCAGATGGATTAGCTTGTCCTAAAGACTGTAAAGGCAAGACATAGCATGTTAAGTTGGAGAATTATGAGTGTAAAGTGAGGGAATATAGCAAAAGCTGGGGCCAGGTCATATAGGGTCTTACAAGCCATGTTAAAGCATTTCCATTTTATCCTAAGAGCAGTAGCAACCATTGAAGAGTTTTATGCAGGGAGGTCACATCACCAGGCTTGCATTTGAGGAAATTCGCTCTAGCTGCCTGGCTGAGAATGGATCGGCAGGAGCAAGAATCCCCACAGGGAAGAGCAGTTAGGTTACTGCAGGCCGCCGGCAAACGAGGGTGGTGGTAGTGATGGCCTGGGAAAAAGCAGAACATTCAAGTAATTATAGAGTGAGAGGCAACAGTATTTATTGAAGAGCTGTAGTGGGAGTGGGACAAGAAAGAATCAAGGATGATGCCAAGTCCCCTGGCTCGGGCAAACAGGTGGATGGCCCGTGGTAGCCTCCACAGAGAGAGGATGCAAGAAAAGGGTTTGGGGTAAAGAGGACCAGTTCATTGTCAGACCTTCTGGGTTTGAGGTTAGTGCGAGCCCCACAGACTAGCTGGTTCCAAAGCAGTGAAGAAAAAGCTGGTCTGGAGACAGATACGTGGGAGCCATTCACATCAAGCCGATAATTGAAGCCCTAATAATAATGAGAGTGCCTCGGGCAAGAGCATGGATCTTTGGAGAGCAGCAACCTGGAAAGACAAAGCATAGGCCAGAGAGATAGGAAGAAAACCAGGTAATCAAGAGAACAGATTCATTCAAAAGATGGCAGTCAGCAGCAAATTATGCTGAAAGTCAAATAATAGGAACTGAGATGTGCCCCTTGAATACAGTGACCAGGATATTGTTGATGACCTTGGCAAGCACATCAATCTCAGTGATGCTCATTTGGAGTCTATAAAGTAATCTTAATAGTCTTAAATATATTAAAAAGATCCTTCTTGGGGAGTGAAGCATGGGAGACTATGGACTCTGAGAAACAAACTGAGGGCTACAGAGGGGAGGGGGTGGGGGAATGGGATAGACCGGTGATGGATAGTAAGGAGGGCACGTATTGCATGGTGCACTCGGTGTTATACGCAACTAATGAATCATCGAACCTTGCATCAGAAACCAGGGATGTACTGTATGGTGACTAACATAATGTAATAAAAAAACATTAAAAATTTAAAAAAAAAAGATCCTTCTTTCTTTATGAATGGATAAAAGGGGAGCTTCTTAGCCACCAGTATCACCCCAAAATCCCTTTGCAAGCAGGTACCCCACATTGGATTGGCAGAATGGCTCCAATATTTCCTAAGTCCAATGGAGAACTCACTAAGACAGCCCTGAGACAGGACTAGAGGAACCTACTATTAAAATAAAAGGTGAGCTTCAGAACAGCACCTCCACCTAACGTCCTCCTAGAACACAAGAAATAAATCCTCTTTCGGGGAAATGTGGGGAGACGACTTCATGTCTAGTGCTGTCACGGGTACAGGCAGGACCCTGTCCAAAAGGGCCCTGGCAAGCTTCTCTTTCTCTGGACAGCATAGCCTCTGTGCCTAAGTTTGAAATGTCTAACAACCCTGCCCTCGTTACTTGTCTCGTCCCTCTTCTGGAAAATAAGGATGACGATACAACTCAGCACAGAGGGCAGAAGAGGATCAAATGGGGTTACTCAGCACAGTGCTAGGTACATAGTAAGAGCTCAGGGAAATATTTTTGTGATAGTAAATAACATACTGTGGGTAGTATAAATACTATTTGTGCTAGATCCCAGGGACCCTCAGAAATCCTCCTTTTTGCATTGCAACTTAGGAGCCTGCGGGTCATTCTCACCCTCCCCTCACCACCTGCACCTCCATCACCCTGCCCTGCCCACACACTGCTCTCCAAGAACAGGAACTCAGTCTCACGATTCCTATCACACACCCAGCGTCCCGTGTGCCTGGCACATGGCGGTAAGTAAATAATGTTTGTGGAATGAGTTAATAAATTCCAAGTGTATCTACTAAAATGTACTTAGGGGAGTAGAGAAACACTGCTTCCAGGAATGGAAAAAGTCATGTATGAGGGAGTCACGGAAAGGCTGCTAAGTCTGAAGAGGAAAAGATCTGGGGCTCACACCATATTCTGGGTGAGAGGCATGGAGATCCACTCTTCAACAAAGTTCAGAGAATGAGCAAAGCAACAGAGCAACCTGACCGCACAGCAGGAAGAAAAGATAACAGCAGTGTGGGGTTTTGTTGGTTTTTTGCCCTTGCAGGGGAACTCCCTTTGTAGGCAACAGAACCAAGAGAGCAGTTACAGACAAATGCATATCTGTTGGTAATGCCGAGGGCTGCAAATTTCTATCACATCGTTAATCAGGAGGTGGAAGTGGCAAGGGTCTGGTGAAACAGTGACGATTTGGGAACACCAAAACACAAACAAACCCCCAACATAATCTAGCAAAACCCAACAAATGACATGACATTTCAGACCCAGCAGGAGACAAAACACAGACCCCCAAAGAGGAAGTGATGTATTCACCCTAGCCAAACAATGAAGTCAACACTTTGAAAGGAGAAAAGAAAATCAAGCACAAAGGGACAGCCGAAATTCCTTAAAAGAACATGGAGGGCTGTGTCTGAAAGGGCTGAAGTTAGCAGCATCCTAGCCCAATCCCTCTCCCTCCCTCCCTCCCTCTCTCTCTGTCTCTCTCTCTCTCTCTCCCAGTCAGCCCTTGTTGGCAGACACTTATGGGCTTTTAGGCTCTGGAATGACCAAAGAGAAGTTAAAGTCTCCCTCCCCTTACTAACAGAATGTCAAGCAAGCGACACAACCTGAGGTCAACGTGGAAAAGAATGGAAGCAGAGGGGGAGGGCATGTCACAGAGTGGCATAGTGGCAACGATGGCCCAGTGACTCCGAATGCTATTCAGTGGACGCCTAGAGTTGACAATAAGATGTAATCTTCCACGTAATGATGCTTTGCCGGAATAGGACCTCTTAATCCCAGTTATCTCAAAGAAACATAAACATTAATTAGGTGTTCCCAATGCCTCTAGGGGAATTCCATTTTCATCTTTCATTTAACTGAGAAACTGAGGTACAGAGAGATGAAGGAAATCGCCCGAAGGGTAGCCGTGTGAGTCAGCAGCCTGACCAGGAAGCCAGGGCTGTGACTCCTCGCTTCCTGGTTTCCTCTCTAAATATTAGAGCACATTCCCTTCTAGAGGCAGCTTTCCAGGAGAGAAGGCAAAGGAGCTTCAGGTCATCCTGGGGAGGGGCAAGATACCTGCCAAAAGGCGCACCCAGGTCAGCAGAGAACAAAAGTTTTTCTTCCAAGATGGGGCTCTCCCCTTCCTTTACCAGCATTGCTCAGCCTGGATCATCAAGTTACCTCCTGTCCTGACTTCGTCCTCCCTCAATGGGCGCTGTCCCCACGCGCCATTCTAAAGCGGCGGCTGCACGAATTAGCAGGACTCTGTCCCTAGAGCCCCAGAACCCAATTGTGCCCCAGGGTGTGCCAAAAGCTCCCCGCGTGTGCTGTGCATTGTAAAACGCTGGCACGTGCTTTGGCCAAGGATTTTGTCCCTCTTAACGGCCACCAGAAATTTTGTTTGGCCATCTGTCCCTCTAAAGCGAAAAAGGGAAAGAAAGCAAAGCAAAGGCTGTAATTGCTTCTTATAAGCCTCCAAAGCTGAGTGGAAGTTTAACCAACTTCAAGGAAAGTACACGCACACTACACCCCCAACCGTTTGAGGACTTTCCACTTTTTAATGCACCAGAGCCAGATTCTGGAGCAGAGGGACGGTAGCGATTATTCTAGAAGTTATATCATAGATGGTGTAACATTACCTTCTGCCCACTGGGATCTTGTCAGCCATGTGTGCCTGGTCTATTTTGAGACCCATCTGAGCCCGCTACCTGGGACAGGGGCAGTGCTGGCAAATCAACGTTCGGCTGACAGAGGTTTAACCCGCCTCATCTGGTCAGGAGCAGCAGCGAGAGCGAACCATCCCAGCAGCTGACTTTGTGGTTTGAAAGACTGCTTTTCCTTCAACAGAAAATTTCAAGGCATAAACTGCAATTGCAACCTAAATCAACCAGCTTTGGGAAGAAACACAGACACGCCTTTTTACTTGGATTTCTTTGTGATTCAGGCAAGAGGGCAAACAGTACCATATTGCTGAACTCTTTCCCAAAGGCAGGGCTGAGAGCCAGACTCCCCGGCAGGCAGGTGTAACAGGTGCTGGGTATGCAAAGGCCCTGTTCATTGTCTTGGGTTTACCTATGGGAGACACTGGCTTTTCTCTTTGCCCCTGGCAGGTAACCAGTTCTTAGGACCTAACCTCACACTATATTTTCAGCTATTTCCACAAATTATGCAGCTCCCTGGTCTCACTGGGGGGCGTTAGCTGCTTTAAGAGGCAGCATTCTAGTCTTCTCGCTGTCCTGTCCCTCACTGCCCACCGCCAGCCGCCAGGGTTGCTACCTGCCCCTTAGCACATGCTTTCTGCATGCTGCCTCACTGCACTGGACCCAGAAACCACTGTTGCTGGCCTTGCTGACACACGCCCCTTCCTCCCAACTCCCAAATATAAGTGGCTCCCTCTTACTTCTGCATCAAGGGAGTGGTGAGGATTTATGCAGCGCCTGGGAGATATTTTAAGATATCAGCCCATCTGACTGCCTACATTTGGTTTTTGTCTTCCTAATAAGAGAGGAGAAAGTGTTTATTTCTGGCAGACGATCGTCATAGATTTGAAGGAGGGGTGATTGGAAAGGCTTCACCTCCTTCCATCTCAAAATGAGAGGGACACTGAGGAAGATGACCAGATAAGTCCTCAGCTGATGGCAAAACAGCTGGAGGTTCTATAAAGAGTTTAGAGGTGAGAGTGAACCCAGATCCAAGCACTCGAGAGAGGCTAGCGGTGAAGTCAAACTGAGAAGATGCCCCATTTTCTTTAGCCTCCATATGTGTCCAAGAGTGGGATCTTTCGGCTTCCATATGTCATTACTGACTTAATAGCTATTGTGTGTAATATCCTCTTAATTAACTTCTACTTAGGCAAATAATAAATAATCTCCCTTTCTGTAGGACTCATTCGTCTCAAAAATAATTTCCCCTCTTCCTTAAGGTAGTAAGATCTAAAGAAGTCTTTCAATAGCTCCCCTTTTTTGATGACTATCTCTAGAAGGGAGAAGTTAGAAAGACCAGAATAATTAGGTTAAGTCATAACTAGCCCAGTGCCATCTGTGCGTTGAATGTGCGGGTGATCTTGGTAACGGTTAAGCCACTTATTAAACTAGTACTCACTGGGAAGCGATAAAGGAACAAGTGACTAATGATGGATGGTCTAAGGAAACAGCTGTCATTATTTGGGTTCAGTTTACACAATTCTCGCCTTTCCAAAGATAAGAATAGGCAGGTGCTTAAGTCATTAGACCCTAGAGCTGGTGAGGAGGCCCCACAGGGGTCCAAGCTCCTCTCGGAAGAGTGAGTGAGTAGTCTGTGCTGGTGGAGGATTTAGAGTCAGACCTAGGTTCAAATCCTCACACCGTCGCTTACCGGAGGCATGACCTTAGGTAAACATAACCTCTTTCAGCATCAAATTCCTCATCCGTCAAATGGAAGAATAATAGTATTCGCCTCCATAGTGTTGTTGTGAAGATTAGCAAAACATGCCAGGTGCAAAATAAGGGCTTAATCAGCAGCAAATAATGATTGGAGAACAAATAAAATGAAGAGGATTTGTTAATAAACATGAGACTTCCAACTAATCCTACCTCCAATTATGATTTGGACGCTTACTGTGTCATCCTTCACCCTGAACCCCACTCAGCAATGATGCCATCTGCTTGCTTGCTTGTGGTAATAATCCAAGACTAACATCCCTTAAAAAAAAAAAAAAAACACCCTGCTGAAAGGTGAGTGTATAGAGAGCAAGCAGAGAAACTTCGAGAATAAAAATTCACTCTGTATTAAGAGCCTTCTGAGACATTCTGAACAACATTTGCATTCCTGACAAGGTTCACCCAATTTTAAGTTTCTACTACTGTAAAAAGTTCCTGCAGAGATCTCTATCCTGGATATTTCAGGCCTGATAGTATGCATAGATCGGGAAAAGTCCTCTTGGCTCGGAGCGCCAGAGTGAGTACATTAAGTATAAAAAGTGGCGCAGAAGGTATGCCTAGAACTTCCAGTTCTGAGCGCCAATGATAAACCCATGAGTGCATTGAATTACCCCTGGAACCATTTTATCTCCTGTGGGATATACTATATAATGAAACAAAGAAATTAGTATGTGCTTCATAGAATAAGGCTAAAGGGAGAGAGAATGTGCTTTACCAAATATATGAACGAGAGCTTCTCACCTCACCTAGAGAGCTGGTTCTTGGCTTTTGTACCGCCCCCCCTACGTAAGAGCATAGCTCTATTTTTGGTACTCATTGATGTAAAACATACATAAGTATGGGATGATAGTATAAATTCAGAAAAGCTTTTCAATGCATTTGCAGCTTATTTGTGAATGACAAACACGGGCATTTGGACCGGCTGCATTTCTATGCCAGTGATTTTATTATTCGATCTACAGAAATTGTTGATGCACTAAAGCGTCTCTGACCCCTTGCAATAACTCAGTGCCCCCGAGGACGTATTCAGCCACCAACTGGGGCCACAGACTCGGAGCACAAACATGATGGGAAGGCAGGAAGGGATGCTCAACATATCCTGAAAGTTTTTCTGCAATTCAAACAAGGTGAGAGAAAACTACTTTCCCCTAAACCGCTGACCGTAAGAAGTTACTCTCATTTGGAAACTAGTTTCATCTCTATGTGCTTGGAAATCCCACCCATGTTACAGTTTCCCAGCTCCCTACAAAACAATAAGTATTGCCAATAAAATATTTATTGAATGATAATGATCTTGCTTATAACCTCCATGGTGTCTATCCCTTTAACCACATTCATGGTGTTGTCTTCGTGATATTTTGATAGTTTCCAGATGCAGGTACACCTTATATGAATAGAAAGAGGGGGAAAAAAAACCCCAAAGTCACTTAAAAATAGAACCAGAATTGTAGCTACCACATGTGTTTTAAATATATTACCCACACAATTAAGAATACAGTATTATAAACCAGCTCTATAAATCTTATAATAAAAACAGTAACACACCAACTCTTCTTAGCCACAAAGAGGCCCTTAATACTATTATTGATTCCATGATAATGTGGCTTTGGGATTGGCTTAATATTTTGTAGTAAGAATGTTAGCTAGCTGAGATAAATCGTAACACATCCCCTTGCGTGTACCTAAAATGGGGGGGGGGGGATCTTGTTGCAAGGCAGAAGCAAGCTCAGCATGAGCCTGCCTTCAGTATTCCTGCAAATCCTTTGGCTTTTTACTACCATTTAAAAGTGCTAAGAAAATTTAATTTTCAGACAGGGCCTCAGGCATTGTTCTGTAGACAACACAATTGAGATCTTTTGCCTTCAACTTCAGACCTAAACTAATCCAGGAAGAGTGAGGAAAGGTCTGTGTTGGTGTGAATACAATTTGTAAATTATAAGGTGCTAGCCTATGCAAATGTCAGCAATTAAAATTACTGATTACACTTCTCCCTGACCTTGACTCAACCGGTCAGAAAAAATAACTTTCTGAAACTTCCAACAAGAAGGTATTTCAACATTATGAAGAGACTTTTTTCCCTGGGAATATGCAGAAGTAGCGATAAGAGAATAACAAACTCTCGTAAGTATGGCAATTTATGTCATTTACGATCTTCATTCCCCTCCCCCCCGCCCCTGAAAAAAAATTGGATTATTTTAGTACCAGACACTATATAATTTCAGTGCAAATATTTCACTAGATATGTCAAAGACATGAGAATTCCTTTTCAAAAACAGCATTAATCCCAAGTCTACTTACACTTAAGCCAGTGACAATGATTCCTTAATAGTCTCTAATAAGTAAGTGTTCAAATTTCCCCCAAATGTCCCATATTTATTTTTTTATCAAATCTATCTTCAACTTTTAAGGATAGTGGCTGTTTTTAAGGAACTCAGCTGAAATCCCCTTACAGTTCCTCTTAGAAATATTTCTTTAAATAAGTGCTTAGTCATGGGGCATTTTATCACCGATTCAACAATCGCCCTAGGCCTTTACGGAGATGGGCCCACACCGCTCCACAGTAGAAAGCCTGCTGAGGCTTTCCTCAGTCTTTTCCCGTAGGGCAGCACTGCACAGTGCAAAGAGCTGAGAGTCAACAAACCTGAATTCTAATCTCCATTCGGTCATTAGATAACTGTATAACCTTGAGCAAATCCATTTTCTTCTCTGTGTCTCAGTTTCCAGGCCTGTAGAATGAAAGGGTCGGCCTGGGTCATCTCTACATTTCCTTTGGTTCTTAGGTTCAATATGTTTGATTTTATGTTTAATTAATTTCAAGTACTATATCTTCATGATGTTATCTGCAAAGATGGGAGCAGGTCTATTAGAGAAGAGAGCAGAGTATCTGAAATCATCAGACCTGTCAAATCCTGACTTGCGTTCCCTTGGGTAAGTCGTTAACCTTTCTAAGCCTCAATGTCAAATTGTATTACAATGATTTATCGTACTTACCCACCTCACCTACCAGACGCAAACTTCTTCGGAGCAGGATGTTATGTTTGTCTATCACCAGAGCCTAGTGTCTAGAACCTGGTACATGATACATACTGTGATAGAGTGAATATTATACATTTTATTCACTTATTATAAAAATCCGACCTTGCCTGTGACCTTTGGTAAGAGATGATTTTTTTTTTTTTTTGCTATGCTAAATTTCATCTCTTTGTAAATTGTTATATGCTTGCTTGCTTCTTCTGTTTTATTTTATGTTTGAGAGAGAGATCCGGGAAACTGGGCAGAGGTAGAGGGAGAGAATCTTAAGCAGGTCCACGCCCAGGGTGGAGCCCAATGCCAGGCTTGATTTTAGGAGCCTGAGATCATGATCTGAGCCTAAATTAAGAGTGGGACAGGTAACCCACTGAGCCACCCAGGTGCTCCTCCTTTTTTTTTAAAGTATACTTCTCTACACTCAGCACCAGTTTTCTTTTTCTTTTTTTTTTTTTAAAGATTTTATTTATTTATTTGACAGAGATAGAGACAGCCAGCGAGAGAGGAAACACAAGCAGGGGGAGTGGGAGAGGAAGAAGCAGGCTCATAGCGGAGGAGCCCGATGTGGGGCTCGATCCCATAACGCCGGGATCACGCCCTGAGGCGAAGGCAGACGCTTAACCGCTGTGCCACCCAGGCGCCCCCATTTTTATTTTTCTATAATGAGTTTTGCGGTCATTCTTTGGAGTCGTTGCTTAGTAGCTTAGTGCCAATTTAATAAAGCATTTTTATCAACTTCTACAAATCAAAATAATACAGCAGATAGTGTAACAGCAACATTATATATCAGATACATGAATTTTCTGATGAACGGAATGTTTACTGGGACTAGTTCCCTAAAAATGATCCTGATTCAGTTTCTAATAGAGCCGAATGGGAACAGCTGTGAATATTTCCTCAAATGGTCTCTCTCTTTTGTGTAAAGACACTGAATTTAGTTTATCATTTCATGACCCCCAATCACACTCAGGTACTATTTTGAAATGTGAACATTTTCCTTAACCGTGTTCAAATCTGGTGCAACTGTTAGAGCAGCATTTCCTGAAAGGAATACTAATCCTGAACATTCATGCTCACAAAAACCAGTGACTGGACAGACACATTTAGGAAAGCCTGCATACCATCACTTCTTGGCGATTCACAAACCCCTTAGCACACAGAAGATTCTGGAAAGTCTTGCTATAAAGCTATTTGTTGCATTTCTTTGTTGTATAACAAACTTGTTCATCTCAGCATTTTTCAAACTTCCTTATTCCATGTACCACTAAGAAAGAAAACTAGGACTCAAAGCTAAGATGCCATCAAATACGACATCAGAGATGTTAAAACTCAAAAACGTGCATCTTAGGTGAGAGGAGGTGTGGTAATAGGACCACAGAACCTTTTGTCAGACATCACCTACCGCCTCCTGAGGACCTAGCGTTCTCTGGAACAACACTCTGGACGCCTATGCTCTAGCCCAGAGCGTTCACAATTATTTCAGAGGAAGCAGGTAAAAGACTATGCTTTCCTATTAAGAAGTAAAAGAATAAGAACTTTGAAGTTAAAAAAAAAAAAAAAAAAGGAAATACCGGTCACCCGTTTTAAGTGTGAACCAGACCTTGTTCAGTTAAAAATTGCTAGGTCCGCATCAGCATGTTAACTGTCCAGCTGTCCTCAATAAGCATGTAAATCTCTTTAAATTAAGATGGCATGTAATTAAATCATTCAGCCTGTTGACGGGCTTCTCCACACAGGTAGTTTACTTTCACTTGAAGTAACCCATTTACCTCTGCAGAGCCCCACACCCTGAAGTGACTCAACTTCATAACACCACCATTAAAATCTCTAGCCCTTTACAGGCTAGGCTAGGGCGTAAAGCATCAGTAACTCTCCAGTGAGTCAGATGAAGTATGGGAGTGCTGGGGGAAGGTTGGAGGGCCTCGTAAATCTGCTTCCAGGGGAAGGGTGCGGTGCGTGGCCAGGGCTCCTCGGGCTCCCCTCTGCACCAGTGCACAGGCCTGGCCCAAGCCACCCGCGCACATCCTTCTCCATCTTGCCAATCTGAGCAAGACTCCTTCAGGGACAGCGTGTCCCTCCCCAGGCTGGCCCAGGTTCCCCATCTTCCCCGCACGCCTAAGTTCAGCCCCTCGGACGCTTCCGAACGTCTGAACTGCGCGAATCCAGCTTTCTGGACGCGAATCTGGGGGTTTCCCCGGGCTCTCCGGGCTGGCAGCACCGGCCAGGGCCTCGCGCCGTCCTTCGGGCCGGAACAAACAGCCCATGACCCCGGGAGGCCCGGGTCACCTTCACACTCGCCTCCGCCCCGCACCTCCCCCGGGGCCGGGGCCTGCCTCCCGCGGCGGCGCCCCCCTCGCCCAGCCCGGAGCCGCGGGGGGGGGGGGGGGGGGCTGGGGGGGACTTGTACGGGCTCCGTCGCGCTTCGCAGGGCGCCGCATCCGCCGCCGGGATGCTGGCAGCCGGGGGACGGCCTCGCGCGGCCCTCTCCTTATCCACCCGGCAGTTTCCATGGCTCCGCCGCCATCCTCCGCCCCTTCCTCGAGCAGAGCCCGGCGGCGGGCACGGGCCCGGCCCGGAGGGAGCCGCGGGGGGGGGCGGGTGCGGCGCGGAGCCCCGGGGTCCCGGGGCGGGGGCCGCGCGTCGTTCCCAAGCCCCGGGGGCACGCAGGGGCGCACCCCAGTCCTACCCCCCGGGCAGCTGTGCCACTTCCGCGGGCCCGGCCCGCCACCCCCGCGCTCGCCCGCACTCCAGGTCTGTTCCCCACCGGGCCAGGCGCCGGGGCCCCCGAGCGCAGCGCAGCCCCCGGCCCGGCCGGTTGGCGCGGGGGAGGGGCGCGGCGCAGGCAAAGTTGCTGAGTTGCCTTGCACGCTCAGAAGTTGCAGCTGAGACGGCAGCTTCCCGCCCCCTTCCTGGACTCGGCGGCTCGGAACACACACCCACCCGTCACCACCCGCTACCTGCCCTCGCCCCTGCGGCCCCGGCCCGGACTCGGCAGCATCCCCTCCCGGCGCCCGCGAGGAGCCCAGGTTTCCAGCGGAGTCGGGCTGGGGGCGGGCGCACCCCACCTCCCCGCTCGTCCGGGGGTTGGGGGGCAGGGAGGAGGGCGGGTAGGCTCCCCTCCACCCAGTCGCCGCGCGGCCGTGGTGCTTTTGCACTTTGCAAAGCTGAGAAGCCGGGCAGGCGTCGCCCACCGGCCCCCGCCAACCCGGCGGGGTTTGAGGAACGTGCACCGGGCAGCGTTCGCATCCCCTCCCGCAGGGGGGCTTTGCCTGGGCGGCGGGAGGGGCTCCGCTGGGGGCTGAGGTCGCCAACAGGTGCTCGCGAGCCCATGTGACCAGGGAGGGGCCGCGCAGGGGAAGCCGGGGGTGGGGGCGGGGGCGGGCTCCCTCCGGGTCCCCCGCAGAGCCCGACGCCGGGTGCACCCCGCCCGCGGCGGCTTAGGGAGGGCTCGAGGGTGGCTCTGCGGAGCGCCGGTACCCTCGCGGCCTGCCCGGGCGGGGGGCGGGGGGAGGAGGAGGAGGAGCAGGAGGGGAAGGGAGGGATGCGAAAGTGGGTCAGGAATGTAACTGGACGCTGCGCACCCCCACGCAGAGCCCCCCCTCCCGCGTTGCCGGCAGAGGCGGCCAGCGCCAGCCTTGGAAAGCGAGTCTTTTGCTGTTGTGGTTCCCCAGCATTATCGGTGGACGGTTACCAGGGGATCCCGAGGGATGTGTTTCCCTGTGACCCTCTGGGAAGAAAAACTTAGTTGCCTCAGTAACCGAGTTTTGCTTGGATGCAATGATGCAATGAATGTTCTAGGTGAGCCTTACCAGGACGAGGAGGCTGCGGTGGCACTAGGGGGTGGATTAACTTTTATTATTACTGAACCAAGGCGTGAAAGGAAAGCTGGGGACGAGGTGGGTTTTTGCCCTGCTTCGTGTTTGTTTTTTACTGTTTCAGAGGCCATAAATTAGACGTCTTTGCGTTAGAGTTGGAGTCTCCCAGATGCAGGCCCCGGCTGCCATAAATTTACCGAAGTTCTTAACAGACGCTGACTTAGTTGATACAAAGGTTTGAAGCTGATACCCTAGAGTTGGAAGGACTAGAGGACAGTGACAGTTTTGTATTTGGGGAAGGCTTGAGAAGCAAACATGAAAAGGCCTTTATTAAAAGGAGAAGAAGAAGAAAAACCCCAAAAACCCAGCCCTTCTCAAAGCAGAAGCAGTGAGAGCAGCCCAGCTGGTTCCCTCCTGAGCCCAGTGGCACCTCACACCCCAAGCATGTGATTAGGGGAGGGAGGGATCCAGATTTGAAAGTGATGGGCTTTGGGTTTGAATGCTGGTGACCCAGGCAGAGTCAAGGAAAAAAATCATAATGAGAGAAGAGACTGCAAAAAGAAGTTAGCGTCGTGCACTAGGCAGCTCAAAGCTCCCCGTGAGCACCCTTCCTGAGTTTTGTCCCATTTTTCCTTCTGGTTTTGTTCAGGGGACCTTAGTCAGAGGATGGGACAGGACTGTAGGAGCAAGGCCCAAAAACCTTAATGCCACAAGCTCAGAAAAAAATGTGCAGTTGCTGTAGTTTTATTCAGAAGCAAAACAGGGGTGTGTTATCCTTTAAAGAGACCTTAAGAGCCACCTGAAAATCTGACTTAGGATTTAATGTAAATTTCTGTTTCTAGGGCAACCCAAGATGAAGGGACCTAAATTTAGATTGTAGTCTGCATTAAAGAGTGTATATTCATAGAAAGCAAAAACTGGTAGTTTTTGTAAATTGAATCATATTCTAAATATGTAAAAGAAGAGGTTATTTTGTAGTGAAAACCTTGCTGGACATCTAACCATCCCCAGGTTATTTATCTCACTAGTAAAATGGGAATAATAATCATTAATAGTAATAGTTGGTCTTCTTTGGGTTGGGAGACTTGGACATTTTACATTACTTTCTGGATAGAGGAACTCATGTTCCCCTGGTGAAAGTCTTCATTCTTTCTTACAGTGTTGGCCTAAACTGTAGACCAACTACATTGGAAGCTGACAAGCCCCTTACATCGAAATCTCTTGCACTCTGAGTGTAAAGGGCAGAATTACACAATAGTTTTCTGGAAACTTGAAAAAAAAATGAACACTTTCGTGATCTTAGATTTTTGTCACTTTGTTAAGGGGCACGGTTTCCTTCTGTGTGAGATTATTAGACTTTAAAGCCTTGCTTCAAACCAGGATTGTTGCTATAGAAATGAATTGAACATTTAAGTAAAAAATGAAGTGGCAGGGCCGTCTGGATGGTTCAGTAGGTTAAGCCTCTGATTTTGGCTCAGGTCATGATCTCAGGGTCCTGACATCGAGCCCTGCATCGGGCTCCCTGCTCACTGGGAGTCTGCTTCTCCCTCTCCTCCCCGCTCATTCTCTCGCTATCTCTGTCTCTCTCTGTCAAGTAAATAAATACAATCTGAAACAAATACAAACAAAAAATGAAGTGGCACACTTCCCTATCCCCCCACCCCCAAATTTCATCTGAGTTCACGAAACATTTATATGCAGGGTGGTCTTCATTTTAGTTGTAACTCAGGTTTACAAAGCAATTTAAATGAAGGAGTGAATATCTGTTAAGGAAGGATTAACAATAGGATCCTTAGTGTTGTGAATTGTCCTTGTATATTTCGAACATTTGTTACATGAATTTGGGGGCACTTTTCAAGAAATCATCTATGTGTAGCAGTTTCTCACAGAGATTATTTGGGGCCATGCATTTGTAACTGTGTACTCACCGCCACCCCCCAAATGTTTTTTTGAATGAACATATGCTTTAAACATTTTCACTACTTTGTGTATAGAACTGTATGAAGCACTGTGGAGATTACACAGAAGCATATTCATGCTCCTTAAAGAGTCAGATCTGTGGTTGAGTTGGAGGCTACAGCTGTATGACAAATACAAGAAATTTAACTGTTCAGAAGTTAAGTAAAAATATGTGCATATATGCCTAAGAAGAGATGATGGATTCATAGATGAAAGGTACTAGGAGCTGAGAAATGGAATGAGAGATTAAACATTTTTTTTCGGGGTGCCTCAGTCGGTTAAGCATCTGCGTTCAGCTCAGGTCATGATCCCATGGTTGCCCGCTTCTCCCTCTCCCTCTGCCACTTCCCTTACTTGTGCTCTCTCGCTGTCAAATAAATTTAAAAATTTTTTTAAATAAATAAATAACAAGTAACATTTTTTCTTTTATTTATTCTCTAAAATGTTAGCAGTGAACGTAAATTGCTTCTCTCTCTAAGAATGAAGGTTTGATCTTTTTAGGCAGGTGTCTGGCAACCCAGACAGCCAGTATATGATTGACTATCAGTGAGAGGTCAGTCTTAAAGGGCCCCAGGAGCTTCCAGGGGGTCAGAGAGCAGAGGGTGTGAGGGACAGTGAAAGGGAGAGGTCACACCCTTGCTTAGGAAGGGCTCAGATGTTGCAGGGTGCTGGGTGTGTTCTGGGAGGGGTAGCCGTCAGGTGGCAGCCATCAGAAAGTTCTCCAGAGGGAGTTGGTAGCACTTGAACTTAGGCCTTCAAGGATGTAGATGATTTTTATAGCTAGGAAGAAAAAGTGGTAGAAATGAGATAAGCCAAGAGGCAGGAAGTCACAGGGCACATTCGGGGAATTTGAATAGATCAGCTTTGCTACCGGAGATGGATCAAATGTGAAATTTGTCATTTGACTGATAGGTGAGGGACAGACCAGTTAGGGACCATGAATGCCTGGCCCAGGTTGGTGGAAGGCCTTTATCTGCAGGTAATGGGAAATTATGACAGGATTTTGAGTAAGGGAAATGCAGGGTGACAACTGCATTTGGGGAAGGTTAGATTGGAGTGGGGGTTAGGGACCATGAGTGGCTATTGTAGGGGTCTAAGGGGGCTGGACCAGTAGAGTATTGATGGAAATTGGTTGGAAGGCAATGCTTTTTGAGTTGCTATAAAGGGAAAATTGATAATATTTAATAGTATGTGGACGTGGAGGGCAGTGGATAAGAATTTAAATCTAGAAGCTGTGAGAAGATGGTACTATGAGCAGAAATTGGAACAGGAAGCCAGTGTTCAAGGTAAATTGAAGAGTTGATTTGAGAAATGGAATTCGAAGCTGTGATTGGCAGTTGAGTTCGGGGAAAATGGATGAATCTTGGCTGGAGGTGGAGATGTGAGTCATCCACGTAGAAGTAGGTGATTATTGGCCAGAGGTGCGGAATGAACTCCTCAGTTTGAACTTGGTGGCAAAAGGACCAGCGTGAGGGAACATTCACAGTTAGAATTTTTATGTGTATAAAAAAACATATAAACACATATATATGATTTTTCAAAATTCTCCTCCTTCCTCATAAACCACAACAAAGTGATCCTTCCTGGGGCTCTAGTTAGAGCCCATCTACTGATCCAGCCCTGTTCTAGCCCAAGTGGTTTCACTCGACGGCTCCTGAGCCGGGCTCATCAGATTAAGGGGTCCCGCCCCGTAGGCACCGAATCACAATCTCCTGGGCTGGCAAGTCCGTATTCTTAATAAGCTCTCCAGGCCACTCTGGTAGGGATTCCTTGTGGGGAACCAATGCCTTAGCCAGTTTGCTCTACCAGTTCTGAGACCTCCCCCCGAGCCTCCTGTCTCCCCTTGGGAGAGCAAGAGTTCTTCGTTCGCATGTGTCCGTTTCAGCCTGTCCTCCTGCTTTTGTTTCTAATGGACAGTCATTGATAGGCAGGGCTGGCAGTTGTTTTTATCCAGATGGCCTGCTGCTGTCCAAATTTAGCACTGGTTGGAAGCAGGGATGGATGCGTCAGAAGTCCTCTGCCCTGCTAGGTAGGAAGGGGATTTGGGTTGACGTGCTGTGTATGTGCTGAGTGACTCACTTTCTGTCCATCGAAGCCTGTTGGAGATGATGCAATAAGCCGGGCCCTGGGCAGACCACTTCCTGTACCTTTGGAGACGCAGACCCAGGGTGTGGTATTTGGCAGTCTTCTTAGGGGGAGGCGATTTGGCTGATCCTTTTCAAGGGAAGAGTCAGAGGTAAGGCGGGGGAAGCTGTCAGCTCTACACCCCACAGGTCCTCCAGTTTAGGAATGAGTAGTCAGAAATTTAGGGTTCGTTTTCTAAAAGATGACTATTAACCCCTTTTTCAAAGAATACCTGTCTATCCAAGGATCTGTTCCTTTCTTTCTCGTTGGAAAAGCAAACATCTGTCCTACCGAGCAGTAGCAAACATTCCGTCACAGCCAACTTTCAATTAACCGTGATGCTACGAATTTATTATCTGGCTACAAATTATCGTGTCCCCTTCCTTTTCCTTTCTTGTTTATAAGCTATCAAGAGACAAATTCACCTTCTGGTGTTATGACATGCCTGGTGGACCAGCAGGTAGAAACTGAGGATTAAAATTGATGGGGGCAGTTGGAGGGGCAGAGTCCTCACCCCCTCCCCTCCCAGAGAGAATTTCAACTGTCCATTTTTCTAAGTCTCTAACTGTTGAAGCCAAGGGTGGTTTTTTGTCGTTGAGCCTTTTTTTTTTTTTTTAATCCCCACTGAAGAACAGTAAAAGATGATAGAATCTAGGTGTGGGTTTTTTTTTTTTTTTTGAAATTGTGGTGAAATACACATCACATAAAATTTACCATCTTCTCCCTTTTTTTTTTTTTTTTTTTTAAAGATCTTATTTATGTGACAGAGAGACAGCCAGCGAGAGAGGGAACACAAGCAGGGGGAGTGGGAGAGGAAGAAGCAGGCTCACAGCGGAAGAGCCTGATGTGGGACTCGATCCTGGATCGCCAGGATCACGCCCTGAGCCGAAGGCAGACGCTTTAACGACTGCGCTACCCAGGCGCCCCCCATCTTCTCCCTTTTTTAAGTGTACTCGTCAGTCCTGTTAAGTACATTCACAGCGCTGTGCACTGGAATCTAGGTTTTTAAACTCATTTGCAACATAAGCGACTCTTCTAAAAATGTCCGAAAATGAATCCCAGGTTATACACAAAACTATGAATGAGAGACAATGGTATTAGCAGAGGCTTAAAGCATCCAGATGCTCTCCTGAGAGAAGGCCCTTGTAGGTTGGGCTTGCCTGGGGACAGCTTTTCACAGCAGCTAATTGCGAAGTTAATTAGTGTGGAGGAAAAAGGCCATTTTATGCTTGAGATTTCTTTACGATGCCAGAAATATTGCTAGCACCTTGATACTGATTTTAAAGTTTTCCTGAAGCTCTAAGAGTAGAAGGAGAGAAGGTGCCCCGTCAGATGTGAACTTACAGAATTTAATTTACACACTTGCTTAGAGTTTCCAGTTTGTTTTTGGTATATTCTGTAGAAATATTCTCTTAAGGTACGCGGAGGGGTAGGTCATATTTGCTGCTGTTATCCAATTTTTTTTCTGATGAAATCTTACAATTTATGAAAATAGGGGTATCAACCACCCAAAAAATCCGAAGGGAGCAGGAACCTGTGAATTCATTATCATGTAAAGGATCACGTCACGAAATGAAACAATTTTTAAGGTTAAAGAGTTGAGTAAGAGTCACAAGAAAGATTGGAGGCATTGTTGCTGTTTGTCAGAGTTCTTGGTCAACCAAAATCTATTACAGTTCACTTTTTTTTTTTTCAACATTAGAAAATTTATTTTCACAACCCTTTACTGTTTGCACTCAGTCATTCATAATACCCACAGAACAGGTTTGGAGCTAGTCATGACAGGAGGTCAGCTGCAGTACAGAGAAGCAGGGTGTTTATGTTCTACCGAAGGAGAGATGCCTTCGCTGATCTCTCGTGGCTTTGGAAAGGTATAGCTTATTGATCAACCCATTTAAAAAGTGCTGCCCAATTTGAGAAAACTTATAGAATCTTCTGAGTTTATCTTATTGGAGACTGCTTTAGTCAACTTCTGCTTATCAGTCCTGAGAAGATGTGTTAAAACCAGTTTGGCAACTTTTTTTAAATCTATCATGTGAGAAGGCCCTTAGAAAAGAGTTTTGAAACAATATCAGCGTTGAAACTAAAAGTGAACGCCTTTTTAAAAAACATTTTTAGAGAATTGAAATATAGTTGACAGAGAGTATTATATTTGTTTCAGGTATCCACCATAGCGATTAGACAATTTTATACGTCATACTATGCTCACTGTGGTAAGTGTAATTGTCACCATGCAACATTATTACAATATTATTATTGTTATTTTCATTATTACAGTATTATTGACTGCATTCCTTATTCTGTGCTCTTTATCCCCATGACTTTTTTTGTTTTGTTTTTTGTGACTGGAAGTTTGTGTACCTCTTAATCCCCTCCACCTGTTTCGGTCCCCCCTCCCCCCTCTCCCCTCTGGCAACCATCAGTTTGTTCTCTGTATTCATTATTCTGTTTCTGTTTGTTTGCTCGTTTGTTTTGTTTCACATCGAAGTAAAATCAAATGGTATTTATCTTTCCCTGTCTGACTTATTTCATAGTATCATTAGCATAGTACCCTCTAGGTCCATCCACGTTGTTGCAAATGGAAAGAGCTCGTTCTGTTTGATGGCTGAGTAATATGCCATTGTACGTATATAACATCTTCTTGAGAATTCTACCACTGAGCCACCAATGCAAGCTACCACATCTTCTTTATCCAGTCATCTATCAGTGGACACTTAGGTTGCTTCCATAACTTGGCTGTTGTAAGTAAGTAATGCTGCAAATAACATAGGGGTGAGGGGCACCTGGTGGCTCAGTCCCGCTAAGCGTTGATTGAGGCTCAGGTGGTGATTTTGGGATCCTGGGATCGAGCCCCTCCTCGGCCTCCATGCTTATCATGGAGTCTCCTTGGAATTCTCTGTCTTCCTCTGTCCCCCTCCCCCACTTGTGCACTCTCTCTCTCTCTAAATGAATAAATAAAATCTTTAAAAATAAATTAACAAACATAGGGGTGCATATATCTTTTTGAATTAGTGTTTCCGTAAAACTGAATGCTTTTAAATTAGAGTATTTATGCTATGTATATTTCTCTTAGTTTGGAGGTTTCATCATTTAAAAGCCAAGATTTCATGGTAGGAGCTTAATTACCGATGGAAGGGTTTCCATTTATAGCAATACCAGGTATAGGCAGTTTAGAATTTCACCGAGAATTTGGAATACCTGCATATTCACAAGCCTGTGCACAAGTGCACGCACCCGCACACACACACACCCCCACACACACATGCACCCAGTATAATTTACTGAATTCTGTTTAGAAGCTGACTTTATATAGAAATTTGAATCAACTATTTCATATTGCAGTTTTAGAAGATGTTTGCTCTTCCCAGCACAGTGTAGTCATGGGTTTCAACTAATTGCCAAAAGAAAGTGGCTGATCACATCGCTGCATCGCAAATCTATAGAAAATGCAAGTCCAGGTGGTCCCTGGGAGTCTCGTGTATTTCAATTTTGACTTTTCTTTTTTCTTTTTTTAAAAAATATTTTATGTGAGAGAGAGAGAGCGCGAGCAAGCATGGGTGGGGGCAGAGAGAGAGGGAGAAGCAGACTCCCTGCTGAGCAGAGAGCCCAAGTGGGGTTTGACTCCGACTTAATCCCAGGACCCTGGGATCATGACCTGAGCCAAAGGCAGATGCTTAACTGACTAAGTCACCCAGGTGCCCCGACTTTTCTTCTAAAGCTGAGTTCTTACATTTTACTAGAAAAATACTCCAGCTCTTAAGATCCAACAATCCCACAATCCATACAAGCCCGTTCTACCGTGAAATTCTGTGATGATAAACACAGGAAATCTCTACACTTCGTGTTAGTACAGAAAGATCCTGTTCAGTAGTCGCGACCCTTTGCTTTGTCATTTCTGTGTTTCACAGAGCCTTCTGCCTCCTGAAATGTCAGCCTGGCCCTCAAACTCATGTGTGTTTTACTTTTGATTACCTTGGTCCTCGGCCAGCCTCATATTCGACACTCTCCGCATAGGCAGTATGGCTGCTTCTTGATGTTGAGCTGTTAATCTTTTTACTCTTTCCTGTCACTTTTCCCCGTGATTGATGCTCGTGAGCCTGAGGGGGGAAAAGTGATGAAAATGACTTTGAAAACAGCTTTGAAAAGGAATATTTTAGGTTGGACTTGGGTCTTACCTAAGACCATAAAATAATTGAAAAAGCAAACTGGTCTGTTTGTAAGGCAGTACCTCGGCCCTTTGCAATGAGTAAGCTGGCATTCTAACGAATACTTTGTAGTAGAAGCGAAGAGGGTTTTCCTGGTGTTTTTGCGGTGATTCAGATATCCGGGTCTGTGGTGTGAGGGAGGGCAAGAATTCGCAGATGATCTGTATCCACTTCTAGGGAAAGGTTGCAGAAAGGGGTCCTCTTTCCTTGGGGATGAAAAATAAAATTCTTTCTGAGTTGTAGTCATTACCAAAACTCAGACCCTGTTACCTCTGAAAAGTTCCTCCACCCCCCTATCCAATCCAATTCACTAACTCTTGGTTTGTCTTTGGAGGCCCCCTCCCCCACTGGCCGCCAGGCCCCATTGTGTGCAGAGTGACCATTACAATGTGAGGAGAAAATATTCAAACCTCTGTTGTAGTTTTAGCTCGCCTTCTATTTTTCAGTTCGTTAAAGTTGCAGTAAAATAGATGTCACATAAATGTGCTGTTGTAATCCTTTCTAAGCGTACAGGTCAGTGGCATGAATTCATTCACCATGTTATGCAACCATCACGTGACACTGTCCATTTCCAAAATTTTTCATCACCCCAAAGAGAAGCCCCATACTTATTAGGCGGTAACTTCCCAAGCCCCTCTTCACCCTCTACTTTCTGTCTTCTATGGCCATTCTAGATATTTTGTGTCACTATACAGTAGTCCTCCCCTTACCCACGGTTTCGCTTTCTGTGCTTCCAGTGAACCGCGGTAAACTGTGATCCAGAAGCGAATGATCCTCCTTCTGACGTATCCTCAGAAGGTCAATAGCAGCCTAACCGCTGCATCACAGCGCCTGCGTCATGCAATCACTTCCTCTCATCACGGAGGCATTTTATCAGCTCATACCAATCCAAGAGGGAGCAGGGTGAGGACAGCGCAGTAAGATATTTGGAGAGAGACCACATTCACGTAACTTTGATTACAGAATATTCTTGTAGTGGTTCTGTTTTTTTTTATTATAGTTACTCTCTTGCTGTGCCTAATTTATAAATTAAGCTTTATCATACGTATGTACGACTAGGAAGAACATAGTAAACCCCACTGGGGTTCTTGGAACGCATCCCCCACAGATAAGGCTTATAGTACCTCGGCCCTTTGCAATGAGTAAGCTGGCTTATAATGTGTGTAGTCTGGCTTATAATGTTAATACTGGCTTATGTGTTCAGAGTTCATCCATTCCTTTTTATGGCTGAGTAATATTCCATTGTCTACATGGACCACGTTCTGTCTATCCATCTCTTGATGGACATCTGGGTTGTTTCCACACTTCGGCTATTTTGAATAATGCTGCTCTGAACGTGGGTGTACAAGTATCAGTTCAAATCTCTGTTTTCAGTTCTTTTGGGTAGATACCTAGGAGTAGAATTACTCATGTGGTAACTCCAAGCTTAACATGGTTTGAGGAACCACCAGACTGTTCCACAGCGGCTGCACCAATTTCACTTTCCCACGAACAACATAGGACGGTTCTAGTCTACACGTTTTTGCAGCCCCCCCTTTTTTTCTTATTGTAGCCATCCTAGAGGATGTGAAGTGGTATCTTGTGGCTTTGATTTTCATTTCCCTGATGACTAATGATGTGGAGCATCTTCTCGTGTGGTCATCGGTCATCTGTACGTCTTTGGAGAACTGTCTGTTAAGTCCTTCACAGTGTCCATTTTTGTATATGTTTTATAATGTCTGATAGTATGTAGATGGTATGCAAAAAAAGATTTTTTGTACTCAGATATATGCAAAATGTTTTTTAAAGATGGGGGATGTGCTCGTATTCAGTTTGGAGACCATGATTATAGTTTATAACAATCATCTGTTTTATTTCTTATTGCCTGACATTAGCAGGAAACTATTGATGTGAGAGTCTTAATTGGTCAAAGGTAATGTGTTTACTGGAGCCTTCTTATGAAAGTAACCACAGGGTCCCAAGGTGATCCTTCAGGATGTTCCCCTGTTACCGAAGAAAGTAAATCTCCTTGGATGGGTTTCAAGTTAGACATGCCTTATGCTCAATCCTATTTTGTGGTTAATAATGGCATTTCTTTCTCTTTTTTTTTAAGTTTTTATTTAAATTCCAGGTAGTTTGCAGACAATGTGGTATTAGTTGCAGGTGTACAATTTAGGATTCCACACTAAATTATATTGTGTTTGCAATCACTAAATCAGTTTAGTGATTGTAAACACCCAATGCTCATTACAAGTGCCTTTCAGGATTCTAGTGTATCTTATTAAAAGATAGAAATGGTTTTTCATGCCAGGTCACATAGGAGAGTCTAAAGGCATAGAATAAATCTAAAGGGAAGGCTTGTCTCCATTATTATTATTATTTTATTATTATTATTTCATTCATAAACCTTGATTATAAAGAGATTAGCTTTGAGGGGATTGAACTAGCTTATTTAATGACCCGTGAGCATTTTAGGCCTTAGGGGTTATTTATTTATTTATTTTAACAGATTGGTTTTCCCATTGTGGTTCTCTTCTCTGAGGGTAATCTTTGTGAAGTTACCCTAAAATGCCAGCTTCTATCGAGGGTGAGACCTCACCATCCTAGCACACCATGGTGTATTTTTTGGAAAGTGTCCACACTGGCAGGCGTTTTCCAAATAAAACATTTGTTTCAGTAAACAAGTGCTTTATCCAGCAGCCCAAGTGGAGAATTTTAAAACCAGTGTTTGTTTTGCCAGCAAACATTTTGTTTCAATCCTTGCAGCTAAACAAGTGGGTAAGATTTAAGTGGCCTCCCAGTAAAAACAAATGCAGAGCCATTTTCAGAAAACTCTGGCAGAGCAGAAATCCATTTGCTGTCAGAGCGTGAGTTGAGACATTCGGGGAAATATATCGTACTTTCTGTATAGCTCTGTACTTCGTTGCAGTCAGAGTGGAAAGTCTTAGGTTTGAGTAAGGGCTCTTAATTCTGTTTTAAGGCAAAAGATGAAGAAATAGAAAAGAAGTGTTAAAAAGTATGGTGTTGCTATATACCAGTCTTGGAGCATGGCTTTAAAATGTGACTCAAACAGCATCAAGGATTTGCTCTGCTCTGCATTTCTTACCTCTTTTCCAATTATTTTTATGGCACTTCCCCCAGCAGATAATGCAGGCCAACATGCATGGGAATCACCAGGCTTTCGTCTTCTAACTTGTATAAAAATGGTAGTAAAATCAGATTTTGGTGAGCTCGTTGTTACTTTTTTATTTAGGGTTCCATGTAACTGAACACTCTTGCTGTCTTCAGTGGATTATCTTCTGAAACATATCTTTGAATGTTTTTTTTTTAAAAAGATTTTATTTATTTATTTGACAGAGACAGCCAGCGAAGAGAGAGAACACAAGCAGGGGGAGTGGGAGAGGAAGAAGCAGGCTCCCAGTGGAGGAGCCTGATGTGGGGCTCGATCCCATAATGCCAGGATCACGCCATGAGCCGAAGGCAGATGCTTAACGACTGAGCCACCCAGGCACCCCTATCTTTGAATGTTTTAGTTTGAAAGTATGTGGTGTGCTTTTTCTTTTTGAAAAGCAAGCCTCTTTTCTATTAAGGAAGGTGAATTGCGCTTTCTTAAGAGGATAATCAGAAATTATGAAATATGGTATACATGCAGAATAGTGTAGAGAATTGATACATGTGGTTTAAAGAATAATGAACACGTGGCATACGTAACCGCCATCTAGATTAAGAAATGGAACATTGCCTTAGAAATCTACTTCAAAGGGCGCCTGGGTGGCTCAGTCACTTAAGCATCCAACTCTTGATTTTGGCTCAGGTCATGATCTCAGGGTCCGGAGATGGCCCCCAGTTGGGCTCCGCACTCAGCAGGGAGTCTGTTTGAGATTCTCTCCCCATCTCCTTCTGCCCCTCCTCACCCCATGTGCACATGCGCGCTCTCTCTCTCAAATAAATAAGTCTTAAAAAATAAAATCCACTTCAAAACCACCTTCCTCTTCCCTCTGCGGGAAGTTTACAATTATGTAGGTCTCCTTAAATGCCATGACTTAGTTTTACAAGTGTGTGGCATACATTACTTTTTACTTGTTCAGTTTACTAACAATATGCTTGCACGACTTAGCCACGTTGATGTGTGTCTGTGGTTCGTTCATTTTCATTGTTTGGCATTCCTATGTACCATGACCATGCATTTCTCTACTTCACTGTTGATGGACATGTGAACTGCTTCCAGCTTTTGAGTCTTATGAAAAAGGCTGTCGAGAACATCCTAATCCAGTTGTGCAAAAGTTTTTCTAGGGTGCAGAGGAGAGGTGGATTGCTGGATTGCTGGATTGCTGGATTGTAGGGTGTTTGTATTTTTAACTTTCTGCTCTAATTCCAAACTGTTTTCCAAAGTGTTTATTCCAGTTTGGACTCCTGTAACAGTGAATGAGAGTTCTTACCGTTCTACATCTTCCCCAAAACTTGGTATCACTGGACTTTCTAATTTTTGCCAATCTGGTGAATATAAAATGAGGTCTCATTGTGGTTTTAATTTGCTTTTCCCTGATTCGTAAGGTCCATTGGCCATTTGGATACCGTTTTTTCTCAAGTGTTTGCCCATTTTTCTATGGATTGTCTTTTTCTTACTGATTTGTTGCCGATTTGTAGGACTCCTTTGTATTCTGATAGGAATATTTTGTCGCTTACATGTGTTGCAAATATATGACCACTTTGTGACTTTCCTTTTTCCTCTGTTTATGATGCCTTTGGAGGCACGCAAGCTCTTTAATTTCAGTATTGTTGGATTTATCAACTGATTTCTTTGCGGTCGATACTTCTGTATCTTGTTTAAGAAATTCTTCCCTATCTTCAGTTCATGAAGATATTCTCTTTCATTCTTTGCAGTTTTGCCTTTCACATGTGATTTTATTGTATTTTATTTATCTGAAACTGGTTTTGCGAATGTTGTAAGGTAGGGGTCTATTTTCATTTTTTGTCTAAATGAAAATTTGGTTGCCCAACCATGACTTATACTGCCTGTGTCATATGTCAAGTGGCTGTTTGTGCAGTAGACCTTTGTAATCGGTTTCTCCTTTTTTTATATTAATTATTTTTAGATTTTTTATTTATTTAACAGAGAGAGAGCACAAGCAGGGGGAGCGGCGAGCAGAGGGAGAAGCAGGTTCCCTGCTCCCTGCCGAGCAAGGAGCCCAATATGGGGCTCGATCTCAGGACCCTGGGATCACGACCTGAGCTGAAGGCAGATGCTTAACTGACTAAGCCCCCCCAGGCGCCCCCATAATCAGTTTCTGTGTCCCCATTCTATTCCATTGGCCTCTGTCAATGCTTGATGCAACCCTGCACTGTCCTCATTATCACAGCCTGGAGTGAGTCAGGATGTTGGGGAGGGTATGTTCTTCTGCCTCCGTCTTTGAGCGTGTCTTGGTGTTCTTGGCTTGCTGCCCTTTAGGTAAATGTTAGAGGCAGCACAAATTCCCTAACAGGACCTATTGGAGTTTTTGTTAGGCCTGCACGGAATCTGTAGACCAGTTTGGGGAGAAGTGACGTGTCTACAGTGGGGAGTCTACCACATTGAAGGCAGGGTGCCGAGTCTTTGAGGGGATGGTGCCCACCTTCCTGGGGTTCAGGTCATGGCTCTGCTCTTCATTGGCCACATCACCCTGGACAATGTATTTAACCTCGATGTACCTCCATTTCCTTATTTGCTAATAGGGATGAGAAGAGTACCTACCTTATGGATAATCAAGAGGATTAAATGATTAAATGTGTTGCATATAATATGTGTAAACCACATAATAAGCATTATATAAGTGCATAGACACTGACTTCTCTATGTTTATTCATATCCTTTTCATGTCCCAAGAAAGTTTTGTAATTTTCTTTATAAAAGGACATATATATCGAACATATTGCTACATATACATATAGAAATGTAGATGATATATATTCCTAGGAACCCTAAAATCTTTGGTGCTGTGATAAACGGTATTTTTTAAAGCTTTTTGGAGGGTGTACAATGTTATTATGTTTTTATTTAATATCTTTTATGAGCTGAGTATGATCATCTTTGATTAATGCTTATTAAGTGCTTGTGCTGCGTAAGATACTGCTAAGAGCAGGCAGGAAATACGGATGCTTCCAACTGGGTGATTGCCCATCACAATTATTGCTCTAGTCTCATGGGATTGAACGTCTTATCCATTGTGCATAATTTTAAACGGTTGTATCCCATTGATTTCTGTTGTTGAAACCTGTGTGAGAGTTTTGGCAGTCTGGTTCATTTTATACTGTACTTTAGGCTGCTTTCTGTTCACTGTTTCTTTTAAATTTATGAGATCATTATATTCCAATCCTTTCTTATAGACCACCCATGGTGTGCTTGAGACCTCATTATGTTTTATTTCTAGTGCTCTTATTTCTCCCTAAATTCAGTACTATAAAGATGAGATTAGAGTCACAACTTCATACATGGACTTGAATCCAGTGTTCAGTAAGCTTCGTCTGGGCGATAACTGACATTGTCTCTTTACCATTCGTCACATGTGTCACACATGTCTCCATGGAGTTACAGGTTTTTTAAAAAAGCAAGAAAGGAAGCAAATAGGGGAACCTATATATATGTATGTGTGTGTATATATATACATATAGATATATCTGTATATGTATGTGTATATATAAGTATATATATATACGTGTGTATATATAGATATCTGTATATATACACATACATATATATACACACATTACATATATACACATACATATATACATATACATACATAAGTATATATGTGTGTGTGTGTATATATATACATATAGATATATCTGTATATGTATGTGTATATATAAGTATATATATATATATACGTGTGTATATATAGATATCTGTATATATACACATACATATATATACACACATTACATATATACACATACATATATACATATACATACATAAGTATATGTGTGTGTGTGTGTATGTATATATATATATATATATATATATATATTCCCCTTGACTTGTGTTTCAGTTCTAAGCTTTCTGGTCATGTGGTCCTTCACCTTATGTGGGAGGTGAGGACCCATGCCGCGAGCCTCCCTATGATTTCATTTTGTATCACAGGAGGTAGAAACTCAAAGTGAAACCAATGAAAAAACCAATGTATTCTTAATGGTTTTTACCCAAACCATAAATCCGTCTCTTGGAGGGAGAGGGGAATCACCCAACATTTGATCTGGTTTCTTCTGCATGTTCCAGCCAGTATTTGCCAGTTCAGTGACCATCTGCTGGGATTCCCTCAGGGGCTTCATTGAAAATTCAGACTCCTGGGCCTGACCTACACCAAGGGAATAAGACAAGGGGCAGGGAAGAGGAGGCAGGGATTTGAATATTTTCAAAGATACCCTGGTGATACTGACAGTCACATAGGACCTGGTAATAGGTAGGCTTTCGTTTTCATTGCTCACACAACACTTGATGGAAAAATTCACAGGAGGTTTGATATAATGTAGCTAACACCTAGTAAGTAGCATGTGTTGGGCACTTCATGTCCAACGCTGTAAGTAGCCTATTATTATTAGCCCCGTTTTATAGAAGAGGAAACTGAGGCACTCAGAGGTTAAATAACTTACCCAAAGTCAAACAGCTGATGCAGAATGGTCCTTGTCTTTGTGGATCCTAAAAACAAAATCCTGACTTTTGTTAATTACAAAATGAATTGGTCTCCAGCAGAAATGGATCATAATTGTGTCTTGGTATCGTGTTAGGTGCCTTGTAAGTTATTCGTTCCTTTAGCAAGTCCTTACTGGGGCATTTAGCATCCCCAGAGCTTGGGGTAGAGATTCTACAAAAGGAAGGCATGTACAGGAAACCAGTATATCAGACAGACTATTGACTTCTTAGCAGATGCCCGTTGGGAGATAGGAGGATTTGGGGTGGGGTGGAGGAACTATTGAGCTCTCCCCTTGCAGCAGACTCTATTTTGGGTGTATTCTCCCATGTATTCCTCACAAGAGCCCTCTTTAACTTCTATTAATAATCGATTGAAGAGGAAACTAAAACTTAGAGACCTAAGGAAACTTGCCTGTGGTCATACAGGCTCTCTGACCTGGTTGTGATAATGAAGATAATGTCTGCCTCTCTCCAGAGCCTTGTTTTGAGCCACTGGATTTTCTGCTTTTAACTATATAATCAAATAGCATTTTTCTGTTTTCTAGAGATGCTATCCATCTGATAATGATCCAGATAGCCCAGTCACTAAGATCACTGGGGGGTTTAAAGAGATCTTTTCAATGGCTTCTAATGTCATTCATCATTTGCTTAACCTCCCCATTTCGTCCCCTGGTTCTGTTGTCTTTGCCAGGCCTTTGAGTCAGGTAAGAATCCTTCAGAGCTATTATCATGGCCAGGTTCATGGCCCAGAACAAGACTGACAGATGTCTAGGGACTGGAGGAAGCCCAGACCGTGTTTTAAAGGCCCATCGTAACTTTGCCCATAAGCACTCCATTTGCTTACTGCCATGCAGAAGTGGGGTGGCCTTCCATGCCCTGATGGCTCTGTAGTGTTCATGAGAGGATGGCGAATGTCTGTTAATGTGCCATATGCAGGTGGGAGTTCAGTATACTTATTTCTGAGCCACTTCAGAATTGTAGAGTGTATGGTGGTGAAGAAACATTAGAAATCATCCAGCTCCATTGCTCCATCTTACCGAAAAGGGAAGGAGAAACCTACATTTTCAGTGACTTGTTTAATGTGACTGGTGAGTGGCAAGACCAGAACCCGGTTCCTGACACCCAGCACAGTCCCTTCCTTCTACCCTTTTCATCTGGGTACGTTTTATGCTGGCACTGCCCTGATCAAGCTGAATCATGACATGATAAGCCATAAGGATTTTAACCTCAAAATGATTCATATGGTATGGCTTTTTTTTTCCCTTTCTTTTAAGTAGGCTCCACGCCCAGAGTACAGCCCAAAGTGGGACTTGAACTCACAATCTTGAAATCAAGGCCTGAGCTGAAATCAGGAGTCAGACGTTCAACCTACTGAGCTGCCTAGGTGCTCCTTCTTTTTCTTTTTTTTTTTTTTTAAGTTTTTATTTATTTATTTATTTATTTATTTGAGAGAGAGAGAGAGAGAACATGTGAGCAGAGGGAGAGCCAGAGGGAGAGGGAGAATGAATCTCAAGCAGACTCCATGTTGAGCGGGAAACCTGATGCGGGGAGCCCGATGTGGGGCTCGATCGCATGACCCTGAGGTCATGACCTGAGCTTAAACTAAGAGTCTGACGCTTAACCAACTGAGCCATTCAGGTGCCCCAGGGCTTTCTTTTTAAAGGTAGATTTACTATCCTTATTATATATTATTTAGGCTAGTGATAAAGTTATCTTACATTTCTAAATACACAATGCTAGATGATAGGAGGACTCTTCTAAAATACTATCAGGCCTGCTGGAGACCTTAATATCCAGCAAAGTGGAAAACCCACTTATGGATTTTCTGTGTTTGTGCATGTTTTCAATGGAGAAGAAGAAAGCCTATCAAAAAGAGAACCAAAGAAGAGGTACATATTGTTATCACCATCATGACTTTTTCATCTATTTTAGGCTTCCTGCCTTACTGTCCCGGCCTCAGACACACTTGCGTGGGTTGTCATTTAGACCATCCCTCTGACACATTGACCTTAGAGAATGGCCCATGGTTGGAGGAGACCTAATAAAGCATACATTTGTTAAATGTACTGTTTCATTCATTTAAAATAATGCCGTCGGTGTGGAATAGGTAAAGCAGTAACATCCTAGCCCGTGCCTCAAACTCATGACTGCCTCCTGCTCTTCTCCATACGAATTTTGTCACGTCGACTTCCACTGACAGGTGGAAGAGCCCCATGGCCTTTTTCTTGTCTTGTTAACATTCTGCTGAAGTATAACATGCACACAGAAAAGGGTACACATCATAAACGTATAACTCCCTGAATTTTCACAAAAAGAACATACCCCCAGAGCTTTTGAATACCACAGACCTGGTTTCATCATCTGGCTTCGTCGATTCTATTCATGTAACTTTAGGCAAATTATTTCACCTTTTTGAGCCTCAATTTTCTCAACTGTTAATAGCATTTCATAGGTATTTGTGGAGAGAAAAGATGATATACATGAAACTGACCTGATATGTTCCTGCTTCTTCCTGTCATTAATTCTAGGACAGCTTCTGCAAATGAACCCCCTCAAAATGGTTTAGGCGAATGGTAATGAAAAGTTTGTAACATTAAGTAACAGCTCCTATGGTTTTGGAAATGTACATAATACTATGGGCCATAGGAAAACAAGAGCTCAAGGTTCCCTACTTCCCATGACTGCCTTTGGCCCCTTCTCTTGGCTTGAAGTAGATTACACCCTATTTACTTATTCTTGTATGCCCTGCTCTGTCCTCAAAAGGGATTATAGAAATATACATAGGACAACAGTATTTAAAATAAGTAAGGGAATCAAAGCTGAAGTAGAAATGTACTAGTTGTGTTGTGAACTCCAGAACGTGGGCTTCCCAGCTGGCTCTGAGCTTCCTAGTAGCCAAGACAAATAGGGGAAATGATTAGTAATAAGATTTAGAGGGTGCGTGTAATAAGAAAGTAAATCAATTATGTAGGTCTTGGCACCAAGACCTTTTTTCTTTTTTTTAAGATTTTATTTATTTATTTGAGAGAGAGAGAGCATGAGATGGGGGAGGGTCAGAGGGAGAAGCCGACTCCCTGCCGAGCAGGGAGCCCCATGCGGGACTTGATCCTGGGACTCGGGGATCATGACCTGAACCGAAGGCAGTCACTTAACCAACTCAGCCACTAGGGCACCCGGCACCAAGACCTTCTTTTCAATGATCTTCACAAAGAGAACTCGATGGAAAGTGGTAGGATTCCCTGTAATAAATATAATTATCTGATTTATAATGCTGTGTCTTAGGCCCGGCCTCGCCATATGCAGGTGGCACGAAGCCAGTGTCTAATTTAGTAAAAATTGTTTTATAAATAACCATCAACTGATGAAATTCTATCCTCGAATATATTTCAGTGATACAATAAAAATTAATATAGGCTGGTTACATGTAACCAATAAATCCATTTATGAAGTTTCTAAATCCATCAAGCCATGGCATGATAAATGGGAATTCCGTGCTTTGGCTGGATGGGGGAAGAAGAATTTTCAACTATTCTCCTAAAGAAAACTCTAAGGAGGAAGCATGCTTTTTAGGAAGTGAAGTTAGGAGAAGCAGAGTGGACTTTCCCCAGTAAACGCAGTCTGAAATATAGTATAGCCCATAAAGGACTTGACTTTGGGGAGGTGAAAAATATCTTCATTGGAAAAATTGGAGTACCCTCACCCCTGAGGAGCAGGTTTGGGGTAGGAGAAAGAGGTCAGTTTTGGACATGTTGGGTTTACAGTCTTCCTGCATGGGAAGTTCTGTTTTGTGCACACACACACACACACACACACACACGCGCATGCATCCTTTTCTTATATTAGGTAGGTAGAGTGGCAGATTCCAGCTGAATGAGAGGGTGTGTGTGTGTGTGTATGCAAATGATTTAAAATGGGGTTGGTTTTAAAATTTGAAGTTCAGATATTTGTCAAATAGAACTCCCCTAATAGTAGAAACAAACGTGGTGTTTTCTTGTTATCATTGGTCAAGCAGTGGGCCTCAAAGTCTGGCTTGGAGAACCCTGGGAATCCCTGATTATCTTTTCAATGGGTCCAGGAGATCAAAACTACTTTTATGGCAATAATAAGATTTGCTTTTTTTTTTTTTTCCTTTTTTAACTCTTTTTCTCTCTGGACTTACCCAGAGGGTATATGATGTGTGGTAACACACAGGCTGCAGAGAATGCAGTCATCTGTAAAGCCGGGCATTAAAAGAGATTTGCAAAAATGTAAAGCAGTGTCCTCATTAAATTTTGTTTTGAAAATATAGTTATTTTTCATAAAAGTATGCTATTTTTGTTAACGTGTGATGGGTTTATCATTATTATTTTAGATAATACATTTGATTTATTCTCAGTTTTACTGTCTAATGTGGAAAATCCTGAGAGCCATAATCTACATAAGCAAGAGCTCCTTGGGATCGTCAGTAATGTAAGTGCTTAAAGGAGTCCTGACACCAAAGTTTGAGAACCCCCGCGTTGGGGATTGTTTACCGTAGACTTTGTTTGCGTGATGCCCTAATGATGGTACACAGGGCAGTGTGGTCCCTAGGATCTAAGAAATGTCCCCTGTACAGCACTGCAAACCTGCAGGTGACTACACAGAATTGTTCCAAATAGTTTCGGCATCTCCACTTTGTTTATCAGTGTGTTCATACCGCGGATATTTTGTCAGCAGGAGGATTATGGCAATTAATAAAACAAACAAGGTCTCTGCCCTCATGGAACTTATTTCTAATAAAAATGTGTCAAGAGGGGCGCCTGGGTGGCTCAGTCGATTAAATGTCTGCCTTGGGCTCAGGTCATGAGCCTGGGGTCCTGGGATCAAGTCCTGCATTGGGCTCCGTGCTCAGAGGGGAGTCTGCTTCTCCCTCCTTTGCCCCTCCCTCTGCTTTCTCTGGCTCTCAAATAAATAAGTAAATTCTTTTTTAAAAAAGTGTCAAGAAATCAGAATTATTAAGCAATTTTCAGTATGTAAGAGACCAACATATCCTGTTGGTATTCAGCTGTGACTCTGGAGTTGGTAGAAAGGGACCCTGTGAGCCAATGAATACCACTGTTCACAGTGGGCAAGGCTCTGCGCGGAGTACGTGCGGGCATTACATTTTATAGCCGTCCTGGATAGTATCTGACGTTGTATGTCTTTATAGGTGAAGAAATTGAACCTCAGAGAGATTAGATAATTTGTCTGAGTTGTTTGGCTAATAAGGGGGAGAACCAGGATTTGTGTGCGTGTGTGTAGTGTCTTTGCTGTAGGTAGTCTTTCTCTTTTAAGGAAACTATGGACTTGCCCTTGAGCAATCCCAGATCCCGCTGAAGGGCTGGTCTGGCCATACTGTTGCGGTCTTTTGAACCACGTTCTCACACACGTGCGGAGAGCGGTGGTAAAGAAACCTTCACATCCAGGCTGGAAATCTTCCAACACAAAAGCAGTCAGGTAAATCTGACTGATGTTATCTACAAAGGAGTTTCAACCAGTGTGGAACCTTGGTTAACCGGAGAGCCCACCCACCAGGTCCTGGCCGCCAGTGACAGAACCCCGGCGAGGCCTGAGTCCTCGTACCCCTTCTGCCACGGCCGGTTAAGATTTCAAATCACTTCTTTCTTGGCCAGGTTAGATTATTGCGAAGCATCTGCTGGAGGCGACCCTTCTGGGCCCATAAATGGCCTAATTTGGAGCCTGGTAGGTGCGGTGGGTCACGTCTAGGAGCGCCTTTAGATTCAAAGCCAGCAATTTCCAGGGACTTGGGGTCTTCGTGGCAGCTGCCAGAGGTAGGTGTTTCTGGTTCCAGAGGCACCTCCTCTAAGCTGATGCACGACCTCCCCTCCCCCTTGCACCCTCTCATAGAACTTTCTCCACTAGCCGCCAGAAAGACAACGCCACCTGTGGTCAGAGCCCAGGGTAGGGACTGCTTTGTGTATCAACCCCTCCAGAAAGCAGTCCAAACCCTGTGCACAACTCTGGAATCTTTCAGGAGCCTCAGAAACCAGAAACAAGTCCCTTCTAAATGGAGAGCACCCACGCGTGCACACCCACAAATAATCTTCCTTTCAGGGCGGAATCAGGGCCTCTGTTCGCCAGATTTTGGAGTTCCATACTAGCTCCACTCATGTCGTTCTGTCATTTGAAACACCCATTGCAAGTACAGCTGATGAAGCGTGAGGAGGTGGCCGGTGATGGGAGACTGCAGACAGGAGCAACCGTTTGGCATACATCTGAGTTCCAAACGTTCCGTCTTACCGGTTTCCTCCGGATGGTTTCTTCGGTGGAAAAATTGCTTGCTGTAGTTAGCGTGCCAGCAGAGCTCTCTCGCTGCGTGGATGCCACATCTTCTCTCATTCCTCCTTCCTGCGGCTGCTCTTCGCAGCCCTGCAAGAGCTTGCAAGAGCTCTCGCGCAGCTTCCCGACCGCTCCCTAACCCTTGCCCTGGTAGCTCCGTGAAGTTTGGTGCATGCACGGGGCAGGCAGGAAAACAGCATGTCTGTGCTCAGAACAGCTTTTTCCCCCCTTTCATCCCAAAGCCCTCCTCATACCTATAACTCTTTCTACCATGGTTTAAATAAGGGCCCTTCCCCAGCTTTGTCCAATCCAGTGTCTTGCTTTGCATTTGGGAAGGCGGGAGTAGCAGTTCCAGGACGAGACTTAGAACAAAGTGAGTTTCCCGCGGGCAAAGAGTAACTGACTACCCTTCTAGCATCTCAGAAAACGGGTCGTCTGCTCTTCCCTTCCGCCTGGCATTTCGCAGCTCTGTTCCTTCCCGTCCTCGAGGTGACGCACGCTAACAGGGAGGGTGACACACGCTGACAGCAGACTGGAGCATCCAGAGTTGTCCGAACAAAGCAAGTGAGATTTGTTGGTCCGTTTTAATCCTAGCCCCTTTGAAGAGAGTCCGCATCCTTATTTCAAGTAGGGGTAAGGCGGGTCGGAGGGGCCCTCATGGGTGTGATTTCTGGAACGGTGGTGGTAAAGCCTGCACTTCGGAGTGACACGGGGTCGCTCAGACCTGGGGCAGTTTAACCCCTCTAAACCTCCCTTCTACAGAAGGGGAGCCTATATCTGCTTCCAAGGGTCATGCAAGGGTCAGAAGAGATCGTGTCGGCAAATCACCACTTCACTCAAGGTTGAGTCAGGGCTCTTGGTATATGTGACCTTTTGTTTGTACCCAACTTTGTGGTCCAAGCCTATTTACCAGGCAGGTTTTTGTGGCTCCAAAACCCTCTACAATTGGTATTAATAAAACCAAAGGAGACCATGATGTCCGTGGGGCTATCCTTAGCTGCTTGGGACAATGGAAGGGAAAGAGAATAGAGAGGCAGGTAAAAGCAATGCTTCAGGCTACTAGAGCTGCAGGAGAGCCGAGAGAAAGGCCCAGGGCAGATGAGGGGCCCCCAGGGACGCGCAGGCTGGGGAAGCTCTCCATCCTGGTGGGATTGCGCCCCAGCCTGCTGGCTCTGTAGGTGCTTTTCCCTCTTTCCCTGCTTTCTTTTCCTCCTGAACGGCCTGCCACCAGACAACTGGAGAGCTTGGCAGGGCTCCGGGAATCCTTACCAACGCCACGCCTCCTGATGACATCGCAGACGCTGGTGGTTCTTGCCCACAACAGCCACGTGGCCTTGTCGAGCCGCCGTCTGAACAGATGCCTTCAGATTTCAGGTAGTGAGAAGGCACTCGACTCTGGAAATCAGGAGTCCCGAACCTGAGTCCCAGGCTTACGTGGCTCTGGACCTTTGCAAGTCACGTCAGCTCTCTGAATCCGCTTCCTCCTGTGTAGATGAGTTATGGTGAGTCTAGAGAGCTGTGTTACAGGAGGCCCTGAGATCTTCCCACGCGCCCATGGGTGCTCTCGCTGCCCTGTCTCCAGGCCCCCTCTGGAGACGCAGCACTCTTGGGATCAGCACCCGAAGCACAGTCTCTAACTACCAGTACCTCTCAAACCTCGATCCGTTTTCGAGAAATCACGGTGCGGGGGACCCTGTGATACGCACCCGTGAGCAAGGGTGCTGGAACAGCACGCGGGTTCCCAGCACACCCGCCGGCCCAGCTGCCTCACCACTTCCCCTCAGCCCTGCCTTTCTCAGCTCCCACCTTAAACCTGCTTCTCCACCACAGCCTGAGAGCTAGAGACTCATCAATGAATCTTTCACTTTCAGTGTGCTCTTCCTGAATGAGTCGTAACTTCCATTTTTTTCTAGCTTTGCTCTCTGATCTCAAGGGTCCCATCTAACAGAATGCTCATGCTTTAAAAAAAAAAAAGGATATTGAAAAAAAAACATCTCTTTCTCTATTAATCGAAATGACTTCGCTTTAAATGAAATGCCTTACACAGAACTCATTTAGGAGAGGAGAGCTGTTCGTTAGAAAGTGAAAGTAGCTGATAATCCTTTTCTATATGTGAGAAAACTGACAAGTCATTTAAGCCTTTTTTCCTCCTGGTAACTTAGCAAAAATAAGCAAAAGTATTTGAATTTTGCCACCTTTTATTTTTTTCCTTCCTTGTGCCCGGGATAAAGATGTCATAGAAGCTTTTTACGTTTCACACTCCTGCTAAACGCTTTAGGTAGGGGAAAATAATTGGCTTTTTCCTTGAGAGGAGGGTAGTAACAGACTGTGTCTGAGCTATTCTCTTGCAAATCCCCGCGGGTTCTGAATAATAAAGTCTGTCTAGCTTCTCGTCTGTTACTCGCTTTCCTTTGAACAAGGGCAGCAAGTTGCTCTTTTTCTGCCCAGCTCTCGAGCTGAAAAAATCCAGTAGGTGGCCAAAGAGTCTTTAGAAGACTAAAGACAGCTTCAGAGAGCCATTGGACCAGGTTTTAAAAAGAAAAGTGTGCTTGTATCTTTGTACGGCAAACAATGCCGGTGGAATTGAATGGTGCTTCAGGACCCCAGCTTAGGGACAGGTGACTTATTTAGGCAAGTTACAAATTGACGTGTTTGACTCTAGCTAAATTGAGTTCTCAAAATAATCCGTGAAACTGAAGCTCAGACTGTCGAAGCAAGTACGCAGAGCAGACCTCTCAGCCGCCCTCATTTTAGCCTCAGATTGATGACATGGTGTCATCCTTTGCGACTTCACAGAAGAGCCCTTCAAGTATTGTCTATGCAACATGAAAGAACTCTGTGGGCGATACACGAGCCCAGGGGTGCCGTGGCTGAGAACTTTGCCTTTTGTAAATTACTTTGGTAAAATATTCTCAATTGAGGAGATGCCAGTAGGGAAATCACGCTGCGTTGTTTTATGGTTCCAGTGCTCGGTTTCCTGTGGGGTGCCATGTTCTTCTTTGGTTTGAGTCATGCGATGCCTAAGAAGCAAGCATGACCCTGCTCTCAGTTGCCTAGAACTGGCTACGGCTCAGTGTACATTCCGTTTACCCAGCCACAGGTGCATTTTGTGTCATCAGGACATTCCTCGGAGCAATCTGCATCTTTGAAGAAAATATACAGTGAACGTGACTGGTGCCTTTAGCATTCGTGCGGCAATGGTCTTTCTCTCTCTCTCTCTCCATATACGTGTGTGTGTGTATACACACACACACGTATTTATAGTGGTAAAATATAGATTACATACAATTTACCATTTTAACCATGTTTAAGTGCACAGGTCAGTGGCGTTAAGTACTTTTCACATTGTTGTGCATCCCTCACCACCATCCCCACCTCCAAAAATTTTCATCTTCCCAGACTGAAACTCTGCACCCATTAAACACTAACACCCCATTTCCCCCACCCCAGCCCCTGAGCAACCACCCCTCTGCTTTCTGTCCCAATGAATTTGACAACTCTAAGGGACCTCCTACAAGTAGAATCCTACAGTGTTTGTCCTTTTGGGACTGGCTTATGTCACTCAGTGTCATGTCCTCAGGGTTGATCTGCGTTGCAGCCTATGGCAATGTTTCCTTCCTTTTTAAGACTGAGTAATATTCCATTGTTTGTTTCCCCATTCAACATCTGTGAACAGTGCTCCCACCTTTTGGCTACTGTGAATAATGGGTGTACAAATGTGTTTGAGACCCCACTTTCAATTATTTTAGGTCTATATGCAGAAGTGGAATTGCTGGATCATAGGGCAATTCTACTTTTAATTTTGGGGGGAACTGCCATACTGTTTTCCACGGGGGCTGCACTATTTTACATTCCCACCAGCAGTGCTCAAGGGCTCCATTTTCTCCACATCCTCACTGACACTTGTTTCCTGGGGGTTTTTTTGTGTGTGTTTTTTTTAAAAAGATTTTATTGATTTATTTGACAGAGAGAGAGAGAGCACAAGGTGGGGGAGGGGGAGAGGGAGAGGGAGAAGCAGAAGCAGCTCCACGCTGAGCAGGGAGCCCAATGTGGGACTCGATCCCAGGATCCCAGGATCATGATCTGAGCCAAAAGCAGACACTTAATCTACTGAGCCACCCATGCGCCCCGTTTTCTGGTTTTTGGATACTAATGGGTCTGGGGTGGTACCTCATGGTGGTTTTTGGACAATGGTCATTTTAATGTTGGTGTTCAGAGGTGTGTGCAGCTGAACCCTCCTCGTGTGTTTCTGTGGAATGGAATGAGGCAGGAGGAGAAGGCTCCTTACCCTTTTTGTTGCCTGGACTCTTCAAACCTAAGCACTTGCTCTGCTCTGCTCTGTAGCTGAGCTCTGAGGCTTTTAGGCAATTGCAAGTAAGAGATGTGTGATCTGACGCGCTCTGAGCTCCATCCTGGAGAAAGGAGGTTGTAGCAGCTTGGGGCAGGTTGGGATTCCTTCAAGATCTTTCTCCCGAGCACACGGGCGGGGGAAAAGGCACTTGATTTGACCAATCTGCTGAAGGGTGTGCTTCTTTGGGACACTAACTCACCACTCACAGATTTTTTTAGTTTTACAGAAACATACTACCCCTTCTGCTGCTTTTAACTTCTTAAATGGAAAAATACAAGACCCACATAAAACCCATTCCCATTCCTCTGATGTTATTTATCATTTTGATAAATTTATTTCCAGTCCTTTTTTACTTTAAAAAAATACCACATAATTGTAATAATATGTATACAAAGTATGTAAATAAAACTTTCCAAAAGGGTGGTGCTCGTTTATAAGGCCTTAAGTGATACAGCATATGAGAGTATATCCACTCATTTCATTATATCCTGGAAGTTTGGACATATTTTTTTCTAATTTAATAGAGAAAAATTAACTATTTTTCTAAATTTATGTTTCTTTTGTAATTTGTGCTACCAATTTTTTTCCAGTTCGTTTTTTTTTTTTTTAATCTAGAGACGGTTCATACTTCTATGTGGTCAAGTTATTTATGGTCTTTCTTTTTCTTTATGTCCCTTTAATTTTGAATTTTATGTGTCTATTCCTTATTTGCATTCAAGTTTTAAAACTTCTTTCTCCTCTAGTGGTATAATACATTTTTTTTCTCTCCAGGAATATGATGATTTTTTTTTTAAGATTTATTTATTTGAGAGAGAGAAAGAGAGGGGTAGAGGGAGAGGGAGACAGAATCTTAGGCAAGCTCCTTGTGAGCATGGAACCTGATGCAGGATTTGATCTCATGACCCTGAGATCACTACCTGAGCCAAAACCAAGAGCTGGACGCTTAATGAACTGCACCACCCAGGCGTCCTGACAAATTTTGTTTTTATCTTATATTTCTGTTTTGAAAATACATCTCTATTAAACTAGATTTTATTAATCCATAAGGAGTTTACTTGCGTGTATGGTGTGACGTAAGAATTTACCTTGATATTTTCCCAAAAATTGGTAACAAGTATTCCAACAATAACTAATTTGAATAATTATTTCCTTCTCTAATGATTAGTGGTATTTCTTTTATCAAAAACTGACTTCCAGTAAGTGTATAGACATAATTTTTTAATAATTTTACCCCTTTTCCCTACAGTTTTTTAGTAGAATTTTCCTTACTATTCTCACCTCTATCTTTCTTTTAGATGCATGTGGGAATTCTTTTGTTACATTTCTCCCTATAAAATATGTAATCCAGTTGGATTTTTTTGAATTTCATTTAACATAAAAATTAATTTAGAATGTACATTCTGAAAATTGAATTTTAGTTTTCCTATCTAAATCTTAGTTCATCTCTCTTTACTTCATATACATTATGCCTAGGTGGATTTTTTCTTTCATTGGTTACTCACAAACCTTTTTGAATTTTTTGTGAATGGGGGTTTTTTAAATTGTACTGTTGTGACGGTTATTCCTTTCAACGTGTGTGTGTGTGTGTGTGTGTGCATGCGCGTGTGTGTGTGTGCATGCTTATACATCATAACTATATACTTTATAGAGCAAAGCAATAAAATATTGAAAAGAACACCAGGGGTGCCTGGCTGGCTCAGTTGCTGGAGTGTAAAACTCTCGATCTTGGGGTTTGTTAGTTCAAGTCCCATGTTGGGTGTAGAGATTACTTAAAAATAAAATCTTAAAACACACACACACACAAAGTCTTTTAAGTCTTTGGAATCAATCAGACTTGGGTGTGAATCCCAGTTCTAATTCTTTTTTATTTTTTAAGATTTATTTATTTATTTGAGAGAGAGAGAGGTGGGGAGAAGGGGCAGAGGGAGAGAATATTCAAGCAGACTTCCACTGAGCACAGAGCCTGACACGGGGCTTGATTTCACGACCCTGAGATCATGACGTGAGCTGAATCCAAGAGTCAGATGCTCAACTGACTGAGCCAGCCATGCACCCCTCCAGTTCTACTTCTTACCAGACACATGACTCTGGGAATAAAGTGCTGCACTGTTGGACAAATAGGAATTCAATAAATGATGGCTTTTATGATTGGATTTCTCTTGAATATAGTTTTCCACTCATTTCTTTGGGTTTTCTAGTTTCACAATGATACCATCTGTAAATAATGATAATAATGTTATCTTTTTTTCTGATATTTAAATCTCTTTATCTGTTTCATGTCTTATTGCATTGGCCAGAAAAACTTGCAGAACAATACTACATAATTTTTTTTTCTGTCTTGGGTTTTATATTCTTATTTTTCTTTAATTTTTAAAAAGATTTTATTTATTTATATGACAGAGAGAGATAGCAAGAGAGGGAACACAAGTAAAGGGAGTGGGAGAGGGAGAAGCAGGCTTCCCGCCAAGCAGGGAGCCCAATGCAGGGCTCAATCCCAGGACCCTGGGATCGTGACCTGAGCTGAAGGCAGACGCTTAATGGCTGAGCCACCCAGGTGCCCCTATATTCTTATTTTTAAAGGAATTTTTCTTTAGTTTTTCACAATGAAGTATAATGTTGGTTGTTGTTTGAAATGGATACTCTTCATATGTTGAAGAAGTATATTTCAATTCTTACTTTTTAAGTGTTTTTAAATTAGAAATCTGTTAGCTTGGAAGATTCATACAATTTGAACAACTTTATTTGCAAGTTACAATATTAGTGTTACCTAAGAGGAAAGAGAAATTAAAGATCAATTCTATCGTGAATATACAGGTTATTATTTCCTCTAAAAATAGTTGTCTCTGCATGAGATCTTTATGAATCCTCCCATGGATTTGAATACTGAAAATTAATTCAGCTCCTTGGGGGTAAGGTGTGGGGAGGAGGGGTGGGGGGTTACATCTTCATTTTAGTGGCCTAACTACTAGTTTGTTTATATATTAGAAATCTGTATCTTGCTTTTATATCTCGTTTGGGTTTCACAGGAACTTTTTAATTTTTTATTCTGATTTTGAATTCCCGTATTTACCAATACTTGGAACATTTAAATTTTAAGTTGAAACCATATTTTAAGGTCTATAATCTTAAACTACTAATTCTTCTAGTTCAAGTTTATTGGTATTTTAATAACAACTGTTTTCCTGATGTAAAATTAATATATATTCATTGTAGAAAATTTAAAGAATGTGGAGAAGCAGAAAAACAAAACTTAAAAATAGCACATACAGGGCACCTGGGTGGCTCAGTCGGTTAAGCGTCTAACTCTTGATTTTGGCTCAGGTCATGATCTCAGGGTTGTGAGATGGAGCCCCATGTCAGGCTCTGTGCTGGGCATGGAGTCTGTTTAAGATACTCTCTCTCCTTCTCCCAGTGCCTGTCTCTCTCTCTAAAAAGAAAAAGAAAATCACATACAGTTTTGTAAGATTTGTTTTTCACACACTATATTTTGTGCATTTCCCAAGTAGCTTTCTACTTCATGATTGCTGATGGTTAACATGTTACTTCCTCATGTGAATGTTTTACCATTCATGTACCAAAGTCCTATTAGTAGACTTTTAGCTTGTTTCCAGTTTTTTATAAGGACAAATAATCTAATGACAACCATTCTTATACAAATATCTTTGTGTGTATCTCTTTAGCAAAATTTCTAGAAGCCTTTTTTTTTTTTTTTTAGAAGTGGAATGGCTGGCTGAAAGAGCCATTTTTAAGAACAAAATACTTAAATTTTCTCATTTCTGTTTAAGGTGATTGAAAACAATATCATTCCCACAACAACACATATCTTTTCTCTTCAGCTTGGCCAAAATGAGATGTTGACATTTGAAAATATTTTTTGCCAATCTGATGGAGAAAAAAATCTTACTGCATGTTTTAATTTGCATTTCTTGTGTTACTACTGATGTTGAACATGAAAAATGTGTTTATTAAGTATTTGTATGTTTTCTTTTGTGGATTGCTTCTGCATATCCTTTGCCCATTTTGCAGTGCAGGTGTTCTTTCGGTACCGACTTGTAAGAGCCTGTAGTGTATAAAAATTAAGAGGAAAAGCTTGGAACTCAGGAAGAGTTCTACATCCACATCTCTGTTCTGCTACTTATTAGCTATGTGTCCTTGGGCATGATACTTCTTAGCCACTCAGTGTCTCCATTTCTTTATTTTAGGGTGGAACTAATTGTATCTCCCTTATAAGATGATGGCAAGATATAATGTGCAGAGAGCTTAGCATGTTTTACACCTAATAAAAGCTCAATAAAGTGTAGCTTTTATTATATTAAGGCTCTTAACCAACTCTGCCTGTAAATATGCTTTTTTCCTAGCCTGTAATTTCTCTTTCAGTTTGGCCTATAGCGGGCTTTTCTAAAAATGTATTTAAATTTAAACTGTTATGTGATTGAAAATGCACATCTTTCCCTTTATGGTCTATTCCTTCTCCCTAAAAAGCCCTTCTATACCCTCAAAGAGCAGATTAATATTTACCTATTTTTCTTGTGATTCTTTTAGGATTTTATATTTTACATTTAATTCTTAATCCATTTGGAATGAATTTTCGCTTTTGGTGTAAAGTTAGTGTGAATTGGTATTTGGTGTGAATTTTTTTCCCTTTCAGTTCAACTATGATGACTAATCTGTCTTTCTCTTCCAGTGGTTTGAAGTGCCATCTTTATCATTGACCAGATACTTCTAGGTTTTCCATTTGATTCCATTGATAATATGTCGCTGCATTGGCATTAGAGCGTAGTGTATAGCATACGCGCGTTGTGTGCCTTCTAGATTTATTGCATGGTTTAGTATCTGGATGTGCTCATCCCCTGTCCCTCCAATTTTTTTTCTAATTGAAAGTTTGTTTCTGTGTATAACTACAGACTTAGAGCCTACCCAAGATATAAATTTTCCTCTCATTCTCTACAGTGCAGCAGAGAGAACTTGAGCCATAGACAGAGGACTTGGATTCCAAACCTGTCTCTACCACCCACTAGCTGTTCAGGTTGGACATGTTTTGTGCTCTCCATGTGCCTCTGGTTCTCTGATGAAGTAATTGTATGAAAATCAGCACTTATCCCAAAGTCATCTGAAATAACAGGACCAACTTGACCAATCATAGAGTCACATCACTCAAGTCTTTCCCTTTCTATAAAATAAGCCATTTTTCTTATGACTGCAGATTTCCAACTCAGTATTTCAGTTATAACCGCTTAATCTTGTCTGTCGTCACCATGATGTAATTTAAGTAACATTAAAAACAATTATGAGCAGCTTTCCTTTATAAGCATCTTCTATGCATACCCATGCACACATATATATATCCAGCAATATATACATACTCATAAATGGATGATTGATATCACACAGCAGTTAAGAAATAATGACCTTGATGTGGCACTATTCTGTTTGGCTTTGTTTTTAAAGATTATATGGGGGTCACGTGGGTGTTGCAGTCAGGTAAGCACCTGACTCTTGGTTTTGGCTCAAGTCATGATCTCAGGGTCCTGAGATCGAGCCCTGCATCAGGCTCCAAGCTCAGTGTGACGTCTGCTTGAGGTTCTGTCTCCCTCTCCCTCTACCCCTCCCACCCGTGCGCACATTCCCTCTCTCCATCTCTCTTTCTCTCTAAAATAAATAAATCTTTAAAAAAAAAGAATTGAAAAAAGATTACATAGGGAATTTGATATAACCTTAATACTTTTATTGGATTAAGATATTTGTGTTTGATTGCAAAATGTAAATATTAAGCATCAAAGTTTTATCTATATAATAAGAGCTGTAGTTTACTGCACACTTACCATGGGCCAGATGCCTTTTTTGAATGCTTCATGCATGTTATCTTTTTTAATCCCCATGACAGTGCTCAGGTGGTTATTCCATCTGATTTATAGTTGAAGGAACTGAAGTTTGCCAGAGTTAGGCACACCTGAACTACAGATAGCCGGTAAGTAATAGAACTGGGCAGGATAGGACCCAGGGCTGTCTCATGTCCCGGTGCATGCTCTTTCCTCTGTAATCTGCCGCTTCCAAGGATATTTGCAGTCCTCGTTTTGCTTTATAAAATCAAATTTCTGAGAAACTCGAGGAGAAAGAAACACTCTTCTTTTAGCTGAAGACCGAAACTTGGATTTCAATTTAGGAATCGAACCATGATCTGATACACTACATTATGGCTGAAATCCATAGGAAATATGAAGAATTGCTGGAATTATAGCATAAAGACAAATGGTGAGGAAGAGGAATGGATTTGATGTGGAAAGAGCTGTGTGTTGTAAGATGTGAACTCCTTATGTTGTCTAGGACATCCTGTAGATGATTGCTTCAAATCCTTGGGTTCGATAGAGATATCTAGGACATCAAAGATAGTCATTTCATGTAATGGGTTTAATGATACTATTTAATTTTTTTCCCTTATAACAAAATCATTCCATGTTTATTATAGAGAAAAGAAAACAGAGATAAGCAGAATAGCAAAAGATAAAATAGTCCTTCTACCTAGAAATAAGCACCGTTTTAACTTTTTGGTGTCCACCCCTTCTGTCTTTTTTAATTTATATGTGAGTAAAAATTGTCATTGTTGTTTTTCACTTAAAAAAATACATCACGATCTTTTAAAATGAAATTAATTTTTCTTCTACAGGATCATTTAAAAAGGTATAACGTATTTGTTTCATGGATGTGGGATGGTTTTAGTAGTTAGTTTAGTTTCTTAAACAGATTGCTTTCCAATTGGCTTCACGTTTAGGATTATCACAAATTTGTCTTACCGTAATATCTTCTAATCCTGTTGGCTCCTTTAAGGTCCTCTCGTTCCATTGGGTCTATACATAGGCGCTTGTGCCCCAACCTCGAGCTTACAGTTCTGATGAAATTGTTCTAACTCACAGGTATCTGTTAGAACTAACAGATAAGGTTTAGGCTTTGAAGGCTCTATTCGCCTACTAGGGCTGCCCTAAGAAAGTACTACAGAATGGCTGGCTTAGACAGCAAGCACTTATTTCTCACAGTTCTGGAGGCTGAAAGTTCAAGATCAGGGTGTGGGCAAGGTTCGTTTCTTCTGAGGCCTCTCTCCTTGGCTTGCAGATGGCCGTCTTCTCCCTGTGTCTTCACATGCTGTGTGTGTCTGTGTGTTTGTCCATGTCTTAGTCTTCTGTTCTTATGGGGACACCAGCCATATTCAGGGCCCACCTAAATGACCTCATCATCTTACCTTCATTACCCCTGTAAGGTAATCATGTTACCTAAATTATTCCCCAGTCACCTTCTGGGGTCCTGGGGACTAAGACTTCAACATAGGAATTGGGGTGGGGGTGGGGGACAAAATTCAGCCCACAACAGAAGCATACACTGGCTTTATTGTAAAAGTTCCTACTGAGGAGACAACTTGTAGTATACCTGTTAGGATTTTCATGATATTGCATTGTTTGAAACATAACACATCTTCAGCTTCTGTGACTCACTAGGACAGAGAGATCTTGCATGCTTTGTTTACTGTTGTATATAGAGCCTGGAACATTATCGTTGCCTACCCATTGTTGAATGAATGAGGAAGTGAATGTCAAGTTTCTTTAGTCACGTGGAGAAATCACATCAAATCCGTCCATGCATTTTAGAATACCTGATTTTTTGAGCACGTACTCCATTATTTACCTAAAGTATGCATGTTAAAGTGACTGAAATTGCTAAGTCCGTTGCCTCATAGAAGTCAGAAGCAGTGGGTAAAATCAGCCCAATTCCCCATTCACCATGAAATGACACAGAGGCACTGGCTAGGACTTTCTTTCTGAGGGAAGGAGAGTTTTCTATCCATGAGGATACACACATTGTGGTTTTCAGGTTACAAATGGGCAGGGTTTTTCACGGCTATCTAGTCGTGTGATTTTCTGCAATTTCTTCAGCCCTTTTTATAGTTGAAAACTCAGTCTGCTCCTTGGACCTGGGAACGTGGGGACCTATCCTGTGAGCAAGCTGACCAGTGGCCGGGCGAGGTAGACGGCACCTTCGGGTATACTAAAGCCCTGTCAGTGGCCTCTACTCAGGAGTGCCATTTGGGGGTCTGCTTAAGACAAACTCAGAAACCTACTGTGGTTTGTGCGTTCTCAATTGAACACACAGGTACACAGACACATTTCTCATTGAAAAAGTATTTAGTTCACTTATACTCTGGCTTATGATTGAAGAGCTCCCTCCCACAGAGAAACAAATATTGAATCATAAGTACATGTCTTAAAGGCAAAGAAAGACTCCATCCAATGAAAGGAAAGCAGTTTTTCTGATATCTGTCATTCTTGTCTGAAGGCGGAAGGAGGGACAACTGGCCCTTTTGTATACCCTGCAGTTCCATCATTTTAAAATTATAGTAAGCAATGAACTTTCATCACGGAGGGCAAGTTAGCTTAGAAGAGTTATTTATCTATCCTTCTCTACATGGTGATATCTTTTTTTTTAATTATTTATTCGGGTGGGGAGAGCACAGGCAGGGAAGGGCAGAAGGGGAGGGAGAGAGAATCTCAAGCAGACTCCACACTGAGTGCCGAGCCTGATGCAGGGCTCGATCCCAGGACCGCGAGATCATGACCTGAGCTGAAACCAAGAGTCGGACACTTAACCAACTGAGCCACCCAGGCGCCCCTATGCTGATATCTTTAGAACACCTTTTATAAATTAGAAATATGCTAAGAACTCATCAGTCTAAAACCCAAATGATCATCAGGAAATAAGCATCTCTTGGCTACTGGGCAGCAAAAGGAGGTGCTGGTCCTCAGGCTTACTTTAGACACATTTCTTAACAACGTTGGTGATACAGTTTCCTAACCACTATGGACTACAAACGATCACTTAGAAAGGGACGAGGTGGTTGCTATTAGTAGGCACACCGAGTTCAAAAACAAGGGACATGGGGCGCCTGGGTGGCACAGCGGTTAAGCGTCTGCCTTCGGCTCAGGGCGTGATCCCGGCGTTCTGGGATCAAGCCCCACATCAGGCTCCTCCGCTATGAGCCTGCTTCTTCCTCTCCCACTTCCCCTGCTTGTGTTCCCTCTCTCGCTGGCTGTCTCTATCTCTGTCAAATAAATAAATAAAATCTTTAAAAAAAAAAAAAACAAAAAACAAAAAAAAAACAAGGGACAAGGGATAGCCAGATAACAAGGGAGGGAAAATAACAAAAAGCAGACAAAAACTCAATTTGGAATTTACTGCAGAGTCTCAGGGTATGCTAGGAAATAGCTATTACATACCTCAAGATATGTAGTTTCTTGAGGCTATGATCACTTGGTGACCTAGCACAAATCTTGTGTATAAGAAGTTATCTTTGTGTGACAATCCAATATAATATTTGAAGTTTACAATACTATCATTTTGTTCATATCTTAACTTCCCGATTTTTTTAGAAAAGGAAGAAAAAGCAAGCAGTACATAATACATTTTAGAAAAAAATTCTACTCCAAATGGTTCACATTTAAAGGGAAAACTGTCGGCCACCAGAAGTAACGCATTCCTCCAGTTATCTGAGTAGCTGAAGTAATGATGTATTTAGGATAACAGCAGTTGTGTAAAGGTGCTCTCAGTAGCCCATCCCGACGACTCTGCCCTGCTTATCTGAGAGGGAGAGTTTAATTGTCTGCATTACTAAGGGGATTTGGAAATTCTAAAGGACATCTCTCCACCTGCCTCTCAGCCTTCTGCTATATTTACCACTCCTGGGCAACCCCCTTCCTGGCTTCTCTACCACCCCTGGGCAAAGCAGCTTCCCCTGTGCCCCCCACCCTTTCAAGTTCATCCCCATCCCTCCACGTCTGCACACTTTGCAAAGCAGATTCATTTAGCACCTGCAATATGGAAGTCCCTGGGCTAGCACGGGGGTGGAGAAATCATTCGCGGGACTAGGCCCCACTTTCAAGAAGTGTGCAATCCACTGAGGACATGGATCCCCTTGTTCTAAGACAGATTTCTCCACAGTACTTCCCCTCCTTCCGCACCTCAATGGATACTTGGTTTGCCTTCAGAGATCACTTCCTTTGAAAGCCTTTCCTCAAGACTAGGCCTCCTGCTCACCGGGGAGGCTGTGGAGTCTACAAACGTGCTTTCTACTGTCCCTTCATCACCAGGCTCACCATGTTTTCACATCCCTCCTTCCTGAATCAGTCAGCTCAGGCTGCCCTAACAAAGTATCATGGTCTGGGGGCTTAAACAACAGAAATGTGTTTCTCACAGGTCTGGAGGCCAGAAGATCAAGGCGCTGTCAAGGTTGGTTCCTCCCGAGGCCTCTCTCCTTGGCACATAGATGACTCCTTCTCCCTGTGTCCCCACACGGTCTTCCCTCTGTGTGTATCTGTGCCCTAATCTCTTTTTACAAGGACACCAGTCCTATTGGATCAGGGCCCATCCCTATGACCTCATTTAACCTTCATTACTTAAGTAAAGGCCATATCTCCAAATACAGTCACATTCTGAGGTACTGGGGGCTAGGATTTCACCATATGAATTTGGGGGGACACAGTTTAGCCCACAAGACCTCCTCTGACACCGGTGCCGTCTGTTCATGCCTGCCTCTTCTCATCTGTGCAGGTCACCTACTGACCTCTCAGACACGCTTCCCTCAAGATCGCCCGAGGGACCAACTCCACATTTTTCCTCTTGAGCCTTTCCTCTCCTTCATTTCCAGTGACAGGACCATCCATGTCAAGGACTCATGTCCTGCCCCTTCTTCATAGCTTTCTCCATGTCCTCAGCCCACGCTGGAACTTCCGCTCCGTCTCACAAGAGTCATTTCGTTCTCTTCCTCCCGAGCCTCTCTCTGCTTCCTTGGTCCCAGCCCTGCTTGTCCCTTGCAACTTCCCCTCTCTCCCAGCCACCCAGACTGCTTTTCCTCCTCACCTCCGTGGCCCTGACCACTCCTGGCTCTTAGGCTCAGCGCCTTCAGTGTCATCCCCCTTGTGATGGATTTTACTCATTTCAATTTCCAACTGTCCATAATCCCTACCATATGTTTTCTCTCTTCTGTGGCTCCGTGGCATTGAAGCTAAAACAGCAGAATTTTTCTGCCACCAACGCCTACATTTCTTCTCTCCTTAAGCCTCACTGCCACGCTGCTTGCCTCGCTCTCTGGTTCTGCTGCTTTTCCATATTCAGAACCAACAGCTGTGAAGTCCCACAACTTGCCTGCTTCCTACAAATATTTCTCAGTATGTTCCTACTATTCTTTCTCTTTTTCCTCCTGTCACAGAATAAGAAGTATCCCTCTTTTCCTCCAAGGCTGATCTCTCTGCTGTTGACAGACACACACACACACACACACACACACACGCACGCACACACACACACACACGCACACACACACACATCTTCCTTCAAAAGCTGTTTTCTCTTTCATTTATCCGTAGTCTCTGCCTCTCTGGATCCACATTCCTCACCTGTTGATCTCAGTGCTCTGGGTCAGTTACTCATTCTGCAATGTCTTTCCTGGATACTGATATTCCTAAAGATCATTTTCAAGACACCATTCAAGCAGGGTTTCTCAACCTTGACACTACTGCCATTTGGGATCACATATTCTCTGTTGTGGGTGCTGTCTTGTGCCTTTTTTTTTTTTTAATTAAAAAAATTTTTAGGGGCATCTGGGTGGCTCAGTCATGAAGCATCTGCCTTCAGCTCAGGTCATGATCCCAGTGTTCTGGGATCAAGCCCCGCATAGGGCTCCCTGCTCAGTGAGAGGCCCGCTTCTTCCTCTCCCACTCCCCCTGCTTGTGTTCCCTCTCTCGCTGGCTGTCTCTCTTTCTGTCAAATAAATAAAATCTTTTAAAGATTTTAAAAGCGAGCAAAAGAGAGAGCACGAGTGGGGAAGACGGGAAAAGAGAGAGGGAGAAGCAGACTCCCCATTGAGCAGGGAGCCTGACATGAGGCTCCATCCCAGGACCCTGGGATTATGACCGGAGCCAAAGGCAGACACTTAACTGACTGAGCCACCCAGGCGCCCCTGTCCTGTGCCTTGTAGGATGCTAAGCACTATTCCCGGTCTCTACCCATAGATATTAGCGGTACCTTTCCCCCAACTTGTGACAACTAAAAATGTCTCCCTGGTGGTGGGGGTGGGGAGTCCAAATCACCCTGAGAACCAGTGGTATAGAGAGTAAAAGCGTGGACTCTGCTGTCCTGGGTGTACAAAATATCTGGTGACAGCTTTAGAATGTAGTCAGACATACAGAACATGATCCTTGGAGAACAGGAAGAGTTTGTTAGGTTCATGTGAAAGGGGGGGTGGTGGTTATAAACCAAATTAGCAAAACTTAAGCTCTCCATTCACTTATCTTGCTAATTAAATCCTTGTAAAAACAACCTCACAGTGGTTCTTCTGCACAACCCCAGTCAAGAGCATTTTAGTGAGATGAAGTCCGACCAAGTAGGCATTTTTTTATTAGCAAACCACTTAATTCTGAATTGAGTGACAGCTGCCGTCAGAGAGCGGGTTCTGGGGTCAGATGGTGTGGTGTGCATCTGGCCCCGCCACCTCTGCCGGGGCCCAGTCCCGTGATGCTGGGACTCGGCTTCAGTTTTGTCAGTTGCAGAACAGGGGCGATAACAGCGCCACCCTCCCGGGAGGGTGGAGGGGAAGCCAGATAATCCACACGGGCCCCTTAGACCCGTGCCTGGTGCCTAGTAGGTGTGCGGTGAATACCAGCGGCTCTCCCCCCTGCAGCTGTGGCTCTTTTCTCTCCCTTCCGTTCATCGCCTAACTTCTCAGCAGAGCTGGGCTTTCACTTCCTCTTCCAGGGGCTCTGGAAGCCCTCGTGTGCTGGCCTGCCTTCCACTCCCATCAACTCACCTTCTCAGACCTCACTCCTTCGGGGGCCCTTTGGCTGGATTTCTTTGTATTTGAACACTGTTGATCATCATTTTCCTTGACAGCCCCCACTTCCTTAGCTGTTTTGCTCCTTTAGGGGAAAAAGAGAGCACCCTTGTCACTCCCTCGTCACCCACCTCACTGCAGGCATTCCTCCGGGTTCAGCTTCTAGCTTTTCCTGCCCACCCTCTCTGGCCCTAAGATGTCTCTCCAGGCCTTCTCCCTGGCTCCAGCCTCCTCGCATCTCCCACACACCACCCGCCTCTCCCCAGCACTCATGCCACTGGTGAGTGGACCCACTCCCCATCCAGGTACCAAACCTGAGCCCAGGGAGGTAGCCTTCTTTGATTCTCCCTTCTTCTCCTCAAGCTGCAACCGGTTGGGCCCAAGCCCAGTGGATTCCATCTCCGTAATGTCTCCCACCTGGTCTAGTCCCTCCACTTGTCCCACTGATTTTGCTCTAACCCCTGTGCTGTCATTTGTCACACCAAGATGGCTGCCATGGTGGTTTCCCTTCTTTTGGTGCCACACCCTTGGGTCAGGGCTCCAGAGGGATTGTTTTCCTTTCTCTCCTATCGAATTGGTCAAAGTTCTCTGGCATCTACATCCTAATTCTATTTCCAGGCAATCCATTCTTCCCTACCTCTACAGCCAGGGCTTCCTAGGTCCTCATTATTTCTCAGACGGGCTCTTCTGTTAATCCCTAACTAGCCTTCCTGTCTCAAATCTTCCAGACCCTTCTCCACAGTCCCACGAGGGAGGCTCTGTCTACCTTCCTCCTTAAGCCTTTCAGGTCCTCAAGGTTGGATGAAGTCCAAGTCAGCCGCGAGGTGCACAGAGCTCGAGCGATCTGGCCCACTGGCTGTTTCTTCGGCTCCATCTCTTGCTGCTTCCCCTCCTCCCTCTGCTCCCGCTACAGAGGGAGGTATTTGCAGTTCAGGAAACTGACCTTGTTTTCCGCCTCTATGCTCTTGTGCTTACCACTCACTGCTCCCTGTGTCTGGAGTGCCCTGCCCCCCCGTCTCTGCCTGGGGGACACCTTACACATCTTGTGGGGTTCCATGAATGTCACCTCATCCACGCAGCCTTCTCCAATCCTTTTTCTTCTTGATTCTCTCCCCTGACATAGCAGCACAATGTTTTCCATTTATTCCCCCCTCACGCTCAGTATCACCTACTCGGTCATCTTCCACCTCAAACGGGCTTTGACCTCGGACTTTCTCATTTTGTCATTCATTCCCTCAGCCACCTGGCTAAGAGCCAGGCCTCCTCTGGGCCCTCACTCCTTTACACCCCCATCCCTGGTCCACCAGTTGCTCTTCTCGCCTTCCTCTGGTTCCTGATCTTCTGCTCTCCAGTCCCTCTAGCCCTCCCCTAGTTCAGGCCCTCATACCTGAGGTTTTCCATGGATGGAATTCTTTGTGGTAGAGCGTCGGCTTGTTTACCTTCTGGTCGTGTCACCTGCATATTCCTGTATATGTCATAATCCGGCCATTCTAGATTCCATCCTGATCTGTGAACAGGACCCATGACTTGCTACAATCATGCCCTTGCATCTGCTGATTCTAATCCCAGTCTCCATCTACAAAATTTCTAGCTGTTCTCCATGGCTCAACTCCATTGGCTTTCTAACTTCCATGAAGCTTTCCCTGATCACTCTCATTAGAAGTGATCTCTTTTCTCGGAACCCCTGAATCTTGCAACCGATTTAATGGTTCTTAATATGTTGGTCTGCATGTCATGATTACTTCATGCGGGTGCAGAGATGAGACTATAAATTCTCTTAAGGCATGGATATAAATTATCCATTTTTGCATCACTTCTCTGCTAGAGAACCTAGCACAATTTCTTGTCGTATATACATATCAGCTTGATTGAACTATGACTTACCTACCATACAAATCACCCATTCGAAGTGCACAATTCAGTGGTTTTTAGTATATTCGGAGTGTGTAACCATCACCACTATCAATTTTAGAACATTTTCATCACCCCAGAAAGAAACCCCATACACATTTGCAGTCAATCCCCATATCCCCCTAAGTTGTCAACCCTGAGCAAACCATTAAATCTACTTTCTGTTTCAATACGTTGGCCTATTCTGGATATTTCATATAAACAGAAGCATGTAATACTTGTCCTTTTGGGTCTGTCTTCTTTAGTATGTTTTCAACATTGATATATAGCATACACTCCTGCTGCATTGCTTTTGACTAATACTCTGTGTATGGAAGTGCTGCATTTTGTTTATTAATTCATCAATTGATGGTTATTCAGGTTGTTTCCACTTTGAACATTTGTGTACAAGTTCTTGTGTGGACATATGTTTTCATTTCTTGTGTATGTACCTGGAAGTGGAATGGCTGGATCATATGGCAACGCTCTTTTAGCGTTCTGAGGGACTGCCAAGCTGTTTTGAAAAGCGGCTGCACCATTTTCCGTTCCCACCAGCAATGTATGAGGGTTTCAATTTCTCCACATCCTTGTCAATACTTGGTAGTATTTGTCTTCTTGATTCTAGCCATCCTACGTGGGCGTGGACAGGCATCACTCTCTGGTTTTGATAGCATGACTCTTTTAACCTATTAGATGTCCAAAAATATTTGTTGGATATATGATATTTATATGAGTATGAACAAACAGAATTTTGAGCAACTCATTTGACTCCGAAGTTTACTAATTAGCTAGGAAAGATGAACACAGAGCCCTGTTTTTATTAGAATTCAATTTTTTATTTATCTATTTTTTTAAAGTAGGACTCCACACCAGACGTGGGGCTTGAATGCATGACCCTGAGACGAAGAGTCACATGCTTTACTGACTGAGTGAGCCCGGCAGGCACCCCTAGAATTCAGTTTTTAAAAGTTACTTTTAAACAGTTTCTCTTTTTAGTTGCCAGTATTATCTAGCTGACATTATAAAGGTGGTGATTCGTCATAAAAATTCATGTAGCTTTGCAAGTTTCAGTGTATTTTACAGAATAAGCTAAAATTACAAGCAAAATTCCAACTTTAATGTTGTTCCTATCCCAAAGCTAACACTTGCTGGGGAGACCAGGAATGGCTAATAATTCTTGAATCTTGAGGCAAGGCAACTAAATAAACTAGCGTTCCCTACCTGGCCCTTCTTTTGCCTTCCTACTGGAACCAGACACCGATTCTATGGCGAGCGTGTGAACTAGTACTCCTGCTCAGAGACCTGCGCATTGCCTCCTCTGGCATGCCTGTCTTCACAAAAGCACTTGATAACATACTTGGGGACATGGAGGGGGGAGTGGGGGGGAGACATAGGAAAATGCAAGTGCTGAAGTTTCTCTGACCAGTTTTCCTCAGTAAACAGTAGACCCTGGGAAACAGAACAGGTTCTGAAAACTTAACGTTGATGATTCCCGACGCCAGAGAAACAGCAGCTGAGTCAGTTCCCTCTTGGGCAGTGGTTTAGCTTACTTATCTCCAGTCAGAGGTAATGGTCCAACTGCTTTTGCTTGTTCTATAAAGTTCTGTCTTGGCCAGAATCCGTTCATTTCATCCATACCTACATAGACACTTCCTCCTATATCTGTAGCCCTGAAAACCAGCGTTCCACTGAAGGCCGCAAATTAAAGGGTCGTGATTGCACTTACAACTTTGTACAGCAAAGTTGGTGTGGTAGAGCCAGGGTCAAAGGTCATAGTAAGTAGAGCATAGCCAGCTTTGTGTACCTGTAACATCATCTTGCCTGACTCATCTCCAACGCATAAGTCGGAAGTAGTATTCTCTACAACTATTCAGGAGGCACATTTATCCTCAGAAATTGGGGGAGTGGGGCTGGTGTTTATTTTCCCAAACCCACAATCATCCCCTGTCTAAAGATGTTTCCAAAAGCCAAGAGCAGGCTCCTCGCCGAACCCCGGTAGGAAAAGTATTAACAGTGGGAAACATGTCAGCTGCTTGTTGGAGGAAGCACAGCCCAGGCCTGGTTTCTCTGGGGCTCGGTGATAACTTGGGCCGCCTAAGCTAAGAAGCAAGCGTGGTGGCAGCCGCCTTGGGGATGGAGCACAGGCAGCTCCAAGGAGGGCCCCTGCGTTTCAGAGTTGAAACAGGAGCCCTCTGAAAGAAAGAGATATTGCGTGTGGCTTCCCTGTTGCCTCGGAGGGCGACGTGGATGACACAGCATCAGCAGTGCCGTCGCGGGGTGGGGACACACAGGCGGTAGGAGCCTTTGCCATCCTCAGCCCCTTGGGGGCGAGGCAGCCCCCACTTAAGCATCAATTGTGGAATGTGGGGAAGGCAAGGTGACAGAAGCCGAGGCAGCTTTGAATTTGTTGGACGGAGAACACGCTCCTGGGCGGCAGCCCCAGAGCTAGAAGGACCGGGCCCCAGGAGAGAAACAGCCCTAAGTTGGGGGCGGGGTGAAGCGCTGGTTCCTTAATCTCCTGCCCCATCATCTACTCGCCCCACCTGGATGCAGAGCGAGGACCGCGTGGAGAGGGAACCGCGCGGGTGGGGCTCACCCTCCCATTTGCCTCCGAGACCGAGCGGGGCGGTGCCGGGCCAGGGAACCCGACCCCCACGCCACCCCCTCCCGGCCTCCGGGGCGCCCCTCTCGCGCCTCCCGGGCATCGCTGCCTCGCCGTCTCCTCCGTTAAAATAGTGAAACAAGCCCTGGAGTGAAGTGATGGAAAGCCGGGGGCGGGGAGTTGCCCGCAATGAGGGGCTGAAGGGGAGGGGGCGCGGTGGTCCAAGAGGGTGGCCGGCCGGCGAGCGCTGGGCTGATCGCGATCGCGCTCAGCTGCGGCGGCCGAGACCCTTCCCCTGGGGCGGCCCGGCCCTCCCGTGGCCCCGGGCGCCTGCGGAGAGCGTGGGGCAAACCTGGGGCTGCAGTGGGGGTGGGGTGGGGGACTCCACCTCCATCCATCCCGGGATGGAAACTGCGGTCGCCCCGCTAAAATCGGGGCGGGGGCGGCGGTGGGGACCCGCGGGTACCGCGGCCCCCCCACCCCCCAGCCCGAGCCGCCGCCGCCGCCGCCGCTCAGTAACACGTCCCCAGGAGACTCGCAGGAGCAACACGTGATGTGTCTACTTATCAGGGTGAGAGGGGGAGAGCGAGTCTCCGAGCGTGCGGGCGAGGAAGCAGGGCGGGGGGCCGAGGCGGGGGCCGGGACGACGGCTGGGGCGCCGGGGTCGCCAGCTCCTCGCCCACCTCCCTCCCTGTGGGAGAAGAGGAGGAGGGGAAGTGACTGCGGAGTTGATGAACTTTGCACATCCAGAAACGCCATTTTGATTCCTTTTCCGGAACAAGTTTGCATCTCTCCTCTTTCTCTCCCTGAAGCCCACCGGTCCCCACTGCATCATGCCTGGGAGCCAAGAGCCCTGCGGGGCCGTAAGTACGCGCCCGGGGTTCCGGCGCCCGGTACTCGGGTGGCAGCGAGATGTCTAGGGCTGAGCGGGAGCGACCTTTTAAAGAACTTTTGGGGATGGGGAGGGTGAAGTGTGCAGAGCGCGTTGTACTTTTTAAACTCGGCGTTTCCCGGAGCCGAGGACCCGAGCGACCCACGCCGCGCTACGTGCGCTCGGGGCGGTGGGGCCGGCCGGGGATGAGCTGGGCAGCCCTCTCCCCTCGGGCTGCGCGCCGGGCCGCTCCTCCTCCTCCTCCCCTCCTCCCCCTCCTCCTCCTCCTCCTCCCCTTCCTCCGCTCCTTTTCCCCTTCCCGAGCTGCCGGCTCTGCCAACCAGCTCCCAGCGCGAGCCGCCGCGGCCGCCGCAGCGCCCCGCCGCCAGGACCTGATGCGCATCCATATTAGCCGTCCGAGCGCAGGAATCCGGCCCGACCCGCGCCACCGCGCCCGCCGCGGAATTTATTTTTAACCAGCACCGCCGGGACTCGGATGGTGCGCGCACCGCCGGCCAGAAACATCTTCCCAGCGCTGCTCTCCATCTTCCGCCCTCTCTCCCCCGACATCCTCCCCCCCATGTGGGAGGGGAAACTTTTCTCCTACATACTTTCGAGTCCCTCTCGGGCCGAGAAGCGCGGAGATGACGGCGCCCGCCCGCCGCCGCAAGGTATCCGGGGGTGCCCGCCTGGGGTGCTCGTTCGGGGGTGCCCGCTCGGGGCTGCGCGGTGGGAGCATCCGCCGCGCCCTGCTCCGCGGACTTTGATCCTCCCCGGCGGACGGCGCCGGCCGGGAGGGGGCCGCGGGCAACCCTGCGCCCTCCCCCATTCCCGGCTCCTGGCTGGGGGTCACGCCGACCACCGCCCCAGGGGGAGGTGGGGGCCGGAGCCGTGTCCGCGCGTATTGTTCCCTTGCCCTTCCGTTGGCGGTGTACGTGTTTTCGTGGGAGCCATCGGTGTGGAGCGGAGCCTGCATCGCGGGGGGGGGGGGGAACCTCGGCACCCGGCGCCGTCACGAGCACAGGAAGGAGGCCGGGAGCATCCGAGGCGGGGCCGGCCGCCGGGCCCGCTTCGCCGCCCAGCTGTGGAGCGCGCTCGGAAACTTTTGTCCGCCGCCCGCTGGACCAATTTTTCCCGAGTTCTGGGGCTTCCCTTCCTCCTCCCATCCCGGCCCGCAGCGCCGAGCCGGGGCGGGGGCGGGGAGGGGGCCGGCGTCGACGGGCAGGGGACCCAGTGCGGGGAGCCCCCCCACCCGGCCTCGGGCCCGGCCCCCCGCGCCCCCTCCCCACTCGCGGTCTCTTAGGAAACTGCGACCTTAATTGTTGCTAAGGAGCAGGGGAGGTCCTTCCCGTCGCCGGCCCCCTCCCTGGGAAGCGGCGTGTTTTCTGGAGGGGCCGAGGGTCGCGTCGAGGATGTGGTTACTCGCTCCCCGGCCGCTCGCGGGGCCGGGCCAGGCGCGTGAGTGCGGGACGCGGCGGCGGAGCCCACTTCTCTGCGGGGCCACTTTCTTTTTCGGGCGGGCGGGGGGGGTCGGGGGCGGCCCCGGGCAGAGGAGGGGCGCAGGGGGCACGAGGACCCCGGGGTCGCGGGGACCGGCCAGCGGGCGGGCCGGTTGACAGGCGCCGCGTGCAGCTCGCGTCCAGCGTCCGTGGTGCATCCGTGATGGGTTATAAAAGAGGAGGAAAGTATTTCTCCTTGCTCAGCAGATTTGCCCTCCCTCGCTCCTTACTGGTTAGAAGATAGAACGTGAGCCCAGATCCGGACGAGCAGTTCACATTCCATTACGAAATTCTACACGGCTTCAGAGCCAGCAGCAGCACACATTCGGGGCACTTTGGAGTTTTTTCTTCTTTTTGGGGGGATGGTGGTGGTGGTGCAGAGAGATAGAAGGGTGAATAAAAAATATAACTTTTTTGGTATGCTGAAAAACCTGTCTGAGGGTTTTCATCAATAGAAAAATTAAGCCTCGTGCTTGTTTTAGAGTTTAGATTTAAGCCTAGCCTTTTAAAAAGTCAATGGAAATAAAGTTTGTCTCTTGGATAGGGATGCTGGAAATAGCGAGGTATTTCGGTCTCGAAGAGGAGACTTGAGATGATTTCTGCAAAGGCTGAGTTGCTAATGTGCATCCCATATTTTCGAGATCTTTTTCCTTTTAGACACGAAGTGGTCTGTGCATGCGCGTGAGTGTATTCTGAAATAAGTTTAGTTGAAGTGGAAGGTGGAGAAAAGGGAACTGCAGAGCAAAGAATGGTTTTTGTTAGTTTTAGGGTGGTGTTTTTTTTTTTTTTTTTTTCCTTCTCCCCATAGCCCTTAAAAGCATCCTCTAGACCTGGTGCTTTTTCGAGTAGGCAGGTATGGTTCTAAGACATAGTGTAACCCGGAAGTCTCAGTTACAGGCTGGAGTCCTGGCTGAAACGTTTTTTTTTTTCTTCTTAAACATTTAGTTCTGTGCTTCTTCAAGAGTTACACAGAACTTTTGAAGAAATGAGTTCGAAATTAGTCTTCAAATAATTTATGCAGCGGTGAGCCACTAATGTTAGGGGTTTTTTTTGTTATTGTTTGTTTGTTTGTGTTTTACCTCTGCATTTTGGAGGGAGCTTTCTGGGTACCCGCTGATGGATCCTGCTTTGATGTGTTTTGAGCTTTGGTTACACTGATGAATTAAACATTTGAATGTCTTTTATCAAGTTTTAAATGTGTGAAAAAACACCTTCTCTCCCACCCACCCCCACTTTTACAAAAGAAAGGGAGAGCCCTTTGATTTGGTTATTTGTTTAGCTTCTGCTCCATTTTAGGTTGTTAATGAACTTGCACTGTTTTATCCTTCTTAAAAAATATTGCTATGCAGATTGCATTTTGGGGTGTCTTGTTTTTAATGGATTTGCTGGTTCTATGGTAAATGCTGCTGAGGCTTACTGTTACATGGCACATCGTTCTCTGGGGTTTTCTAGGTAACTACCTCATTTCTCATCAGAAATTCAGAGCCTCAGCCCCTACAGCAGACATGTATTTGTTATGTGATGGGGAAGATGGGTCTGACTCAGCTGGTACAGGTGGTGTATCCATTCCTAACTATTTACGTCATCCAGCAAGTGACCTTTTGATTGAAGGGTCTTTTCTTTTAGGTATCTTCAGGGAGACTGCTGAGATCTTGTTTGCATCCACCACAGGTCTAGAATATTGAAGAAGGAAAACAAACCTGCCTTGTTAGTGTGCATCTGATCGAGTTGTTTATTGGTTATCTGCTGTATTGTCAGGCAATAGCTAGTTGCCATGATGTGGCTTGCGTTTTTACTCTTCAGTTTTAAACTGCTGTGTTGATCCACTTCCTCAGGTCAGTTTGGAAGTCTTGGCTTGCAGTCTTCATGCTCTCACTTGTTAACATCACTTAACTACCTTCAGCAAAGGAGAATTCCTGGTTAAGGACGTTAAAACATTCTACCCTTTTAGGATTTTGTAGGATATAATTAATATAAATTTAACTTCTACAAAAATTGGTTAAACATGCTCACTAGAAACAGTCAGAAGTGAATCCTTTTGGTGTTTCTATTCATTATCCTTCTGAAAAGTAGGTGGTGCTTAAAAGGTCATAGGATAAGGGTTGCTAAGCAGCTAAACAGAAGGATGCTAAAATTAACCGAAGCATTTTTGAAAGGGAGTCCTTCCCTGTTTTACATTATTTAGTAGATTTAATTAATTTCTGAATCCTCCCTGTCCTCTGACCTAGGAAGGTAGTAGGCTGTTAAGTTTGTTTTGTTTTTGTTATCATATTTAAATAATCTCTCTTTCTTTTGTGAGTGTCTTTTAATTGAAGTTCATGCTCTCTGACCAGCTCTGGTGTCAGATGGCAGCTAGTCTGGGCCGCCTTCTTGTCTGATACCCATGTGTTCAGGTTAAACCTCCCCTTCCTGAGGATGTATGTGTGCGGCTTCACCGTAGCTCATTCATTCATAGCAGACTGGTGAGTTTGCTTTGGAAAATCTAGCTCATCCGCGAAGTGATGTCTGCCTTTACTCCTTATTAAACGGATTTGCATTAGAAAGATAGAAATGTAATATAGTATCGATAGAGAGTATGCGATATAGTCCCTCCTGATAACAGGACAATGGTCGGCTTCCCCCTTGCCTGAGATTAGATTAGGCTTTGGTAGGATTCCAACTCCCCATCTTAGTTTATTCGGCCCAGTTTTTAATACCTTTTAGAAAATAATTGTATTAGGTTTGGAGTATCTTTGGAAGGGTGACCAAATGTAAAAAAAAAAAATTTTTTTTTAGGTGTGATTTATCTAACATTTCTGCTGTGAGTGGGTTTAAGGATCTTGAAGTTGTGCAGTGAGATAAAACCGTTGAAGTCTTAACTGAAGCCATGGTTGGGAAGCATCATCTCTTGGTTGAAAGGCAAGCCTGCTCTAAGTCCGAAGTTTCCCTGCCTCAGATTCGCTCCCGTACATCTGACCTACTGAACAGGCGAAGTTGAGTAACATTTTTTATATCCAGATATAATTAAGAAATTGGACGGGTTCTTTGGGAGGGGGCAGGGTACATGAGTTCTCCCTCTCGCCTTCTCCGTCAGACTTAGAAAGTGATTTTTGAGTAGAAAGAGCCACGGCCCTCTTCAAAAAGCAGGGGTCAGATTGTGATTTCCACGCCCCGAGGGCCTCCCCTAGGAAGCACAGAGGGAGGCATACGATGTGCTTTCTGAAATGCATCACTTATTTTTAATTTCCCCACTCCCAAAGAAGGCAGAATAGAGAGGAAATACATCTGCTGTGTTTTCACCATGACTGAGGTCGCAGAACAAGGAAGGTGGGGGGGTCAGGGAGACAGACTTTTTACGTTGACTGCCCTGCCCTGTGGGACAGTGTCGCCGCCTGTGCTGGTCTCAGGGTCTCTGGTCACCTTCGGGGTGTTTGCCCTTCTCATGAAGGGAAGCCAGCGTGGAGTGGAGCCAGAGGCCGTTCTCCCTTTGGGTTGGTGGAGTCCAAGGGAAGCCTGGGAGGAGGGCTCAGGGGGCTGTTCCTTCCAGTTCCTGGTGCATCTTGTTTCTAATGGTCCTCCAGGGTACAGGTGAGCCCATCGGCCCATCAGTGAAGGTGGTGGCCTGTGAGTAGGTGCTTCAGACAAAAGAAGTGGGAGAGGGTGGAGATGTTTGCTCAGTGTGATTCAAGCAAGTAATGCTAAGAGAATTCGAAAGCCTCTGTAAAGTCCCCAAGACTGGGGAGACTGGGTGCTGCCTGCCCTTGCGGGATTTACCTGAGGCCTTTCAGACTCCCTGAGGGCGGGTGGTCCTGATAAGGTAGAGACAGCCCAGGGAATACCCCCCACCCCCATTTCTTTGTCAGCCAACCAGACTGCAACGAAAAAGTCTCAGTGGGGGTAATTAGATAAAGCTTTTAAATGGCTCTATTTGTTTTTCCACTGTCTTGCTTAGTATCTCCTCCCCCCCCCCTTTTTCAGAGGCTGTGGGGTAGGATGGTCAAAAGAATGTTTGAGGCTTAGTGGCGTAATGACTTTTAAAATTTCAGCTTTCACGAGAGTGTACCTTTGACAAAGTCTTCACCCTGCTTTTGTGAAGGCCTTGAACGGAGATTCAGGAGATTCGTAACTTATCCTGAGAGCAGCAGACACGGCAGGGGTTAGGCAGGTATAGGAACCCATTTTACAGCTGTGCCAGTTTCCACTCTGGCTGGTAATAAGCCTGATCCCAGTCTAGCTCCGTATGACACCTGCTTTTTAAAGTCCGATTAGCCTCAGAACACTGAGCATTAAATATGTGTTTGTCTGTGTGTTTTAAATGAGACCAGATCCTTTTCACAATAATTCTGTGTTGAATTTGAAGATGTAAGGTAATGAAAAAGAAACTTTTTAGCCTTTGGCACATCTCTGTTGATGAATGTGATTATACACATTTTTTTCAGTAGGTTTTCTACCTCCTGGAATTGTTGTAAGGATAATAAATGTTCCAGAAACTCAAAATCTATATATGGAAGAAAGTGGTATATTTTGAGCTCAGGAAGCTTTGTGGGTATCCACTCTGGATTTCCTTTCCAGAGTTGTGCACAACTCCAGGACTTGAGGCAAAATTCGCCTAGGGTTTATGTTCTAATTGAGGAAATGCAGCACTTTCTTTTTGCTTTGGGTGCCGAGAGACAAACAGAACGAGTCGATTTTTCTTAATGAAGTTCACTTCAGGGTGGATTTTAAGGACAAGGCACGTCGTAAGCTTTGGACTCACCCTTTAAAGCAGTGGTTCTCAGAGTTGGCGGTTTGCCCCCAGGGGCATTTGGCAATGTCTGGAGACATTTTTGATTGCCTTGCTCGGGGGAGGGGTGCTACCGGCCTCCAGTGGGTAGAGGCCCGGGATGCTGCTACTCATCCCACAATGCACCGGCTGGCCTCACAACAAAGAATTAGCCAGTCCAGAATGTCAGTAGGTGGAGGTTGAGAAAGCCTGCTTTAAAGGTACGGTAGTCGTGGCCTGTGGCCTGTGTGCAAGTAGCCTGGGTGTCCTCCGTGCAGGGCACGTGATCTCTTTGCAGATCTGAAATTTCATAAAGCAAGTGAGCTCCCATTACATGCCTGTAAGGTACCACGGTTGGCACATTCAGGGGTTCACAGAAAATTCGGGGTTGGGGAAAACATTAAGTGGCGTTAAATATATTTAAAAACCCCATAGTAAATAAAAGTTCTAGAACTCATCTGCTCCTAAAACAAACCAGATTCGTTGGCACTGGGAAACTGTTCCGAGTCACTTCTTCAGTTATTGGGAAACTCGGTCTGGTGCTGTCATCTGCCAGTTCTCCCTCATGTTTTAAGTTATGTGGAGTGTCTCTCCCCGCCCCCCCAAGTGTTTGAACTAGCCTTTACTCGCTTGACAGTCCATGTTTTTGCACTCATAAGTGCAAAAGAAGTCTTCCTTTGTTTTGTTTTGTCAAGTTTTTGCAAAATTCTTACATAACTATCCACCCTTTTTACAAGGCAGAGTTTGGGCACTGGTCTTCTGTCCATACATCTCCTCTTGAGGGGGTGGCTGGCGGGCTGCTGCCATTGCTGGAAGGGATGGGGAGGGAACATGGGGGAAGACACTGGTTATTTTTGTGTTCATGAGACTCCTGGATCTCACATACGTGAAAAGGTAGTTGATTTAAAGAAACAGAATGTGGTATATGAACTTGAAACTGAATTTCCTCAGGCCCAGAAAGGTCTAGGATAGTGACAGGAGTGATCATGAAGCCACAGGTGCCACTTGCCTGACCCTTGTTCTCCCCGCCCCGCCCCTGCCCACCACCACCACTCCCCAGGCCTCTGTCATACAGGCAGGAGGTGAGGAGCTAAGGAGGCAGGAAGAGAGGGGGAGAGAATTCCAGAAAGAGAAGGGCTGTTTGCCTGTGCTGGAAAGTCGCAATTGCCCCTAAGATGGCCTGGGCTCCCACGGATCTTAGAGAAACACGTGGCTCTGGAAGGTAGCTTTTTTTAAAAAAAACAAAACAAAACAAAAAAAACATCTTAAGCCCAGGGATAGACAGTAAGCATCTGTCTGCATCTGTTTGTGCTGCTTTTGCTCAGGCACCTGTTCTGAAGCCACCTTGGCCATCTTGTCCCGAAAAACGGGAGCCGTGGATTCTGGTGCTCTTCTGTCCTCTCCTTTAGCCTGTAATCTGGCAGCTCCCTGCCCTCTATCTCCATTTACAGCTTTTTCCAAGCCCAGACCTTTTGTCACCCAGCTCTCCTGCAGGTGCTTCAGAGGTAACCTGTAAAAAGAAAAGTCCTCTCCCTCACTTCTAGAAGGTGGTCTGAAATGCACCGTCTACCCAGTCTTCCGGCCAGGAAGCGCTTTGCCATCCTTGCTTGGGTCCGTCTCAGTCCCGAAGTTCAGTGAGCAGTCCCCCCCGGAAACTCCTCTGCAGTCAGACTCTGGTATTGGCTCTGCAAGGCCCCTGACCTCAGGTCCTCATCATGTCGCAAACACCTCCTCAGTTAGCTTCCCGCCACCCGTGTTTCCCTGCTGCAGCTCATCGTCCGCTCTGCTCAGAAACTCAAGCTGTACGTGGTGTTTGCCTGCTGAAAAACATCTCTTGGCTCCCTGTTGTCTACAGGAAGAAATCCAAACTCCTCCACTTGGCACCCGAGGACCTTCATCGTCAGCTTCCAGGCTGTCTTAGTAGTTTCAGCTCTTGCCGCTTCTCTGCGCCACTGACGCACTGAATGATTTCTGACTGTCTTGGTGTTCGCGTGGGTTGTTCACTTGGACTTGTCCCCATCCACTTCTAGCAAACAGTGTGTCTTAGATCTTCTTTCAGTCCGCTCTCAGAACCACCAGGGAAAATCTGGTCCTCCGTCCAGAGTAACTCTTACCCCCCCATCTGTCCAGTCTGTCATAATTTACCTATTGACATGTTTTCCCCACCTCAAGAGTGGGGAGGGACTTTGACTCTTATTTTTCCACCTTCTGTACCTAGCTCAAGCATTGCATAGTATGTCTTTTGGATCCATTTTCTAATGCAAAAGCGAGAGTATTTAGAGAAGAGCTCATATAATTTGGTAGCTAAGTCCTACATATCAGTACAGACTGAGAGAAGGAAACAGAAGTAAACTTGAGTTTTTAACACACCCATCACACAGAGAGACTTGGTGCTAAGTGCACGCTGGTGGAAAATAATTTTGAATTACAGAAATTTTAAAATAAAACTTTGCTCAGCTTAATTTACTCGAAATTAAAGAGGAAAAAAAATCTTTGTTAATGCCTGATTGCACTAAAAGCTGTCTCACTAGGGCCCTTACTAATTATAACCACTTTTCATGGCTCTCGGTTTGAAGTTTATATTAAATAGGAGAGATGGGCACACAGATCAAAGCCCAAAATCATTTCAGAGCTCCAACGTGTGGGCCCATTTTCTCTGCTTAGTTAGACTTTTGTTTCATTAGTGGTATGAGTTAATAGGAGTGTTGGTCTGTGTATAATTTAACTTTTCTTTTTTCCGTTACTCCTTGGATTTAAAACAAAATACCAAACCAGAAACCTACAGGTCATAGATCTTGCTTTATTTGTGTGTGTGTGTGTGTGTGTGTGTGTGTGTGTGTGCGCGCAGGTGCAATATTCATATTTGATAGAAGCTGATTATAGATAATACTTACAGAAAGAATCATTCCCCTGTTTTAGGGGAGCTAAGACTCTCCCACTGTTTAGGGGAGCTTCGTTTATTATTTAAAAAAAACCACTTCTGAATACACAAAGTCATCTCAAACTGTGTAAGTTTCTTTTAAGGGAGGTATATAGAGCTTCAGAAAGAGGGGAGATAGCAGAAAGATTGGATCAGAGAGAAGTGTTTTGCTTATGGACCCTTTTGTACCTTAAAAAGTTTTTTAGAACTGCATAGTCGAAGTTCTTGGTATCCTTGATACAGAATGAAATCCTAGCTGATTAAAAATATATTCCTACCTTTTAAATAGTCCTGTCATGCTTACCTAATAACTAGAGTTCAGGCTCAGGTCTGGCAGATACATTCAGATCTAATAGTCTAACTCTGGGGGCGCCTGGGTGGCACAGCGGTTAAGCGTCTGCCTTCGGCTCAGGGCGTGATCCCAGTGTTATGGGATCGAGCCCCACATCAGGCTCCTCTGCTATGAGCCTGTTTCTTCCTCTCCCACTCCCCCTGCCTGTGTTCCCTCTCTCGCTGGCTGTCTCTATCTCTGTCAAATAAATAAATAAAATCTTTTAAAAAAAAAATAGTCTAACTCTGTTGTATTTCTGAGGAGGCTTGTATATTTTCCTCTCTGCTGTGGAAAACAGATTTCGTAAAAGTCATTTCTCTTCCACTTTGGGGCTTTTAATTGTTGTTTTGAGGGATAATTATATAAAACTGTTTAGTGAACATCGCAAACAGGTTTCCCATGACTTGGTTAGTTAATTCTGTATTGGATTAAACTGTTCTCCTTAAAGTTTTAAACTGAGTATGATTTAAAAGAGGCTTACCTTGTACATCTCTAAACTTAATTTGTATTTAAATCATGAAAATAAGGTTTCTGAGAACTATCGGTTGTTCAGTAAAGCTTCAACCAGCCCCTTTTCCTAAAATATTTTATCATGTTGGAGTCAGGATCAGACCCCATCTGCTTTTAGAAAAATGTTTCACCTCATGAGAGACTATGGACTATGAGAAACAAACTGAGGGCTACAGAGGGGAGGGGGGTGGGGGAATGGGATAGACCGGTGATGGGTAGTAAGGAGGGCACATATTGCATGGTGCACTGGGTGTTATACACAACTAATGAATCATCGAGCCTTACATCGAAAACCGGGGATGTACTGTATGGTGACTAACATAATATAATAAAAAATCATTATTAATAAAAAAAATAAATAAATAAATAAAATAAAAAAAAAAAAGAAAAATGTTTCACCTGCAAAGTTGCTAACCTCATAGCGCTAAAAAATTTTTTTTTACATTTACAGATCTTTATTTGATTTTTATTTAGTATTTGAATATATGCTATGTGAAGGCTGCAGTGAGTACGAGGAGTGCTAGTAGGAGCAAGAGACAGTTGCTAGCTTCATAGAGGTTGGAAAACACCCATTCAACCACTAAGTCGTGTACCTCTGTGCCAAGTGCTAACAGTGGAGTGTAGAACAAGAGCATACAGAGTTTAGCCTCTGTGTGTGGCGGCGACGGAGGATACTGCGAGGCAGGTCAAGGAAGCCATCCGTGGAGCTAATATCTGAAGGATGGTGGAGGGAAGGAAGAGTGTGTTGGAGAACAGCTCATGCAAAGGCCCTGAGGTTGGAGGGGGTGTGTGTGCCCACCGAAGGGAGAGACGCGCAGTGTACGTGTGTGTGTGTGTGTGTGTGTGTGTGTGTGTAGGGGAAGAAGACACAGGAAATGAATGACAGCCCGGTGAGGTAGGTAGGGGGCTTAGCACGCTGTTTGCAGCCCACAGGTATTTGGAATTGTCTTAGGAACTTAAAGGGTGTTAGGCCAAGGAATGGCATGATGAGATTTGCGTTTTCAAAGATTATTCCTGCTCAGAGTAGAGAATAGACCAGATGACAAGGAAGCTACTGTTTTGCTTTCCATTTGCAAGATTCCTTAGGAGCCTAGTTCTCCAGATTTTGAAAATCAGTAGTGGCTTAGATATGGTGGCCATAGAGGTGGAGAGCCTGGAAGGCTTTGATAGAGATCTCAGTGGCGGGAAAGACTGGCTGCTGGCTGGGGTAACATGGTGAGAGAGAGGGAGAGATGGCTTCCAGGTCTCTTTGGCTTTTGTAGTGGTCAAGTGGGGGTGCCTTTCTCTGAGATTAGAATGCTGGATAAAGCAGGGTTTGTAAACACTGTATGTCCCCTGTTCTTTAAAGAGGGATTTTTATGGTCTTTAATACTTCTAACATCTTCTCTACTTGTACTGTTTTCATTGGTTAAATGTACATGCCCGGCCTGGGTAAAAGCCTGAGAAGTACAACTCTATTTTTTAAAAAAAGTGAGAAAAGGAAACAGACGACTAGCTTCCTCCTTCCCTCCTCTTCCTTCTTTCCTTTCAATTTCCTGATATCAAGAGGAAATGGCAGATTTTCTTGTAGATGGCCTGAGCTTCTGAATGCTTCTCAGATGAGATGTACGACGAAAACTTGAGCGCATTTAAGTTTCTGCTTGTTTTAGCGATGCTTGATGTGTTTGACTTGTGAGCTCAGGGCTCAGGGGAGGCGGCTTTGGGTGCGAACCAAGGTAGGACTCTCAAAAGGGCACGAGCCTTTGACTTGGGGGTGTCAGAACTCCTTCACGACCGGATTTTCCAACGTGTCTCTTCGTTTCTCAGTGGTCACCTGAGGCCCTGCGCGTCTCAGCACTCCATCCGTATTTTCCTTGACCGGTAATCTGTGTGGAAACAAAGTTCATTCAGTAAACAAAACTTGCTCTTGTGTCTACTGTGTGCTGGGCTTTACACTAGATCTGTGGGTGTCAAAGGAAAGGATTTAATCCCTGCCACAAGGAACGGAGCTTGTCCCCACTGAGCGATTGTCTAGCCCGTGTTTGAACACCTCTGGTGATGGCAGCCTTGCCCCCCCCAGGCAGACCTTGGGTTTTTACTGTTAATTGCCTTTTTTTTTTTTTCCAACGCAAACACATCTTTCTTTGTGGGACAAGATAGAAAGTGACGTGTTTTCCACTGAATGGGTAAAAACTAGAAGCCAGAGTACAGGCCCGCTGCTTCTCACAGTGGGACCCTCAGAGCTCAGGGTGCCGCCCTCACTTACGTTCTCCGGCACTGGAAGTCCTGCTTCCTGAGGGGGGCGCTGTCTGCCTCACCTGTCTGCACGGCCATCCCCTTGTGTGGGAGCTGGGACGCCATCCCTGCAGGTGATCTTGCAAGAAAGTGTTAGCAATGCTTCTGAATTGGGGTAATACTTTTCTCTGACGTTATACAAATGACTCATCAGGGCCTCAGATGAACCCCGGCATGTCCCAAAGATGCTTCTCTTTTATGGTATCGATCCTGACCAAGGTAACCCGAACATCCCACGGGGCCCCAGATAGTGCTGTTGTTCGCCCTCGTTGGGATCAACATGATTTTCCATTTCTTGCTCAGGAGCTTGGGTGTTTCAGCATCGCTACAACCATCAATCCCATTGGAACAGACACCACACTTCATTCCAGCCCTGTATTTGATAAGATGAACCAGTTAGGGTAAAAAAAATAAAAGAAGAGAGAAAGAAAAAGAAAGAAAGAAACTCCACAAAGTCCTACTTCTTTCTAACTGACATAGCTTGGTCAGGAGATGCTGAAAACTTCCAAGCCTGGGTGTAAGCATATTTTTTAAAAATTGAAATTTTAAGGTACTATGCAAGCAACTCCGTCTTCCAGCCTCACGGTGAGGTGTGGATGTGGGGGGTTTGACAGGAAGTTTGTTCCCAACACAGCTTACTAGATAGTGGCCTTGTGGAGAATATCCTACGTAGCTGTCCGTATATTCAGTAGCCAATATCTGGTGACAAACACATATAATCTCACTGTTGGATAACCCTTCCGTAACTGCGGACAGTGGTGACGACACACGCTATCTCTTTGGTAATTTACTTTTCTTCACGCAGTTGTGTATTTGCATCTGGTTGCCCCTCGTTGAGGGGCTCGGTGGTGTTAGGTTCCCTAGGCATTGGGGTGTTGGAATGTCTGGGTGGCTGGGTGGCTGCCTTCTGGGTATATTAGACCATCTGCTGTGTTAAGATTAAGTGGATGAAAGTTTAATATATTTTATGTAAAGCTCCTGAAGAGGTTAGTGAAACAAGTTAATAAAGAAATACATGCTTCGGAATTTTAATGAGCTTTCTTCAGAGAATTTCACAGCGTTATCAGGAAGGCCAGGCTGTGTGATGTTCTTCAGGCTGTCTGTGATACGCCCCTCCATTGTGAACCCAGAGCCATTGTTGTCTTGCGAAGACTGTGGTGTTGGGATAGGTGCTGCAGAGATGACTTTTTCCTCAGGGAAGTGGCTGCCCTGCCTTGGAGTGGGTGAGTCCCAGGCGCACGTACGTGGTCATGTCATGTCAGTAAGCACCGAGAACCCTGGTGGTGACACGTCTTCCCATTTCCATTGTTGTTCTTGTTTCCTTTTTTGAGGAGTGCTTGATGTGGATGTGGTGATGACCATGGTGTGTGGGTTGAAGCAAGTTGCTCTTTATCAGTCCGCTGGAGAGTAGATGGTGTGCGGTCATGTTCCATGCTGTGGTGTCCTCAAGAAAAAGCGTGGGGGGAGTGTATGTGTCTTGGGGAGGGACTGTGGTCAAATCATTATATTTAGAGAATGTGATCAAAATGGCCGGGCAGCTTTATTTCATTGTTATCTTGATAGTCCCTGCGATTTGGGAAGGGCACCTGTGGCTGGCCAGCCCTGGGGGGTCTGCTAGTAGTGTTGCAGCCCGTGTCTCTCTAGAAAGCTGCATGCAGAGAAACGCACCGTTAGACAGCAGGAACTGGGATGTGGTCATTCATAGTACAGAAGAGTCTACCCAGGGTGCATTTAACTAAGTTCAACAGACCGCATTTGGGTTATAGACCACCTTTGGTGAGAAACATCACTAGTCAAGGCCCGCCTGTGTTTGCTTTAAATCAGCTAAACCAGAAGTCAAGTCTTTCAGTTTCTCTTCTGCCCTTGCTAGACTTGATCCTGATCGATGACTCCTATCTGATAACAAAAATCTCAAGCCCTTCCACTTTAATTTTCGCCCTTCTTTGATGGTTAGGCTTTCACGTGGAGGAACTCTCAGCGTGGGTGCTGGGAGCCGCCCGGAACGACGTCTAACGTTTAGGGAGCATGCACGGTGACCGTGAGCCTAAATTCTTGACACCGATGGTCTCATTCTTTCCTCACAAAACCTCTTTGACCCGATGATGTAGGTCAGTTACCCTCATTATTCAGATGAGGAAATGGAAACCCAGAGTGGCCACCAGCTCCTGGGGATCAAACTGGGCAGCCTGAGTCTAGAACCCACGCTGCCTCCCATAACGACACAATATATTCAGCAAGTAAACATCCCCTGAAATCTGCCGCGTGCAGAGAGCCCTTTGGTGGCCATGGAGGGGAAGCGTGTATGAGAACGAGCATGCTGCGGGGTTGCTGGCTTCTGGCAGTAGCGGGTTATCCAGCATTTGACGAGATGAGTTCCAGTAGACCATGACTTCGGTGGAAGATCGGGAGGGGAGATGTGTGATTGCTGGAGTGAGAGGCTTGCACAGGTGGTGTTGGTTCACAGATCAGCTGGAGGGAAGTGGCTGTCCCCGGAGCCTCGGGCCGGCGCTGTAGGAAAGACCCAGGGACGAAGCCCTGAACAGACCTTTGTGGAAGATAGAATTTCCCCCAGGTCTCCATCATCAGAGAGGTTCCAGTGGATCGGAGGTTGTCTTTCACACGGTGAGGGATGCCCCTGAAGCGAAAAAGCACGTAGGCTTTGGACTTAGGGCTTCTGCTGGTCCTCTGTGCGATGGGTAGTGGGGTGCGTGCCTGTCTCTCAGGTTCTTTCTTCTGGACACCCACTTTCAGCCTCACTGAAAGTGCTTGAGCTCTGCTTCAAAGTAAGAGTAGTATGTGGGCCACTTTGGAAGAGCCTGGAAACTGTCAGCTCTATAATCAATTGAGTGTTGCTTTGGGTTTTTGTTTCAAGGGCCAGTGCCTTGAAAACAGGTCCCTTGTTGGTTTATGTTATAATGTGTTGTCATTGATTATATAAATTCAGGATTTTGCCTCAAGGTGTTGGGGTTCAGAACTGGCGACCTAAGAGGCCTGGGAATCTGTGGTAACTCGTGAAGTGGGTGCAGCAATTGATCTAATTATTGACCTGATCTTAAAATTTGGCCATATTCAAGGGAGGTAGCCTTTGGGACGTATTGTTCTTTTGTTGCTTTTTAAGCAGTAGGAGCCCTGTGGACTGGAGAGCTGTGGTAGAAGGATGGCCTGTCTCCCTTCGGATGATTTTGGGATGGAGGTCACCATTGTGCATTGATCTGCCCTTTTTGGGGGTGCCTGAGGAAGTTATGGGAACTGGCAGATCTTGAATTGCAATGAGCACTTGATGGTCTGTTTCCTGTTTCCGGTGGGTCTGTGGAGAGGGATTGTTTTGAAATTGGTAACAAATAGAAAATTTCAGCCTTGTGTGCCACCAGCCCAGTTACAACGGAGCTGTCTTTTGTGCTACCATCCTCAGCATCCTCAGTTAGCCCGAGGCAATTTGAGTTTCAGGAGAAGAGTAGTGACAAGGACTCTGGATTAGGAGGCCTGCATTCTGTGCTCCTTTTCCCATCTGCGGAATACCACCATCAGCTTCACTGCCTCGGGAGTGGGCATCACTTCTGGGACACTTTCCCCGGGTACTAGGCTCCGGGGGGCGCACAGATGAGCAAAACACGCCCTGACACTCTCCAGTGCACCCTAGCTGGCAGGGACCCCGGGGCAGGCAGAGCACTGGGGAATGGGAAGTGGTGGGGGAAAGAGGAAGTGATGTCTTCAGATGTGAAGGGCTGGCCATGCGGAGAGCCAAGGCGGGGGGCTGCTGACTTCTAGGCAGAAGGACCCTGTTCAGTCCTGGCCCCAGAGTATAGAAATACGAGTTTCTTTGGGGCCGGGTTAGGGCAGGAAGTAGAGCGTGGCTGGAGGAGAGGGTTGGGGGTGTTGAGCTGAGTTAGGCACGAGACGGGTATTGAGATGGGATTCTGGAAAAATAGACGGGCTGGGGTGTGTGGGCAGTGGTGAGCCATCACGTGCTTCGGAGTGGGGCCATGATGTGAGCGGCGTGTCTCAGAGAAAGAAGACTGCTAACCCTTTAGAAAAAGGAGGCAGTGGGGGAGACATGTCTAGCAAGTGCAGAATGAACTTGGAATTTGGTGCCGCGTTTAATAGAATAATTTATCCCCGCCCCTCAACCCCTTCACGCCCCCCCCCAAAAGATTTTTCTACCCAGGTTGTTGTGTGGGCTGCCCTCTGAAGGCTGAAATGATCGGAAAGTGGTGGGGTCCTTATTTCAGCAGGTAGAACTCGGGTCAGCAATGTATCAGCTCCCTCAGTTGTGTTTTACTCCTGGGTGCTTATAGACTTATCAGGTAGCGGAATTAGAGGAGAGAGATGCCTTTCTTTTCCCTCTGAGGGTGACATGGGGAGTCAGAGGGGACTGCTGATGCTATAATTATAATCACCCGTTTGTCAGCTGGGAGTGAATGGGCTTGGAGAGGGAGCAGGCGGAGGGCTGGCTACTGTGCAGTCCTGGATGACCTGGGGGTGAAGGTTTCGGGAGCTGAGAGCCGCTCTTGGAAATTGTCTGTTCCTAAAAAGGCAGCCGCCTGAGCAGGACGGGCTAGTGGGTCCCCCTGGTCACCCGAGCGTGTGCACGCGCCCAGGTAACCGCTCTGCCCCTCCTGCTTCCTGCCCTCTGCCCAGATTCCGTCTCCCTCTCTGAAGACGACGTCAGCCGGGAAGGGGAGCCCTGGATGCCCAGGGCTTAACACCCCCGAACCCTGTGTGTGTGTGTGTGGGGGGGGAAGTCCTATAGCAGGCCCCAAAGACCATCAGTGGATTTTTCACTACAGTAAGGACACGATATTACCTTTATTCTTAGGTTTCAAAGTCCCCCGCCCTCTAGGGAAGCCACGTCCAATTTCGTATGTGTGGCTTGATACATTTCAAAGCCGGTACTCCTGGACTGAGGGAGCTAAGAGGATTGTGAAAAATATGGGGAGGCCCCCTCAATTCGGGAGGTGGGACACAACACAGACCTTAACGTTAATAATTTCTGTCACCTAAAACTGATTTTCTAGGTTACGATGCTGTGAGCTGTGGGCCACCTCCTGTGTTTGATTTTGTCTCTGAACGTGGTCTCTCATTTGCACCAAATGTGAGCTGGAGGAAGTGGGGTGCTGGTCCGCTCTGGTGGTCCTCTCCAGCAGGGGAATGTGGCGGGAGGTATCTTTCTTGTGCTTGTGTGACAGTCGGGGCACTGGTTTGGGAAGGAATGCCCTGGGTCCGCCCCGAGCCTTGTGCTGGGTGGTCGCAAGCCTTACTCCATGGATGAGGGGGAGGTAGTATTCCCCTCTTTTTAGGAACAGGAAGCTGAGGCTTACGGGTGCTCCTATTTCTGAGGTCGTGCAGCTAGTGTCGGACTGCCGGGAAGCTTTCTGTCCTGGCCTGTCTCCACAGTCTTAAGGGACATTCTTTTACACAAAATCACACAATACCTTGGTACCTGGAGAGCTCCTAGCTGGCATTTCTGAACCTTGATTTCATTCATCTTCATTTTTTAACACTTTGCTTGGATTTGAGCAGAACATGGTATTTGAATGCCTCAAAATTTACCTGAAATATCCCTGATTGGACCAACTCCCTGTGTGTAGGACACTGGGTTGAGGCATGGTGGAGCATGGTGGTTCCTGCCTTTGGTTTGCATTATGAAAGGGATTCACGCTGCAGTGTGGACCCGGGGCCAAGTACCCATGGAAGGCTGAGGCTAACAGAAGAAGCCGAAGTGTGGGCTGAGGTTCAGGCAGGAAGGGGCAGGTGGGGTTTGGAAGTTCGGGTGATAATTGGGTTGAGGACCTCGTAGTGGGAGATGGTAGGATTGGAGGGCTCTCTGGGGCGGGTGGGGCAGAAGGGGGAGGGAGGGAGTCCTAAGGTTTTGAGCAGAGAAGTGACAGGTTGGCCCGAACTTTGGAGACCTCAGAAGGGGGAGCGTGGCCGTGTCTGTGCTTTGGGTGGCTGCTGTGGCTTGCTTCACTGTTCCCTTGTGGCCCGAGGCAGAGAGTATGTCCGCATGTCAGCTGGAACAGGCTGAACCAAGCGGTGCTCGGGATCTTGGGAGTGCCTAAAGCCACTGGCGTGATGTATACACACAGGGAGGCTTGATTTCTTTACAGCCATAGATTTGTTTAAAAGCTGAATCACATACTCTGGCTTAATATTTGACTTCTTAGTTACCAGCTCCAGATGAGCTGCCCTCAGGAGGGTGATGGGTGGAAGGGAGGGTGCCCGGAGCAGAAGGAGACCTGGTTTGTAGAAGGGCTCGGTTCAGATGCTTCTGGGCTACCCTGTCCGTCTTGGGGGCTTGTTCACTAAAATTCTGTATCATCTTTATAATGCGGACACATGGGTTTGTATGTTACTGGTGCTGGTTTACTGAAGGTGGGGCCGGAAGGCTTTCTTGGCACATGTGTGCCCTGAGCTGTGGTGGACACCTGGCTGGGAGCGCTGTGGCCCCAGGGACCGGAGCCAGTCTGCCAACCCCACCCCGCCAACCCGGTTTTCAAGTCTGTGGCCGTCTTCCGTGGTTCCTGGTGAGAGAGAAACTGGTGCTGTCTGCCACAGCCCAAAGGAGAGCAGGGATGCTCTCACCTGCCCTAACTGGGGAAAGGAAAGGCAGTCTGGATGGAGGAGCTTTACTGATAACTCCCCCATATCATGTTTACCCTTCACAGCCAACCTGCCTTCCTGGAGAAACCTGCCAAGTCTAAAGCCCTTTGCAGCCTTTCCTTTGCTCTTCGGCCCTTGCGTGAGGCTGGAAGGGCCTGAAGGAGAGGCAGCCGGGAGCCAGGGCCTGCATAACCCACGCACGCCAGATGCCACCCCCGCTGATGCAGATTCGGGGGATCTGTCATGTCACAGCCCCCTGCGTCCGATTCCACTCCGTGGACACACTCCGTACCTGTGTTCGGAGCACAGCGCTCCTCCTGGCTCCTACCCGGATGTAGCCTCCCCAGCACTTTCGCTTTTGAGCTCTGGCCTTGGGGATGCCACTCTTGCCCCCTTCCCATTCATCTGTGTCCCTAGTCATTTTGAAGAAGCAGATACCAGCTGTCCTGCGCCAGGGGGGGGTCACTGGTTTTCATGCACTGTCTCCATAGTCCACACAACGGCCGTACCATGTACCATGCTGGTGTCATTATTCACAGCTTGCAGGTACAGAAGATGGGGTTTGAGGAGAGGGTCCTAATTATACCAGGACACAGTATACAGGACACTGTGTGCTCCCCAGCTTTTGGTGCTTTGTCTCATTTAATTTGTGTATTGACCTTGTGAGGTCATTGTTTTCTCCATTTTACAGATGGGGAAGCCGAGGCTGAGAGCACTTGCCTGGGCACTCCAGCCCTGAGTGACAGAGTCAGAATTTGAGCCCCAGCCAGTGGCCTCCAGTACACGTGCTCTTAATCTTTGCTCTTCTGTATTTGTTTAAGCAGAAATTTCTCCTTTGGGGCCATCTTAAAGCTGATGGCTTCCATTGGATGTGTCTTCTAACACTGCATTTCTTTCAAGGGGGAGGAGAGGGAACTAATGTGTATCACGTACCCATTAGAGTTTTAGGCACAGAGGATGTGTTTTCCTTATCCTAGAGTACAAGCTCCACTGCGGGTTTTTTGTCCTTTTTATCTGTTTTCTCCATCCATGATGCCAAGCCCGGACCACAGCACCTGGCATGTCTGGGTGCCCCGTGAATACTCTGAATGAACGGACGAGTGAGGCAGGCTCCTGTTAGCCATATTAAGGGCGGAGGCCGTGAGGCAGAGTTGTGTGACTTGCCCGTAGACACACCACAGTTGCGAACAACTTTTGCTCTTCGCAGCACAGATCTTTTGTTCCTTTAACAGATCACTTTTACACACGTGAAATTTAGGGAGTACTCAGATCTATGTCACGGGATCGTGGGGCATGATACAAAACACTATAAATACCCAGTCTCTGGCACAGAGTAAACATTGGATGAGTGGCGTTGCGTTGGCCGTGTTTCCGATCGCTCATCTGCATATGGCTTCATTTGGGGCAGGGTTGCTGAAAATTTGCTAGCCCCTGAAACTTTTAATTTTATTAATCGGATGTTCCTATCTCTGCTGTACTCTCTGTCAAGCCATAACAAGTAGAAAAATCGGTGAAATCAGGTTAAATCTACCCCAGGCAAGGGGCTCTGACTAGCAAGGGTTGATTCAATTATATTGGTGTCTGCTTTGTTTCCAGTCAGAATGTTGTACTGGAAGGGGCCTGAGGGATCCTTGTCCAGTTATTCCCCTTGCACCCCCGAAATTTACAGGTGAAGAACCTGAGGCCTGGAGAGGTACAGGGGAAGGACTGGGGGGAACTTAGGTTCTCTTCCACGTCAGCAACCCCACCAGGTCCAGACTCCCAGAGATTTGTCCTCGGTGGGATTGTCTGAATGCTTGTGTAGGAGCCGCCATTACTCCTGCTAAGGATGTTAGTGAGTAGATCCGATCAAGAGCCCGTGAGTCAGAATCACAGTACAACGTAAACATTTCTCATTTATAAAATGTTCATATTTATTGTAAATAATACGAGGGAGTGTGAAGAACATAAAACTTCCTGTCATCCTGTCACTCAGATGGCAAAGGAAATATTCCCAAGTCTCAAAAAATTGTTCTTCCCTATTAGATTTGTGTTATGTTCTTGCCCATTTAACTCCTGCTCACTGTAGAAACTTCTAAATGAACAAAAAGGAGGAAAAGTCTAGTAAAGCACAAAGGAAGAGAAAGTAAAATTATTTACTTTCATGAGTCACAAATAACTTTAGTGCGTGTCCTTCTGGATGGCTGACGTGATGCATATACACTTGCCGTAAAAGTGGAATTCATTACATTTGTGGACAATAAGAAGCCCATTTTTGCACATGCCTTTATACCAATCTATTAAAGATTTAATGTGATAGGATAAGTATTTGCTGATGTATTTAAATATCCTTTGACACGAAAATCACATTATTTTGATGTGGCACAATTTGGTGGGAGGGCCAGAGACTGATGTTTTCATTATTTAGCCTTCCCTGGGCATTCACCGTGTGGAAGGGGGGAGGGGTATTTTCCTAGGTTAAGTGAAACCGATCTAGGATTAAAATTTTTACTGTAAATTAATCAGAAATTGATCTATACTAAAGAGGAAAACGCTGAACAGAACAAAATATAGTTATTTTTTGATTAGTTATGATCTGTCATCTTGTTACTCTATAAACAAATTAGTCATTGATGAAAAACATATTGAACAGTTCAAAAAGTCCTTCTAAAAGGTCAGAGTGTCTTGAGAAGAAGATGTTTTCCATCCTCTATAGGACACTGTGTTGTGAATGTCCCATATGGTGTGACATGTAATTTACCTCTGGTTGTGTTTTTAACTAGGTATTTTGCTTTCATCAATGTCACGTTATTTGGATGTTTTAGAGCAGTTATTCCCAATTTTTTCCAATATAAGGACCGGTTTTAATGTAAAAACTTTTGTTGGTAGGCTCTGACCAAAAGTTCCTAAAAACAGGGGTGCCTAGGTGGCTCAGATGGTTAAGCATCTGCCTTCAGCTCAGGTCATGGTCTCAGGGTCCTGAGATTGAGCCCCGCATTGGGCTCCCTGCTCAGTGGGAGTCTGCTTCTCCCTCTCCTGCCTCTCCCTCTGCTTGTGCTCTCTCTCTCTCTCCCTCTCAAATGAATAAATAAAATCTTAAAAAAAAAAGAGACTTAAAAAAATTCCTAAAAACAACAGGGTTCGTGGAATTTATGTTAATTAATTACAAGAGCATCTTCATACCCTTACCTAATAGTACACATATGTGTACAGTTTACTTGCTTTGTAGATGCTTGATGAGCGTGTGAATAAGCGGACCCCCTGAAATAGCTCCTGGAGGCACCTGCCCTAGAGGAAGATAGAGCCTACGTGTGAGTAACTCTAAGGTCTAAGGTCAGGAAAATAACAATTAGATCAGTCCTGAAGGGCAAGCGGAGTTCTCCCAACTCCAGGAACAAGGTGTAGGCGGAAGATCTGGGGGCCATTCTACAGCAGGTTAGGAGCACACATTTCATTCCACCTGCTCCCTACTGATGCTTCCGGAGGTCCCCACCCAACCTGGTTGTCATTATTTCAAAGGCAGGAATGTCATTGGAAGAGTAAATTGAGAAATACTTCAACAGACCTTATGGAGTATCTCCTAAAGCCCTTCTGATTAATTTCATATGGTCTGTTAGAGAGAGGGCTGGATATGTAGGCTAGGTGACTAGTTAGGTTCTAAACCCAGCCCAGCCTTGATTAGGGTTAAAGGAGAGATATTACATTGTATACCTCGGTCTCTCCACCTGTAAAATGGGCAGAGTCTCTTTACTTTATCATATTCTTAGGAGGGGACTTAATGATGCTTCCAGGCAGTGTTTTTCTTTCTTTTTAATCAGTAGAAGCCAACAGAAAAGCCTTTGTGAGGCTAGATGTTACTGTCCTTTCATATCAAGGATAAAGGACCATAAAACTAGGGAAGCTCTGAGTATCCCGAAAGCTTCTTCAAGACAGAGCAGCAGCCAGGGACCTGCCAGTGGAGTGAGACCTTCCTCAGAAACTTCCTGTCTCCATGCTCCCGAGGTTCCATTTTCTTCTCTTTAAAATGAGGGTGTTAGTGGCTTAGTAATTGTTCAGTAGTGACGCCTCTTAACACACTGTTCTTGGGCTCTGACAACAACGTCCTTGCACTGCTCCACCCCTCAGAAGCTGCCTCCTTTCTGATGTCACCATACGATCAGAAGGAAAATCATCCCGGTGTTTTTCTAGGAGTCAGGGCCAGGAGCAGGTACTCTCTTTCAGTTTTAGGTGCTGTCTGCATTTTCAAACAATGTCGAATGGAATCTTGATTTCAAGCCTGTGTAGCCTTTTCGAGTTGCTCCAGGGAATCTTCAAAAGAGGCTGTACAACCAGCCCATATCCGACTTGGGAAAGGGCAGGGCTGGGGAAGTGACTGCCCAGAAAAGACCGTGTGGGGTGGATTTTCTGCAGATAATAAAACTGGATTTTTACAAAGGCAGGAAGAATTACTTTCGTTAGGTGGACCTGAGGTGGCATGTGGCTAGAGTCTCCTGAATTCGGTGACTGGGTTGTGGCTGTCTGTATAATGGGACCAGCACCTCCCCTGCCTGGTGCCCCCAGCCGCGGTGAGGCTTCTCCAGGACACATCAGAGTGGGTGGTTACTCTGGATGAACAATGACCTCACAAAGGTTTCCAGGGGAAAAACCCTCCAAACATAATTTCCAGAATTCTGAAGCAATTTTACCATTCTGATTCTAAGAGAGCTTGGATTGGAAAGGGGACTGCCATCAGCACCTTCTCTTCTCTTTGTTTTACAGATGTTAGGAATGATCATTTAAAAAAAAATAGAAATGAGTTATAAATGATAACTTAAGGATTTTAGTTGAGTTTATTTTGAAGTAGTTCGCTTCAGGTTTCAATGACTTGGCAATACAGAAAGAATAGTAACTAAGCCTTTCGTAAGAGATGTTATTTGAGGAGGGGTTACAAATGAATAGTCAGCTTAGGAATGCAGAAGTGAAGTTTTCTCTGAACTTACCTGCCTTTTTGACCAGGAGGAGAGATGATTTTTTAGGCATAAGAGTTCACCAAGTAATGAGTGACAGTCTCTAAAGATACTTAACTCTGTGAACAGAGCATACGTACCTTTACTCAAAATGGATTGAGTTCTGAACCTGATGTTTTCAGGAGGCCTTTATTATCAGGTAGCTTGTAACGACACGTCATTAATCAAACCTGTTGTGTTTCCCACAGAATTTCATTAAAAAGGTTCCCATACCCCTTAGACGAGGGGGCAGTGAAACAGAAACTTGATAGAACTACTAGGGAGGGGGGAAAATAAAGCCACCGTGGCACCTGGGCCTCCTTTCACTTCCTTTCCTGATTCTGCCCCCTTTGAGATGTCTTCGAGAAGATGGAGGAAGCCACTTGGCGGCTGGGGTCATCACCCTGGATCACGCCCCTCCTCTGGATTTGGGGACGGGAGTGGCTCAGCACTGGGAGTGCCTTCCCCAGAGCCCGGTGCTGGCTCTTCACACTCAGCCCTGTCCCCCAGGGCTTTCTGGGCAGGCCTGGGACTTGGCAGGGGCAGGGTGGGACAGAGAAAGTGCCTTCCTCGGGGCCTTGCCTCTGCCGCCCTCTGGGCCACCAGGGAAGGGGCCGGCCTTGCCTTCTAGAATGGGGTGCAGGCAGGGGACAGTGAGTTGGAAACCAGAGCAGAGGGTGGAGGGGCTGCTGGCAGTTAACGTCCGCGTGTAGACCGAGCCACCCGGACTGTGGTGCAGACGTTCTTGCCTGGCTGTTGGCCTTTCCTCTTCACGTTTTGGCATTCAGTGATCACATTCGATACATTTATGGTTTGCAAATGTGAGTATGATGCGCTCGTACATTTTTTTGGGTGTTGACTAGGCAATAAAACCGAGAGGCCAAATGCTAAGAGAGTTGTTGTTTGACTGATTCATTGAAAACTAGCCTAACTGGCCAAACTGTGGGAGCCATTCGCCCAGACTCCTCCGGGTAATGATTTTTGCTCGGTCCGCTAAAAAACATTCCTCGCGAAGGTGCAGTGTCAGAGGAGCGAGAGGTTCGGTTCTGCTTTGGTGGGGTGCCTCTGAGATGCTGGGAGGAGAGGATGGGAGACGTGAGGCGCTCCTCTCCGCTGTCTGCCTGACTCCTCCTCTTCCTCTCGGGGCCCTGGAGCTGCAGCGTTAGCTTTTAGAGCACAGGGCCTGGTGCTACGCCCAGCAGTGGTATTTTCAGGCATTTCTCAGTAGTTTTTAGGATTATCAGTCATCACTTGCAGGGTTCCTTTTCATTTTCAAGGGCACCCAGTATAACCGTTTAGTTCCCTTTCAATAGCCCTCTTCACTCACTCAGGGCCCAGTCAGGAAGATTAATAATGTTCACTGATTTACTGTCGCTGCAAAAAAAGCATTAGTTAATTAGACTTTTACACCTCAGTCAGATGGCATTAGACACCCTTTGTGCACTTTAACTCAAGGATGTTAAAGACCTAAATCTCGGAGAAAAAAGAAAAGAAAGAAAAAGGACAGGCACTTTTCCAGTTTAAGCTGCATGTTGGTCCATGTTAATTAGGCATTTGTCCCTTAGTCTGGAGGTGATAGAAAATGCCAGTTACTGCGGTATTTAACCGACATCAAACTTCTGTCCAAATAATTCAGTTGGGCCCAGCCTTCTCTCCTAATTGGTGGGAAGGAAAACTCAGGCACACACCCAGAATAAGGAGGGAACTGTTACTTTAACATTTAAAAATCTCATTCTGGAGGATCTGAAGAACACTGGTGTGTTTTTTGTTGTCGATGTTCACTATGCAGTGGAGCTTTTTTAAAACACAGTGACAACAGAATCTCCTCTAACACTTCAGCTACCCCCAGATGATTAGCTTTTGTCAGTCTTCAGTAAGTGAAAGTTTGGTAACTGTTGTTCTCCAAGGTCAAAAAGTTATCCAGGGCCTTTATAGATTTATAGATCTGTTTGGCACCATTTTAAAAAAGACATTTAATGTTGTAGCACACGGTCAGATCTCTGTCAATCCTGGAAATTAATTAGTGGGTCAGAGTGCCAAGCAATATGCGTTTTAAAAAACCAGTATATGGAGGCATATTAAAAGAATGGTTTTGTAGGAATAATTAGATGAAATGTGCTCATTGAAAAGATTTTAAGCCACTTCTTCCTAGTTGCTGGAGAAGGTAATTCTCAGTGACAAGAGTTTGGTTTACCTTATTCATGAGCTATGTAAAACAATTCCAAAAATAATGAAAAGATTTTTTTCTGACTAGGGGTAGCCTTATTTGACATTAAACCCTCCTTGCTTTGTCTATGGTTTCTAGCCAAAAGTTCACACGTTGGAGAGCACTTCATTTTCAGTACTGAACTACTTTTCCGTGCACTGAATGAATGCAATATGTTAACACTCCTGTCCGGCCCAGAATTGCTCGCTGCCCCTTTGGCCTGCCTGCCTGGTACTGGCTGAAAAGGTACCATTGTTTGTTCTGCAAACACTGGGTGATGTTTGTTTCCAAGGTGACTGGTTCTATTGCTGCCCTTTAAGCAAGGGGGATGGGGGAGAGAGAAAGTTGGCTTTAAACACCTGAGAGCATCCTGTACAGTCTGTGTGTATGTGTGTAAGTTGAAATATTATTTTAACTGAGTTAATGGGAGAAAATAGGGATAATGTGGAAATGTGAGAAAAAGACAGATTATCAGTAAGTTAAAAAAGATGAGTGAGTTCTGATACTGAACTCTGTCCTTAGAGCGAATGTAATGGTAAGAAATGTTAGAACTAAAGGTCTGATCAGACGGAAATGAAAATGAACTGTTTTTACATTTGAGAAAGTAAAGAGTCAAGGGAAGAAAAAATATTTTAGATGATAACCGTGGAAATGTTAACTTTATGTTTGCATGAAATAGTTCTTTAGCTGTAATTGTAAACAGCTCTTCAGATGAATAAGAGTATAAGGAAAACTGGTTATTAACCAGGTAGCTAGGCCTTCAGAAATAAGTAAGAGAATAAGGTTGGTTTCAGTTTTAAGTTCTGTAAAAAAAAAAAAAAAGAAAGAAAGAAAAAAAAAGAAAAATGTTAAATAGTTGAAGTTCATTTGTGTCAAAAGTTTTCCAAGAAGGTAATAGATAGCATCTTTGGTGGTATATAATTGACTTATTCATCAGTGAGACATTTTTAGTTCAAATTAGAAGGAAAAGAAAATGATTCCTCCCGTTTTGGTCCCCCACCCCCTCTTTTTTTTGTTTTATTGTACATGGATGCTGTTAACAGAACTTTGCCTTTTCACTCCTATCGGGTTTAGTACAGTTCATGCGCAGGTTTCAGTAAACATTAACTACTTTTATCAGGACTTGCAGTGTGCTGAATGGTTAGCAAAGAGAGTGTACTGCAAGAGACAGATGAAAATGAGAGAGTCCAAGGTCACATGGTGGTTGAATTTTTAGAAATTATTGAGAATTTAGGGAGGAGACCTCCAGTTTCACATTTTAAATATCCTCTCGTTATTGTGGGCCTGAGACAAGGCTCCTTTGCCTCGCATTTCTGTGTACTAGGGTTAAAACAGATTTCTTCAGATGCTCGCCCTGAATGGCAGGCAAATGATTTTAAAACATGGTTTTTACTTTCATTAAAAAAAAAAAAAGAAAAAAAATCTCGGCTTGATTCAGAACTGCCTTCTAGGATGAGTGTTTCAAGGTCCCAGCAGTGAAGTACTCTAACATTTATCACGGTGATTCTTAAAGGTCTCTTTCGGTTTTATGGGGGGTTTCTTTTTTCCTTTCTCAAAGATAATTTGGGATTGATTGCCGTCAGATAGATAACCGGTTTCGTTCTCGGAGTTAGCACATTAAGTCATAAACCAAGTGCTATGATGAAATACTGGCAAATAGAGAATAAACCTACTCTTTTCATTAATCATGTAATATTATAGAACTTTTGCCTCCCCGCATCCTTTTCAAAAACAGGAACGTGACTTGTGCTTTTCTATAGGACATGCATGTTTTTAAAATTACTGACAGTAGAAATGATTGTCTTCCTTGCCCCTCAGTGCAGCATGGTTTTAAAATTACTGACAGTAGAAATGATTGTCTTCCTTGCCCCTCAGTGCAGCATGCATGGAAGCAGCCCAGTAAAGTTTGTCCCCGGGGCATCGTGTCCGGCTGCGTCGCCGCCGAGTCGTTTCTGCGTCCACCCGGACCGCGACGGCAGAGCCCCGGGCAGGGTAGGGCTGCGAGGAGAACACCCGAGCCGCCCGCCCCTCGGGCTCGGGTACCCCCCCCTCCCCCCGCCGGCCGCAGACTCGAGGCGGTGCGGCCGGGTGTCTGCTGCGCTCCTGCGGCGGCCGAGCGGGTGGGCGGCCGGGGAGGGGCCTGGGAGGACGCGCGGGCGGAAGGCGGCCTGGGCACGCCGCCCCTTTCCTCGGCGGACGAGCCTTTGTGCGCCGGGGAAGCCGTCTAAGCCGAGGGGTGTTCGCACGGCTGAAAGTGCGTCCGCCGTCGTCCCGGGGCACCCGCTCGTTCCCTTCCCAGCGGAGTGCGGCGACTGGGAAGCGGACGGGGGCCGGCGGGGGTGACCCGGCGGGGGCGCGGGTCCAGCCCGGGCCCTCTCGGGCAGCCCGCCCCACCTCGGCGCCCGCGCAGGGCGGCCCTGTGAGCGGGCCGCGCGGCCGTCAGTTAGGGCGGCGGGCGCCGATTGGCTGGTCGGCCGGCGGGGGCGGAGCTCGGCCCGGCCTTCCCGGTGGGCGGTGCCGGCGTCGCTTCCAAGAAGACCTTGACGCGTTCTCCTCGGCCCGCGACGGTCGGAGCAGCAATTTAATGAACAACCAGAGATCTTCAAAGAGCCGGTTTAGTAGTTGAGCTCGTTTTTGAAAAGTGAATACCTCTCAGGAAGAGATTAGAAAGTGTGCGCTCTGGGCGAAGTCCTCCCTCTCCTCTTTTTTTTCCTTTGGCTGATTTGAGACCATTTAGCCTGTGACCACTTGGAATTTTCAGAAGTTTTGCATAGGCGTGAGCTTGCCCACTTGCATTTTGTACTTGCTTTCCAGGACAAGCCCACGTTAACACATTTGGTATATCCGATGGCTCTTTTAAATGAAAGCAGCATGTAGCTAGAAAATTATCTGCAGACCTTTTTTTTTTTTCCTCAAAGAGGTTGGGTACAGACATTATAGGCAGCAGACCTGGAACTGGGAGAAGGAGCTTGTGGAGAAGAGAGGAGAGGCGAGAACGTTGGCCGAGCTTGGAAGCAGGACGGCTCCTGGTCCTTTCTATCCTTTTCCGCTTAATGTCCAGCAACTGTTGTCCCCAGTGTGATCTGCCTTCGGAGAATGGAGGCGGTTGGGCAAAATACAAGCAAACGGGACAAGTGGCTTCAGTACTGAGTTACTTCCCAGCAGTGCAGGAGTCAGACCTCCTGCACCTCTCCTGAGAGTGGGGTGCCCCTCTCTCCTTCTCCCTTCGTAATCAGCTTGTCGATAATAATGGGGCCTTTCAGCTGGGATGCAATTTCTTGATGTTCTGTACTTCAAGTGCATGACTGCTGGCGGCAACAGGTGGTTTGGAGACCATCAACCTTACTTCTGATGGCTGAAGGCGGCCTGCCACCGAGGTACCCTGAGTGTGCCCTGAGCTGGCACAGTGGGTGATGCACATGGCCCTGCCCGCTCCTCCGAGTCATGTGGCTGGGCAGAACCTGAAGTGGGCAGCTTGCTGTCCCAGGGGCACTGCTGCTCCCACGCTACGAGCAGCATGGAGTTCCTAGTGACTCACGTTGCTGTCTCGCCACTTGGTGACTTGTCTCGATTTTTGTGAGTCGCCCTTGGTGATCCCTCTTCACTGGGCTGCAGCATCTAACACAGGGATTCTTAAACTGCAGGGAAAACTTTTCCCTAACACATGCCAGGGCCCACTCCCGACAGGTCTGTAGTAAGGCTGGGGCTTGGCCTTTCGAAAATATTCCTGGGTGATTCTAATGAATTCCCCTAATAATTAGCATTCAAAACTGTATTTATAAACAGTCTACTTTTGTATTTATGGCCGATGAGACAACTGAATACACTTGAGCCACTGGGAATTTTTTTTAAAAAATAAAAATAGGAAATGATATATAAACCTTGAAATTTTCCTATCTGATGCTTGCTTGTTGCATCCCTGAGTTTCCTATTAAGGCAGGTATTGTGGTACCTGTGCTAGAAGCCTGATAGGCCGTCTGCACTGGCAGGTGTAAATGCTCCTAATTAATTTTTTAAGAACTTGGCACTCTGACAATTATCAGGGATGCTGAGTAGTTGGTACCAGATGTTTCTTTTGTTAAGGCCACGAAGAGGTAATGTCACAGGTAATAGGCTATGGACCTTTAATCCCTGGGTCTGAGGCTATGGATTTTGGCCATGCTGAATATTTTCTTTAAGAAGGGTGGGGGAGGATATACGGTCTGGTTTCTACTGGTCCCCCCCCCCATGCCCCCACAGCTCTGGCAGATTATCTTATGTAGAGGTGTTTACTCAATTATCATTAGGCCCAGCTCTTTTTAGAAGAGAGTAAATGGTACTTGGGGCCTTTTTATCTAGACCCTCTTGCTCACCATTTTGCCACAGCTGAAGGGACAGCCTGTGCCTCTAACTGAATTCAATCCTCCTTCAGTCTTTTAACTGCGGAACAAGAGGAAAGTCGGCCGCTCATCATTTCGTGTGCAGACTTCACAGCCTCTGAGCGGCCTCTGCTTACGCAGTTCATGAATGCACCATTTGTTGTTTCGAGCACAACTGTTAGATACAACTGGCCTTGCAGCCCACTCTGCCCGGGATGAGAGTGTATCACTGCAGCCGTCCCCCCCCCCTTCTCTTTCCTCTTTTTTTTTTTTTTTTTTGTTTCTGCATAAGCCGGATTTTTGCTTTAAATATCACCATTTTGTCCACAGTACTGTTTCTTTGACCCAACTTATATTTTTCAAAAGTTTCAGAAATAAGGTTTAATTTGCTCAGACTGTTAGTGTAGGGGTGCTGAATAAGTATAAGTGTTTTACTTTATTAAAGGAGGAGGTTATTTTTGTGGCTTGGTTTTGCATACATGCTTTTTAAAAAATAATCTCAAAGAACATGTCACTTTGAAATTTGGTTTTAAATTGCATTGAAGTTAGAAAGTTTAGGTTTTTCCTAGGTCATTATAGTTCCTTCTTTTTAAGCTTTATACACAATCCCTTTGTCATCAGGTATTGTCTTCAGTTGAGAATTTAAGAGAAGCCGTTAAAACCAAACTCTGCAGTGTGGTTTTTAGGAGTATTGGAATATCATCATTACAAGTAATTATTATTCTTTTCTCCTCTTGAAACCAGGCCCCATCCAAAAATGATACTATTAGTGTTAAAATTTTCATTCTTGTTTTGTTTCTCTCACATATAGATTCCTTGGCCCTGTAATTATATATGGGTTATACTGCATGTTTACATAGGTTGGCGTTATGCCTTTTTAATATTTTGTTGAATTGTATTTTAGTTAGAAGTGTGTACTGACATATTTTTTTGCTATCCTTTATATATTGAACAACTGGGCCAAATTGTTACTTCTGACTGATGTTAGGCCCTCCTCTGGCTCAGGAGACAAATTTCTGTTAAAACAGCAAACATCCTACAGCAACCAGCTCTACAAGCCTCTGTGTCCTCGAGCTTCCAGAAATGAAAGTCGTTTGCTGAAAATGAAGAAGCTTTCTGTAGTTGAAATTTAAAGTAGATGTTGAGGTTTCAAGGAATAGATTTAGTTGTCTTTTGAAGAAGTTGGGGAGGCCCAGGATTGTGTTTGTGTTTTTGTTAAAATTGAGACCTACAAACATGTTAAAGGGAAACAGTGTCATCTTTAGTGAGATGCATGCGTTCCTTTTCATCTCACTAGTTGGAGGGGGAAGCTCTATCTCTTTGTGAAGATTAAGTCCACCACCTCAAGAGTCCTTCTGGTCTCTTGATGTGAAGACTAAGCAGTGACAAGTTCTAGGGAAAGTGACCCTGGGGTTTACTGCTTCCAAGAGCCATCCTCTCAGCCCTGAGTCTGCTCCTAATATTTAGAGCACCTCCCATATGCTGTCCTGCAATTTTCAGGCTTGGGTTTGATCTGCACCTTTAAGCTGGGTAAACTCTCATTGGACTTTTCTCCCTGTACCACAGTTTCTTGACTGCTTCTCTCCTGTGATTAATATGTGTATTGCTTAAAATGGCATTCGAAACATCACCAGGTATTTTCACCAGGTAGAAACTGCTTTTCCTGTGTCAAAACAACCAGTGTGGCTTAGTTGATGCTTCTGTTGCTAAGCAGGTAAATTTCTGGTCTGCGGGCTGTCGGTTAACTCTGTAAATGCCAAATGTCAAGCAGAAAACAAGAAGAGGGAAAACCGAAGAGGTGATGATGCTTCCTTTTTACATAAGGCTTTGCTCAGGTGCGTGACATCTGGGCCTAGCTCACCCCAGCCTCCACCTTACGGGTTGTCAAGGATCCAGACTCGACTTTTGTGTTTTTGAGGGGAGGAGGACCAGGGTAGGAGGTGGAGAGGGCTGGAAAGTTAGTAGTATCCAGGGAGATGACAGCCCAAGGAGCTGGTAGTGAAGGTGTCTCAACGTATGACAAAAATTATGGGCTTCAGTCCCGTCAGTAATGGCTTTAGCCTTTTTCTTTGGGACTTTTCTCTGCATGTCTGCCTTAAATTGCAGTATGGCTGTGGGGAAAAGAGGAAAGAAAGGGGTTGCTGTTTGCATCCATTTGCCAGAAAGGAGTTAACAGAACATACCGCAGAACAGGTTGGGCAAGACTGTTAAAGCCAGTGATGAAGCCTTCCTCCCTCTCTCTCCCTCCCTCTCTCTCTCTCCCCCTCCCTCCCTCCTTCCTTCCTTCTCCCTCTCCCTCTTGTTCCAACCCTGTTCTCCCTTTCCTCTCCCAGGACTTTAAAACATCTTCAGATTATCCCCTACTCCCCCCCCCCCCGCCCCTCCCCACGTCAGTGTCTGGCTTTCCCTCTCCAGGGCAGAACATTTGATGTGATGAAAATACTTTGTGGAGATGAGGAGCCTGTGGGAGAGGCCTCAGCCATGCCAGCTGTTTCTTGAGAAATCGATGGTGCGCTTGTCTGTGCCCTTCGCCATGTAACATAGGCCCCATTCAGCAGAGACATTCTTCTGTGTGCATTTATGCCTCTGTGGGACTGCGGGGTGGGCGGCCTGTGGGGGGCGAGGGGGGCTGGGGGGGGAAATGAGGTCGGAATGGAGATGTGGGAGATGTGGAGGGCAGTGAGGGAGGGTCCCTGTGCTCTGAGTGCCAGGAAGTCATGAGACATTGCATCTGGAAGCTCTGAAGTTTGCTTGGACTTAGGGGACAGTTCGCTTGTGGCCATAAATGCAGAGAAGCCAAGCTCTTGCCAGGCCAGTTCTGGTCTGATATAAGTTCTGCGTGGTGTTTGTATCTAATCCCTCCGTAAACATACCATATATAGTCATGCTTGAGCTCGCTATAACACACATCACAGGGGAACCTCTCCTAATGCACAGATCCTCGGGCACTTAGAAGCAGGCTCAGGCTATTTCTGGTGTGCGGTGGCTTTTTTTTTTCCCCCTTTTTGGAGGGATAAGGAGGGGGCTTTTTTTTCCCTTCTTCACACTGTTTGAAACATGTTTCTGATCCTTGTGTGTTTGGCACCCTGAACACTGAAGAAACTGTACCATCACACGAGGGGGAACGGAATTCACTTCGTACATCTGTTTTAGCATAAAAACCTGGCTTTTCTTAGTATCTTTAACGCCACACACGGTTTGTGTTTTATGGGCCCCCGTCTTCAGCGGTTTGTTTTTGGAGCATCTTGTAACAGGGTGAGGGGCGCTCTCCCCTGTAACGTGTTGCTCGGAGGCCTGGGAGAAGGTGCTCTGGAGCCCTCCTGTTTCCTGTCGGGATCCTCCCTGCGCTGTTCTCCTGTGTTCCTTCCACCTTCCGATCGCCAGGGCAGAGCACGCAGCTCTCTGCAGAACTCAGGGCCGCCGTTTGCCACTTGGCAGGGCTGGGTCTGTGGAGCAGGGGACACAGGAGCTGGGAAGAAGAAAGAAATGCAGTGCGGTTGTTCCTCCCCCCCCCCCCCCTTGGAATACCTAGGACACAGCCCTTCGGCTTGTTGAAGTGAGCACTGGGAGGCATTTGTGGTTCAGATAAGAGACCTCTTCCTTTTCCTCCTCTTTTCCTTTCCTTCCTATCCCCCTCCCTCCAAAGGGTATTGCTTTTCTTCTCTGGTCACGTGTATAGATAACCCTTGAAAGAAAGGTGTTTTGCGGCGCTGGGATATTTGGGTATTCTGTGTAAAGAGACAAGATGGGCATTTTCTTTGCCTGGTGTCCTGTCATTGGCCTCATCACAGTGAATTATATCTGACTGTGTGACAGTTAATGGTACCATCCTTCCCGTTTCTTAAGCTGATAAGCCCCTTTCTGTCTGTCTCCATCAGGCCTCTTTGTTTGAGGAGTTCCTAATGCGGTAGAGGAACACAGTGACAGTTTTCTTGTTTACTGAAGTCTAAAGCACCTTCATTATGCTCTTTATCATATCTTTTTTTAGAACTTGATTCCTTTAGCATCTGCAATTGAATTGTTCCAAGTAGGACAAGTGACTGATAAATTAAAACTTCCTTAAAAATATCAGTGAGACCAGAAAAAATTTAAAAAAAATTTTTTAAGGCTATGTGTATTTACTTTAAACTATTAACAGTGCTTGGTAGATAATGTTCAGAGTAAGACATAGGGTCTGCCAGAGTACCAGTTGCCCATAGGGAAAGAGCAGTTGATTAGCTAGCTAGTATTCAGTCAACTTAAAAGTAATATATCATTTATGTGGAGGCCGCTTCTTTGGCATTCTTAAGTCCAGAATATTCAGCATGTGAGTGAGGGAGAAGGGGGGGGTGTGTTTGGGGTGGGGGACGGGGTATGCAAAATAAAACTTTCAAAGGCCATGCAGGTGTAGGAAGTCTTGGTGCTAACAGCCTATCCTTGAATCATGATGGTCCCCTGGGCCTGTACCTTAGCATTATTTATTTCTAATGTAAATACGGCCCTGACCACCTTGTCTCCCATTTTCTTCCATTTTCAAGTCAACAACAAATTAGAGGCCAAAGTTGGTGCTTGGGGGTGGAGAAAAGCCATCAGAAAGACACATTGACAGCAACAAGAAAGCATGTCAGCAAATGAGCAGAAGAATTGAAACAGCATGGCTGGTTACCCCTGGGGTAAACTGGGCATCGCTAACAGAGGAGATTCCTCTGTGTTATTTCTTACAACTGCGTGTGCATCCACAGTGATCTCAATAAAAATTTCAGTTAAGAAAAAAGCATGGCTGACTGAGGCCATGTGGTACAGGGGCAGAACTGAAATAGGGGGGATGTTACGCTAGTTTCCGAAGGCACCTTGTGTAATGGTTGTTCACTGTAATGATCCTGAGTCATCGCCCAAAAAAGTAATATTAATCATAACGTTGATTCACCATGCTCTGCTTAAGGAGATGGGGAAGTTTGAAAGGTACTTCAGAGTGATTTATACCCAGGAGTTTTATATGGAAAATTAATTTCTGAATACTTCCCCCTACAACTCCCCTCAGTGATGTGCACCTGCTTTATGAGTTAACATGAAGTGTTAGGATAAACCTTCTAGTATATTCATGAATATGCTTAAATAATACTTATTTTGCGCAAATGTGGGGGAGGGGAGCAGCACAATGCGTTAGCAGAATCAGATGATGTCCAAATACCATTACCAGGTTGTTCACCTGTATTCTTAATGTGGAGCAGTGTCTGCATGGCTCTTTTGGCCAGGAGGAACAATTCTAATTTGAAAAACTAAATGCTCGCTTGCCAGCAATTATTCCCTTTTAGGTTATTTGTTAAGTTCCTTCCTCTCCATAGCGCCATTTTGCAGATGGAAACTGCTGTGGCACTCCACGGAGATACACCAAAAATCTCTCTTGGTATCGTTAAGAATCTGGAGGACATTTTCATGGAAATCCCAGGATTGGAAAGCCCCCAGGGCAGCTAATACCTAGTAATGGTGCTCACGCATTTTGATTTTTTTATCTGCATGTGGCGTGTTGCTGGGACCTGAGTTTTAATAATCATACTCCTAAGTGCATTTAAATTAGCTTCTAATAGTAGTAGATTTCTTTAGGTCTTTTGTGCATTTTGATGTGTGGTAATGCACTTAACCTGAGTAAGATTGGTATAACCTTTTCTGCTTCTGAATCAAATAGGCTTCGTGAGTTTTGTTTTGCTAAGAGAAATTACTCCCTTTGAAAATGTAATTAGTTTTGTAATTTGGTCTTCTGCGTATCCATGGAAACTCTAGCTCCTGATAGCCACGCTGAAGGTGGAAAGTATTCTTTTATGGGTAGACGTTTGTGACTCTGTCAGGAAAGGGAAATACATGTGTGTGAACTTCATATAATAAGAATTAGTTCTCTGGATGTGAGACGCTCACAGCAGATGGAAAAGTAATAAAAAGCATTACTTCCCAGGAAGCAAGGAGCAGGTCTTTGTGCTGACTTTTTGGGGTGGAGACAGAGCAGGAGGGGTGTGGCACAGGGTGGAAGGGCTTGTGTCTTGTTCTGTGTGATCGAATCTGTGAAGTGACCCGTAGCTCCCTGCGAGGCTTAATTGGGGATGATGTGCTCACAGCATCCTCTGAGTGGGCGGGCCTCAAGGACAACTGTTGAGAGGTTGGGATGGTGGAGCTGGAGGTGCTGGGGAGGGAAACATCCAGGCCTAGATTTGAACAGCTGCTGGCTGCCCTGGAGATCAGCCTCCATGAATCACAGGCTCACAGGACTCATATGTGGGTCTGGAGGCTGAACATGAAGAAGGAAGCGGGCAGCTTTCAGTTAATACTCTGATGCCCCCAGAACACTTTAAAGGCCTAACAGAAATTTGGGCAGTTACTAGCATCTCAGTCCATAACGCTCATTGTCCGTTTGAAAGCATTTCCTCTTCACATAATCCTAATCCTTTATTTAAAGTAAATGCTGGGGCGGGGGGGGGGGGGTCTGCTTTAAAAGTTGACTAAAATAACTTTTGTTGGACATCAAGTATTTATAAGGGGAGGGGGTGTGGTGAGACCCAAAGAGAAGAATTTGATCAGTTGATTTAAAGTTGTTGGAGGATTGAAATGTGACTTGATTGCTGGTCTTATCCAGGATTTCGAGATTTCAAGGAAAAATGGACAATGCCTGCTTTTATCCGAGGGATTTGAGCAGTCATATGATCAGCAGACCAGCCCCCGGGAGCAGCAAGCAGCAGTCTCCTTACGGAGGCGAGGAGTCTGGAGAGAGGGAACTTCGGGGTGCAGGGGCAGTGCTGGTTTGGGAGTCCTTTAGCCAAGATTGGGTTGGGTCATGGCCTGGGTGCGCATGAAAGTTCCACATTGCAGAGACTTGCATTTGTATAGCCCAAGTTTTCTTGGGGTGCCCATTGGAGAGGCAGCAGCAGTGAGAGCAGAGGGGGGCAGCTTTGCTGGTGAGAACACTGCAATTCTCTGAGTGTAGAAGGTGGCCGCCAGGCTGGGGCAGCAGGATGGGTGGTGGAGAACCATCTTGTTAAGCAAATAACAGTCACACTCACATTGTCCTCATGCAGCCATGAACCTCTCTGGGCAGAAGTAAATGGAAAGGGGCTTCTGGTTATATGAAGCATAATGTTTATAAAAACCCCAGGAATTGACTTAGAGCTTGATTCTCTCAGCTTGAACCTGACTATGGAAGAAAGAAACTGAGCAAGTTAGACTCTAAAAATCGCATGAGATCGCTTTTATATGGCTTTCATTTTCTAAATGTGGATGTTCCTATTATGTTTCTCTCATAGATGCGCACACAGTAACTCATCTCACATCCAGCGTCATAAAATGAACTTGCTAAATTAATAGGGGTTTCCAGGGGTCTTCCAGGAGAGTACTTGCAAGATGTGATGCTGAGTTCCTTTAGCTCTGTGATTATTAATAAATCCACCTATCGTTGAACTCCACGTTATTCCTGTTCTCTCTGATGTCCTAACAGAGTATCCTGCGGTGTTGGCTCCTTAATGAAAAGTGAAGAAGTAACCCTATTTTAGGGTCTATGTGATACTTTATCGGTTTCTCTAATGTCTTAAAGGTAATGTGTTGTACGATATTTTTTTTAAAAGAGATGTTTAAGTTTTCAGGTTTTCATTTTTTAAAATGACTTTTTCATATCTCCTAAAAGAACTGAAAAAAGAAAGAAAAATTCATTCACCAAGAAAACCCCACCAGTTTGCTGAATAGCTTTGAGTGTTGGGGCCTTTTTAAATTATTTTCAACTCTGATTTTACAGCTGAGTTATAATATGTGACCAAATGCATTACATGAGTGTTTACCTCCTTTTTTTTTTTTCTCTCTCCCGTTTTGGCCACATGAAGGTACCTAAAGAGATGGAATGTGCCACACCCCAAGAATGAGGCACTCTAGGGGCCTCAGAACTTGAGAAGGCCAGAAGCAGCAGCTTAGCCTCGCCTGTGCTAAGTGGGGAGCAGAGAGCCACTGAGCTCCTTCGAGAAGAGTTTTAAAATGTGTGTGTGTGTGTGTGTGTGTGTGTGTACACCCAGAGGGGTGGTTCTCCTGCCCTCTGTAGAAAGAGGGAGAATTCTAGCCAGAAGTCTCCCCACCATTGAGATCCATTGTAGATCCCACCCAGCTGAACTTGTCCTCACAGAGGACCCTCCAGAGAAGTGCTGTTTTTTTGCTCTTTAGACCAGGAAGGGCTTATATGATGGTGTTACCTGTTTTTAAATTCTCTCTCCCCAATTTTTTTTTTTCTTTAAACCTGTGTATTTCTCTCTCTTGTTGAGTTCTAGATTACGCTTTGTTTCGGCTGTGTGTGCATCTGGCATTTTTAGGAGATGAGAATTTTTATGGTGTTCGGTTCCACACCGTCCAAAAGGTTGTATGTTGCGGGCATTATCAGCCTGTTGAATCACACATTTTCCTAGGTTGACTAGAAATCATCTTTTAAGAGTCGTTTTGTGGTTAAATGGTGATGGTTTTACTTAAAGAGCTCGCCTTATTTCATTTGGGCAAAATACATTATCAGTTCACACATGATTTAATAAATAAAATTGGAACCCTTTCTTCTTGGCCAGCCTTTTAGAATCAGAGGATTCCAGGAGTGTAAGTGTGTGCGTTTTTGTTTCATGGGGCTCTTGATCTGAAGCCTTCGGGGTATTTACTGTCCACGTTTTTGGTACTTCTTATCATAGTTAGCTTTCTAAATTGTTGGCAACTGTTAGATAATCATGTTGCGATGAAGAATTTTAAAATTTGGTGAGGTTAAAAACAAAACAAAACTCCCCTATTTCGATGGATTGTAGTGAATGACAATAGGGTAGAAATCCTAGCTAACTGACTTGATTATAAAAGACCTCACATCCGTGTTTGACAGGTTGTCCTTAATAAGACTGATGGGGAGGTTCTTTCCATAACCACTTGTCTTAGGTTAGGCTCAGCTGTGCTGAAGCATGAAACGAACTTGAAAATCTCAGGGGCTCAACCCGGGCGCCGTCATTTCTTATTCATGTGAGATTGGTGCAGGCCTAGCAGCTCGGTCGTGTGGCTCCCTTTGGGGCAGTGGCCCAGGGATCCAGGCCACGCTCATCTTCTCGCTGCGCTGCCGTCACCCATCCTTCCCGGTGGCCCCAGGAAGGCAGGAGCTTGCAGGTCACATGGCATGCTAAAGAGCTTCAGCCTGGAGCCCATCGGCCAGAACTTGTCATGGGGTTGGCCACATGCCCTGCAGAGGTATAGGGGTGCCGGGCAGCATGGAAGAGCACACGGCTGTTCTCTGAGCGGGATGCTTTGCCACAGGCGTCTTCGCTACTCCCCTTTGCTTACTGGGTACATAATAAACTAGGTAAGGCTTAGGCCCCGAAACGTGGCATGGAAGGCGTTAACTGTGCCAGTGAGTGGTGGCTCTCCAGGCGTGATCCCCAGGCCAGCAGCATCAGCATCACCTGGGAACTTGTTCAAAAGGCAGATTCTTGGGCCCCACCCCAGACCTCGCGAATCAGGAATTCTGGAGAGGATCCCCAGACCTCAGTGACAGTGAGCTCTGTAGGTTCATGGGCAAGTGTGAGGACCATTGCCCTGGATGAGTGGCATGTCTTTGGAACCCGTTGAACTGATAATTAGTGAATCAACCCCGACGTGCCGATCCGCCCTTGCTAGTGTGTTTGTGCAGCAGACGTATGTTCAGGGCTGAGCACCTATATGATAATAGCAAGCACTTGGAGAGTTGGCAGTGGACGCCCCAGACTGTGTGAAAGCACTTAGCAGATCTAACTCAGACATTCCTCACAACAGCCATCAGACGAGGAGACTGAGGCAGAGGGACGTGCCGTAGCCGTCTCGGGGCAGTGTCACAAGGTCAAGCCACATACCACGGCGGGCAAGCGGAAGAGGTGGGATTTGAACCCAGGAAATGTGGCTGGTGAGTCCACTCCTTAACTGCTGTGCCGTTCTGCCTGCCGATCTCCGGGTGGTAGCCCAGGCGGCCCTGCGGTGGCTCTTCTCTTTTTCTTGGAGACAGTCTGTCAGAATTAGCAGGAAGTGTGGCGTGTCGGTGGCAGTTCCCATTACCAGCGTGAAGCCCCCTCACCGGCAGCTTCGGTCGTTGGTGGTTTACGCATGTGGCAGGCTGCCCGCCGCGTGGACCAGCGCTGGAGATGCATGGCTGGGCAGCAGGTGCCCAACCGTGTAAAACTGAACGGTGACAGGACGGGGTTGTTGGGGCTGGAGCCCAGTGGCTGCCGAGAAGCATCTTCTCAGAGGGAGGTAGCCTGGCCCCACCACAAGCACATTTTCTCCAGCTAACCCTTGCATAAGCTTCGGGCGTAGGAGAGATTCTTCTCAGGCCCTTTCCCATCCTCATCTCTCCCTGAGGTGCTCCTCTGAGGCTTCACTCCACAAGGTGGTCTGAAGAGCTTTCTGTTCAGTGTTCATGATCAGGACTTGAATTATAATAGAGGGAAGCGTGTTTTTCCTTCCCAAGAAAACCGATGAAAGGATTCCCCTCCTTCCACCTGGAATATTCAGGAAGATTTAGATGGATCAAATCTTTCCAATTTTGAACTGATGGAAAAGGCTTTTCCAAATGTCACCGAGAGCTGCTTCGCAAGCGGTGCTGTTCCCTTGCATCCTTTAAAAGTTGTTAATGATTAACTGTCTTTTCCCTCTCCCAGGTGGGTCTGTTGTTTGTCTCGTTGAGGTGTACTTTGCTGGCCCCTGCACTTCTTGCCTTCTTTGTCTCCTGTGCTCAGCAGGCTAGAACCGAGCAGACTCCTTGGCAGCCCTGCCCAGGCCGGCACCAGCTTTGACTCTAGGTAGAGGATAAAGATAGCATCACCCCTTTCGGTTTTCGTGTTGGCTGGGAACAGCTGCTACGCTTTGTATAGCTCTGAACATAACATTTCATTCCAGAATTGCTGAAATTTTTAGTTTCCTGCAAGCCAGGGCTTAACCACGGGGTTTTTCACATTCAGGCTTAAGAGTCTAGAATCTTCCTTTAAGAAACAGTTGCTTGTCTAGGAGTTTGGTAATGTAGAGAACAGAGATTGGGGGGGAGGGCTGTTTTGCCTACATTGTTTTATTAAAGATCCCGTTCCTTCCTTCCCTCTCTCTCACTTCGGATGGTTTAATTTGCTTAGGTACTCTAACAGAGGTGTGGATAATTGAAGTAAATCTTGAGTCAGATCTAAACAAAAGAAGAAAGAAGTGACCTAAAAAGAGCAACTGAACTCAGCTAATTGAATCACAGGGTCTGCGTGCATTTGCCCAGACCAGCTTACCCTGGGAGAAGGACGGCGGACCCCTGTGCTGGTGGAGGGCTGTGTCCTTCATAATCCGCTCCTGTGGGTCCCTTGCGATTTCCCGGCTGCATTCCGCACTGAGGCGCATCTGGGTTAGAAGTTCAGCCTGGGGGGCGGAAAACCCCATGAAAGCCATTTTGGGTTGGGCGTTTGGAAAATATTCTCTCTCCCCTCGACCTGGTGCCCTTGGTGTTTGTAGGTAGGATCCCACTTGTTTACTGTCCAGGAGAGCAGCTGTGTGTGTGAATTGGGCATCTGTTGGGAGAACCCTGACAGGCTCGCCTCAAATAGCTGGAATAAAAGATGCCACCGTTTGAAATAACATGGTTTTCCTTCCTGCTCTTCAGCCAGCTGTCCACAGTGGGGAACAGGATGCCAGACTCACCCTGAGTGGGAGCCCAGTCTTACTCCAGAGCACCTCCAGATCACGATCACGTGGTTGTAAATACCTAAGCTAACAGAGAGCCACCCCCCCCCCTTCAGCGTCATTGTCCCTGGCTGTCCCTGTGCTGGGCTGGCCGCTGGGGAGGCCTTTATTTATCTCTGCCACTGTGCTCCCTCCCACCAGCTCCCTGGGGCCCTTTGCTCCTTAAACCATCAATTCCCCTTTTCTCTTCCTCCTCACAGCATATGACCCCCTGCCTGTTTTCTTGAGATTACTAATCAGTAAAATATCTGAGTGCCTACTGTGTGCTCCAGATTAAGTTCATGCAGCTGTGAGCTTCCTTGAGCACCCCCTCAGATGGTTCCTTTCTGTGTTTTTCATCTTCCCAGGCTCGGAAGGGTCCTGTGGCTGCATTGCTGCTGCTTTCACATTGATTTGGACACCACACCCTGCTCCTTCCTGGGGACCTCATTCCTGCCAGCCCTTTTTCCTGTCTCTGTGGCGTAACCCTGGACCCTCTTTGCTCTGACTCCGGGCTCACCCAGCGCAGGCCCTGCCTCTCTGCGGAGGGGTGGCTCCCATGTGCACCCATAAGCTCCCATTCTCACCTCTGTGCTAATCCCGTAGTACCCAGACCTGCCCTTCTGATTCCTGCCATTTCTTCACTTAGCCTGACTGCCTTCACCCCCCAAACCTTCTTCCCAGTCATCATCCCAGGGCGGCAGGAAATCTAGCCCATGGCTCTTGCCACATACCCCCTGACCCCCTCTGCTCCTCCGTTGTGTACCCAGCCTGCCTACATCTCTCCGCGTTTCATTTGTTCCAGTTTCTAGTCAGGCCTCCCTCCCCTGCAGTCCCGTTCCATGTTCGAACAGGTTCTCTGAAAACTGACATCATCTTCTCTGCCTACACCGAGCCCGCAGCCCCGCTGCCCCAGCTCCCCGCACCTCACCCCCACACACCCTCTGTCAGCCGGACTTGGCTCCGGGGCTTCTCGGGGTCCGTTCTGCATCTGGGCTCCTTGCAGCCTCGCTTCTCCCTCTCACACCCCTGTGCTCACGTACGCCAGTGTTTCCCCTGGACTTAAAGTTAGTATGACATAGACGGCACTTAATTTTCTTACCTTCTCATCGCTGCTGCTTTCTCTCACCCAGGTGGTGAGTTTCTAGAACACCCCCAACCACGCCAAGTCTAGTGGTAGAGCCTGGTTACCAGTTGAGGTAACCAATAAGTGCATTTTTATCATCACGCAGCATTTGAGGGCCTCGGCGGGGGGGGGCGGATATTGTTCCCTCCAAATCAGTTGAAAGCTGATGGCAGCTCCCATTGGTTAATTTTTTCAGACAAGTTTGTTTCGTTTCCTTTTAACCTCTGACAGCTTGAAGACCAGAAAAAAAAAAAATTCACCTTCAAAGGCTACAGAGGAAACAAGGACCAAGCCAGCCCCCTTCGCCCCATACCGTTTCGTCCGTCTCTTTTCCCACTCCCCTGGTTATGACTCTTGAATTTTATAGTTGATATAATCCTCCCGTTTACAGCCACTTTATTTTATTTATGCATTGCAATTTAAGTAAGGACTATTTGGTGCATAGAAGGACTCAGTTTCAATTCTTCGCTTCTATTTAAAAGGCTCAGTAATGCCATTACTTTTTGTTAATTGCAACACAAACATCCTCCTGGAGACCACCCTCTATTCTGGGACCTCTTTGAGAGTCCCAGGAATTGCTAGTGTTTGGGCCACATTTACACCTCTCCGTGGATCTTACAGAAAACCTCCTCGGTGCCTTTGATGGCCTAGAGGGGGTGGTAACAGGCACTCAGAAAGTTTAACAGAATAGTCAGCATCAGGGAACTAACTTGGTTCCAGCAGCCGGCTCTTCCTGGAGTAATTGGGGCAACAGAACAAAAACGTAAATGCAGTGACAGAAATGGGGATTCCCATGATCTCTCCCCAACCCTCTTTTTGTAGGGTGAATTCTGTTCTAAAATTGTAACTGTTTGTAGTAGGCATGGGGAGATCGTTTGGGGGATTGATTTCACTCACTTTTATTAAGTCACTACCATGTATTACCTGACTGACCTCATCTCCACAAGAAAAAGGAACATTTGAAAATCGGATCAAATTTATGGACTCTTCCCCCAACAATGAATACCACAGATTTTATGTACAGTTTCAAGGATATGAATCTTTTTAAATTTTTTATTTAAATTCAATTTAATTAACATGTACTGTATTATTAGTTTCAGAGGGAGGATTCAGTGATTAATCGGGCGTATGACACCCAGTGCTCATTCCATCACGTGTCCTTCAAGGGTATGAATCTTGTACTTGTCTGTAGAATGGGGCTTATCAGTCTGAGCATCTCACCCCTTCATCAGCCCATGCTTGCTTAGAGTGAACTGAACAGACGCCTCCTATGTGCCAGGCCCTGGGCTATGACTAAAGATACATAAATTGGGGGAGGGAGGCAGGGGAACAGTTTCATATTTAAGAGGGAATGCTGTCTATTTTCTTTTTTTGTATATTAAAAAAATTAATTAGAAAAATCAAGTTTATAATGATACTAAATTATATGTTTCTCTTTAAAAAATCACCATATTCCCATGAGCCATATCTCATTTCTGGTTGCATCTTCCAGACTTTGTCCATAAATACATGATCATACTGCAGAATGCTCAAAGGTACTGACTTGCTTTTTAAACTTGATCTGATTTTGTAACATTTTCCCATGTTTGTACACATTGACCTTCATGTTGGAGGTGGGACCAGGTCTGAGCAGGTTTGGGGTAGATGGGGCAGGGTGGTGATGACTCACTGCGAAGAACTCATTCTGGCTTGGGAGATGTCCCTCTGTGGTTGGTTTCATGGGTGATTTCCCTTTATGCATTGAAACTCGGATAAACACCGGGAAGAATGAAGACTCATAGCAGAGTATATTACTTCTGGGATCAGCTCACTCCCTTCTTATGCCTGCAGGTAAAACCATACCAGATCATCTTTATTCCTGCTCTAGGGCTTAAAAACCCCAGGAAGCAAACAAATGAAGGACAACAATCTAGTAACCCAAGATTACTGGAGGAAAAAAAATACCATAAACCTATGCTGTCCAGTACAACAGCTGGTAGCCACATGTGGCTATTTAAATTTAAGTTAAACTTAAGTAAAATTTAAAAATGGAGTTCCTCAGTTACTTTAGTCTCTGTTCAAGTGCTCAGTGGCCACGTGGGGTTAGCGGTTACCATATTGGGCCTCACAGGTAGAGGCCATTTTCATTGTTGGAGAACTTTCACCTGGACTTCACTGCTCCAGATCCTATCGGTTCCATAGAATGTTTCCCCCAGTATCTAACATGTGAGTTTTATATGATAGGCTCTTGGAAAGAGAGGAGGGTGGATTTTGTTTTTCTCTTGTTTTACATGTGGTACAGTTTTGTGTAGACTTGTAACCTGGGAGTTAAGGCTCTTTGTGCCCTTCCCCCCACATCAGCAGCTTATGTCAGGGTTCATTAGCACAGTCAATTTGACAATGAATAGTTCTGTTTACATGGCTGCATATGTTATGTATTCCATTCAGGCCCGAATGTTTCATCTTCCCGTGCCTGGCAGCCCCCTGCCCTCCTTTCCCACCTCCTCCAGAACCTTCTTTTTTCCCATCTGCTCCTTTTCTGGCTCTGGTCATGTGAGGTTTTCTCTGGAGCAGATCTTTTCTCTTAATCCTGCTACTGAATAACCAGTCCCTTCCTGCCGCACTCTCTTTATGCTGTCCTTGTACTGGGGATTTTTTTCTGCATCTCCGTTAACTGCCTTGCCACCCACTCTGTCGCCAGTGCAGGAAGCCCAGCATCCCCCTGGTCCTCATCCTCACTCGCCGGCTAGGTCCGGCCCTGGGTGATGTCTTCCTGGATCCCACGCGCCTCCTATCTGCCCCTTGTATTGACAGTGGCCTCCTGACTGGGTTATGCGCCTCTAATTGTCCATTTCTTAAACTACTGCCAAGAGCTTTTAAAAATACGAATATGATTATTTCATCTCAGTATTTTTTTTTAAAGGAGGGGGTGGACCTTCAGTGGGTTCTCACAGCCACAGGATGAAGTCCATCCCCTGTGGATGGAACTTTGACACCAGCACAGTTTTGCCACCCTGTCTTTGCCCTTTGCCCCACTCCACTCTCCCTCCTTTCAAACGAGGCACTGGTATATAGTCTGGTGGCTCGCAAGGGTTTTGTTTTCAGGGGCCAGAAAGTCAAGGTAAAACTTTGGCAGGTAGACACAGGGGATGGCCTTTTTTTTTTCTTTTGCCAAAAATAAATCACCATTAATAACCAGTCTCAACCATCTCCTATGCTTATCGTCTCATTTTAAAAGGAGGCACCTGAACCTTGGAAAATAATACGTTCAGCTTTGTGAGTATCTCAGCAAATCGTCTGCTTTTTCTTGTTTCACTCAAGAAGGGGGAAAATGTAGGCACGGAGCAGCCAGTGCTTTCGTGACACCAGGGACCATGCAGACCTTCTTGGGTCTCCACGCATTTCCTAATTGGAACGCCCTGTCCTCGGAAAGCCGGGAGCTTCTTTAAGCTCATGTTTGCTTCTGCCCTACTTCCCTCACACTTGATGACTTGCCTCGGGAACCTTGCAGCCCTAAAGTGCTTGGCTCATGATTCGCTTTCCCTTGGATTGGAATTTATCTCCTTGTGCCCTGTCTCCTCGATCTCTAGGCCGGGGGCTCTGTTGTGCAGCTCCTGGTAGTTCTCACATCTGGGACCTTCGTAGACGAACATCTGAGAATGGCCACCATCCTGTTCAGGTTTTCCACACTGATAACCAAATCTCACCCTGCGTCCAGGGCACAAAGAGAGTATAGAACATCTTCAACAATGAATTTTAACCCTTTGCAGAGAACGCACATTTTCTGTGGACTCTCCTGGGCTTTGGCCTGGGTTCATGGAAAGCAGCAAGGGTGGGCCTAGAAGTCGGACCCCAGGAGACTAAGGAGACTCATTTTTTTAAAGTTGAAACCTACCTGTCTGGTGGCTGAAGCCATAGAAGTGATAAAATACAGAGAAGCTGCGAAAGTTCTAAGCCTGGCAACTTTGACGGATTAATGCGTCCCTTGTTTTTTTCTTTCTCCAAGCTAAAAAAATTTAAAGGAGCATTTGCCTAACGCGAATAATCGCATTTGACTATAAATTTGGGTTGCATAGCATACATGGCTCGCACCAGTAGCACAGTACTTTTGAGATCTTTATGTCAGATAGAACTGGAATTACTTTGCATATCTGTCTTCCCAACTCTAGGCCTGTTGAATGAATCTCAGCTGATAGGGTAAAAAAAAAAGTTATCACAATTAGGAGCTTCTTGTGGGTGAAACCTGAAAGGATTATTCTTGCCTTGGCCAGAGCATAACGTTAGTTAGGGGTTAACTATAAGGACTAAAGAGATGGTAAAGGTTTTTTCCCCCCACATCTCTTTCTTGCAAACAGCATTTTTCCTGTAGTCAGGTAGCAAATCGTTGTATAATGTTTTAGGCCTTTCTCCCCTCCCTGCCTTAGGAAAACTCTGTTTTCAGATTGGGAACATGCCAGGATGTCACTGGCCTCTAAAAGAGTTTATAGAAAAGTGTCAGTTACAATTCCAAATCTGTTAACTAACCGGGGCCATGCTCTGGACTTATATTTTGACTTCTGCGTTGTAGTTATGGGGCCGGCAGAGCATGAAATTGGGTTTGTGTGAACACGAGCATGCCTGGGTGTAGGGGACTGCGTTTTCTTTCCAGAATTGTAATGAAGCATCTGAAAAGGTCTCTGAGAAAGTTTCCTCGGGCATATTCAGTGAGCAGGGTAGATGCCCTTGTTTCGCAAGTTTTCGCTTCTCTTTGTCTGTACAGGTTGTTCTGACTTCATGGCTGGGAGGAAACAGAGGACGTTGCAGAGTGTCTGCTGTTTGGCCCGTGGGGCCGAGCCAGGGAGCTGGCTCCTGTTCTCCAACAGGCCGGCGACAGGGCTGAGCCCTGTGGCAGCGAGAGAGGGGCCACAGAGAGTGCAGCCTCCTGAGTTTTGCATGGGGACCGCGTGGCTGAGCTGCTCTCTGAACACTGTTGTTTATTATCTGTGCCTCATAAAGAGAGATCCTTAAAATACTGGCTCCGTCTTGGAGTGATGGCACAGAAATTTGTGTTGCAAATGTAACGTATAGCCTGGCTTCCGTCACTCATTGGCCACCGTTTTATCCATGGCCATGCTTACCGTCATCCCTCCACTGCCTGCCTCCCTCCCCCTGTCCCCCAACCCTCTTCCCTGGGAGATTGTGAGGGGCTAAGGGGTTACTTAGGCAAGGAAGTTTTTCTTCTTTTTAGTTGACTTTGTAAAGATTTTTCCTGTACTCCAGGAACTCTGGTGGACTGTTTGAAACATCTGATATTATCGTTCTCTGAAACCATTAACCTCACATATGCTGGTGTGATGCTGAGAAAATGGAACTCCTGGCCTCAAATGGCAGGGAGTCGAGGTCCTCTGTGCTCTGATGGGTGAACTCCTTCTGGTCATTCCATCCCATAAGTGGCACGTGGTCCCACAACTGCCTTAATCTGCTACGAAATGGGAGTCTGCTGCCATGGCCAGCCTTGGACGTTCACAGGAATGCTCACCGCGTTCGGCAGCAGGTGGAAGTGCTTTTGAGCCGGGACCTGTGCCTCCCAGTGGAGCTGAGTCTCATCCACAGAGTTAGGCCTGGAAGGACATCAGAGGTCATGGCCTGTCCTCACTCTCCAGACGAGGGGTGCAGTGTATTCCAGGCTTATGCAAGGAAGCACGTGGCATACCGCTCAGTGTCCTGGTGGCTAAAGGATGGGATTAAATGCCGCTGAATTATTAGAATAATAACAGTGTAAACTCAGAGTTTAACTTGAGCTACTGTAAGTAACATCTGGGGTTTGTGGACTGATGAAAGTGGCTCCTGATTTGCTGCAGACAAGAAGCAAATACATACATGAGCCTGGAAAGTGAGGTCTCTTTCTTGGAAGCAGTAAGCCTCCCACACCGAGGCACGAGGAGTCCTGGTACATTGGACTTGGAGGCTTTCAAGGTTGGAGCTGAAATGGATGCTGGGTAGGTGTTGCTGAGGCATCGTTCCAAGGTTCTGGAGGCCAGTAATATTTTAAACAAGTCAAACAGCCCCTCGGCGGGCGCTTCAGGAAATCCAGCCCTTGGCTTCACGTGGTTGCGTGGTCAGCGGGAGATAAAAGGGCGGACTGTTGGAGGCGAGGCCCCTCCTATCACTGGATGGCAAACTGTTAAGGAAAGATAAAAGGAAAGAGTAGGGTGTGCTTTTTGAACAACACGAGGGTGCCTTTATCACAGGCATTCAAGTAAAATGAAACGGGTAAGAGGAGGGATCCTCATATGACTGCAGGTGGGCTTGAAGACTCTATTCGAGAAACGGGACGTGGTTTCACAGCACACTAAAAGAATTTTGTGTCAGAATACGGGCAGAGGCCAGTCTTTTTTCAGCTGAAACCCCCACTTGACTGGGAATGTTTGTGCTCTACGCTACCTGAGTTAATCGGGCGTGCGCTGGGGTCGCTAAGCCTTGTGCACCAGACACTTTCCCTGTGGGGGGTGTCTCACCCATGGGGACCCGAGGGATGCGTCCGGCCCTTCTGGGGCTGAGCAGACGTGCAGAATGGTCCTGCACGCCGTGTGCCCTGGTCTCCCAGTCTGCCAGCGAGGCCCAGGGCCCAGGACCCTGTCTCTGATTTCTCGCTGCTGGATCTCCTCTTAGGCTCACTGCTGGTGCTGGCTGAGTGCTCTCCCCTTTTGAGATCGTCCTTCCTGTTCTTTGTCACTTAGAAGGGAAGTTGAGGGGCTTGCAAAAGGTTCTTAGGGTCAGGGTGGGGCTTGTCTTGCGAGCGGAGTGCCCCCTGTGCGCTCAGATGCAAGCGAACAGTGCCCGGCGGCTCCTCAAGGCTGGGGCTGGGGGATGGCGCCACGTGGCACCTGCCTTCCTGGAGCCCCATCCTGCCCTGGAGTAGCTTTTTGGTTTGGGCTCAGCGAACTTAAAGAGAAACCACTTGCTAATGTTTTTGACTGGTTGGCTGGTGATAAACGCTTATCAACTGCTTATATCTTAGAGTATTTGTTTTTCTTCATAGACGTGGGGTGGATACTTTTCGTAGAGGCAAAAGTGAGGGGAAAAGACCATCCGTTAGAGGGCATAGAGGGCAGGCCACGAGCGCCTGGTAGCTTGGGCATAGTACAGTCATTCTCAGCTGACGGTTTGTAATGTCTGATCACCCACTGTGAAATATTGACCACAGCCGACCACTTTTCCAATGGGCGAGGAAAGATGTGATCTCCTTCCACTACTGCCTTCTCTGAGCGGTGAGGGTGGAAGCATTTCAGAACAACACTTTTGTCTCCCACAAAGTAATTTTGGTTTTATAAGGGCTGGTCCGCCTGAAATGGCCCCGAATTCTGGGAATCTGAAGCCCAGATCTGAGGTTACCCATCTGCCCTGAGGGGTGCTTATCCAGCTCCTCCTGGGGGCGGGGGTGGAGAATCCTATTTCTGCAGCCCCTTTACCCAAGCGTGTCTGAAAGGCCAGCCCCACAACCTCAGGGCCTGTGAAAGAGTTGCAGGATATTGCCTAAAACTCTCTGCAAACGGCTGCTGAACTTTACTCCAGCCTCCTCTGTCTCCAAGCTGTAAATGTGATTAAAGGCACCCAGACCCACTTCAGAGGAGTGTCTGGGGCGAGGGCTGGGTGTCAGCTGCGCTGCATTCAGGTTGCATAGCTGGGAGGGAAGAGGTGCTGAAGAGCTGGGGAAGAGGGAGCCAGGGCCCCGTGGAAGCCAGCAGTGCCACCAGCTTCCTTGATTAAGCAAATGCAAAGCTGCCCAGGATTTGTTTCAGCAGCGAACTGAAGCTGGAGGGGTTTTATTTCCTGCTCTCCCTACAACATTGCGAGTGCGCGTGGCAGCAGCTGCTCTGCCCCTTGTTCATGAGATTGCATTCGTGATAAGCTACATTATATTTCATCGTTAACCTTGGGGGCTGGAATGGAAATTTTTAAAGATCATCCAACTGACCCCGGCCGTGAAACCGTTGGCAACAGGGGAGGCCCATGGATGAATCTAGAAGATGGGGGGAGTTGGCCCAGGAGCCAGGGAAGCTGGGACATTGGGCGCTAAATGGCGTAACATCGATAGCTGGTGTTGGTGGGCGCTGTACCGCCTGTAAAGTGTCTTACTAAGTATTCCTTTGATTGATTTCTGTACCGTGAGAGCAGTGTGGCTAGCTTTGCTTTCCGGATGTGAGCCGAGGGTCAACTCCGCTGGTGGCAAGCTGAGCTTCAGTCCAAGATTTGAGACTCGGCGTCTTGCGCTTTTAAATCCTACTGCTGGAGTTTATTCTGCTCGGGCCTGTTTCTGAATCTTACAGGCTTAGGAGAAAGGGACCATCCTCTTCCTCTTCGATGTAGAGAATCTGAAAGTCAGAAGGATGACCTGATAGGGTCTCCCACCCACTGCAAAACTGAAGTTGTGGTTATTCGGCCTCTGCTTGCATATTTCCAGGGACAGCAAGCTCATTACGTTATTGGGGCCTCTTTCCATCTGTGGGCAGGGCTAGTTGTTCCAGAACTCTGGTATAAAGGATTATGGGGTCCCAGACCTGCTTCTTTGTGCAAATGTCATTCATGCTGTGGACACACACCCCTCCCATGTGCTAGGCCTTCAAGGTGTCTCCTATTCTTTCTCTTCCATGGGCTGAACATGTCCAGTTCCTTCAGTCATTTCTTGTCCCCCCCCCCCCCCACTTGGCTTTCCAGTGCTCATTGCCCTTCTCTGCATGGTTTTTCCATGATCATCGTTGTGGTGCAGAGGAAGGTGTAAGAATTTTGGAGTCGGACAACCCCAGGCTAGAATCCCGGCCCTGCCTCTTAGGAGCTGCCTAATAGCTAGCAAATAACCTCATCATTGCCCTAGATAAGGTTTGGGGAAGGGTTAAATGTATGTAAAGTACCTAACACCTTTTCCAGCCCAAAGGTCTATGTCACAGAGGGTTAATGCCCCCTAATTTATTAGGGAAGGAGGTACTCTGACAGACATGTAATTGGATGTACACTAGACTTCTGACATACCCTTATTTAAATCCTGTTTTCTATTTTAACAATAGTCTTCTTTTCTGTTTTTAAATTCCCTAGTCAAGGTGTGATGTGGGGGGGCCTCTCCCCACCCTTTCCTGATAAGCCCCTGGGCGGATCTTAGGGTGGGGTAGGGTGGGGGCTTCTGCATTCAGTCTCCTGCAGAGACATCTTCTGGTTTAGGCTTGAAGAGCCTTTCGTGCCCTGGGGGTAGGTGACGGTACCCGGTGGGTCCTATGAGCCTCTGCCCAGCTGGAGTGCTACCTCGGTTAGGCCCCCTTGGCTGCCCACCTCTTTCTCACCTGCTTTCTCAGGCAGAGAAGGGAACCAGGCACGTTTCTGCTAAGTTAGGGCAAGAACATTATAAAATACCAGATCCCAGTGGCCGGTTTAGGAAAAGCCTAGCTCACCTGGAGAGAGAGAGACGGGGCCAGGCCCCGTGGGCCAGTGGGGCCCCCACCTGGAAGGCCAGGACACTGGGGAGCAAATGGCTGCCGTGTGGCAGCTGGGATGTGGCTTCGCAAGTCTGGCGGTGGTTCGACCCTGTCAGTGAGACGTGCTCCCGGGAGAAGAGCTGCAAGGCGTGGAGCCCACTTCTTCATAGTCTCAGTGACCGACGGAGAAGCTTACAAGCCAGACTTTGCCCCACTTCCTCCCTCTAAAGAAGCCAAGAGCTCTGTGGAGAAATACAGGAAGAAGAGTAGGGTCCCACGGATGGTTTCATAAATGAGCATGTTCCAGAAAATCGGTCCATCTTTCCAGTGGTTCGTATTTCAGATAGTAAATTTAAGCTGACTTACGCAGCTACGTTTGGTAAGCAAGAACCCTGCTTTCCGAGGCAACGCGTGCCTCCCTGCCACAGGGGTATGTCCTGTAACCATCAAAGCGTCCAAGTGATTTTTATTTTTAAGAGAGAAGCTGCTTCCAGCATGGAACCTGTCACTCCCCTGAGCAGCTCCTTCTCCCCCGCCCCCCACTTTCCTGAATATTGAAATGGTCCTTTACCTGAGGACAGTGAACATTCCTTGTGGAGGGTCAGCAGCCTGTGGTATTCCTGGTGTCCACGGGGGCTCCTGAAACGTGATCAGTGAGGGGCAGCCGCTGGATGCTGACGGAATGATCTCTGCGTGGGTTTTCCCTCTCCATCCGACGGTCCCATTAAGAGACTGCTGGAGACCTTGAGCTCCTTCTGAGGCTGATAGGGCTTCTTTAGGGTTGCCTTCCCTCGGGGCTGTCCCGCCTGACCGGTCCTCCCACCTGCCCTCTTCAGGGCGCACAGACTGCCAGTGAGCAGCAGAGACATTGGCGGGGCCCATCAGGGTGTCCAGGACCATCAGAAGTCCTGGCTGCAGGGCTGGACTGTGGAGAACATCCCACAGCACCCTTTCTGGGAGTGACAGCTTGGGGAATGCCATTTGCTGGAGAGATAGCTTTGAGGTTCCAGAGTTTCCCCGGGGCCAGGCTGAGTGGTTTTGCTTCCCGAGCACTGCAGGCTGGCCCTCCCTTGTCTGAAGTTCACATCTGACGTGTTCCCCGTTCCTGAGCAGCTAAAATAGGTCCTGAATAGATTACCCCCCCCCCCCACAGACACACGTACCTTCCTTCCTTCCTTTCTTTGCACTCATTTCATTCACTCATGCAAAGTGTGAATACAGCTAAAATGAGAACCGAGATCAGAGTTTCTAGCGCCTTGATTTTTGCTCTGGGGCTGTGATAAAACAGTGGCTCCTTCCAAATCCTCCCAGAAGGGAAGTTTGTCAGGGAGATCCTTGGTTTTGTGTCAGCCTTCTTCCAGAATTCTCCATAAAGATGAATGCTGGTTCTCAAGACGGCATCAGAATCCCCTGAGAGCCAATGTGCAGACCTCCCTGGAGGTATTTCTGACGTAGTTGGTCTGGAGCGGGGCCTGAGCATCTGTATTTCTTTTTCCTTTTAGTCTTATTGCAACATCCTCGATAGGAGCACTGTGTAAGCTTAAGGTGTACAGGATAATGACCTGACTTATATATATTGAGAATCGGTATTTCTAGCAAAGGTCTGTGATGCTGCCACATGGGGACCACACTTTGGGGTGGCCTGTGTGGGAGAGTCCGTAGTAGTTAACGCCTCACTGGCTGGATGAGACTGTGTGAGATTTCCTTTGCGTCGCGTTTACTTCATGTGTGCTCTGTGCAGTTCTGTCTACTTCCTCCCAACCCTCTGTGTTCCCCCTCTTCTGCCCTCCCCCACTACATCCCTCCCCCAGACACGTTGTTGGAACCCCAGGACCTGAAGGTGCAGGCTTCCTGTCAGAGCTCCCCTTGCTCCAGGCCTGTGTCTCCATCTGCATGGATGCAGAAGTGGCTTAGAGGACACAGGTGGCCTCTGAGCTCACATTGGTGGATGGATGCAGAAGTGGCTTAGAGGACACAGGTGGCCTCTGAGCTCACATTGGTGGATCAGTTGGATCCAGTCACTTGGGCAGACCTGGGCTGTACAGGATTTCAGGCAGAGCCTGGTGGCTTCCTTCCAGTTGCCTTCTCCTTCTAGAATTCAAGGGTGTAGAATGTGGAGGTTCCCCCCCACCCAATCCCTTTTGCACAGCAAGGGCAGTGAGTGCTTCCAAACTCCTGCCCTGTGCCGTGAACTTTTTAGTCTGGGGTGGAAGTCCGGTCATGCATCCTGCCAGAGGGAGGAAAACAGAGGTGAAGGTATGAGGAGGGAGCTCCTTTCCCTGCCTGGAAACAGGCAGAAATGCGAGGCCAGGTGCCGAGCAATCTGGAAGGGCAGAAATGACTCAGAATATGATTGTGACGAGTCAGAGAACGTGATTGAGGGAGTACATCTGTTCTCTCAAGCCCCGCGCCAGGGTTGCAGATTTTGTCCAGAAGAAACGTAGCAGCGTTTAGAAGCTGGATTCACTTTGCTCTATGACCGTGATCTTGGGGGCAGGTTGCTTAATCCCCTGCACCTTGGTTTTCTCATCTGTACGGTGGGACCAGTGCTCCTCGGGTGTGGCGAGGAGGATTCAATGAGATACTGCACTTAGCGTGTGGCAGGTAGTGTTCAGAACTCATTAGCGGCCATCATCATCATCATCATCAGTAGTATTAGTACTGATGTTGCAGAGTCAGGGTTTTATAACAGCTTCAGGAATTCCCTCAGTGGGAATGAAGGAGGCTTTGTGTGAAAGGTGGCCCCGAGGGATAGGATTGGAGGAGGGCAGCATGCAGACGTGCATTCTGGGGGAAGAAACTGAACAGAGAGGTCACCACGGGCAAGAAGGCCAGGCAGTAAACTAAGGCCAGAGTGTGGAGAGCTTTGAATGGCAGGTTAGAAGGTCTCACTACTTCCTGTCGTCTTGAGGGGATGGAAATGGGGGGGGGGGCGTGTTTTGGAGGCAGACCTCAGAAGACGGCCCAATGGGAAGGCCCACATACATGGTCCCCAGCGGGGAGGATGCAGAAGTGGCCAGAGCAGCTCGCGGTGCCCAGTTGTGCCCAGCCTGCTCGGGTGTTCCGTGTGACACTCCAAGGCCTCGTTTGACCAAAGCCCGTGCCAGTGAGGGGGGATGGTGACTTGCCTGGGTTGCCGCCCTGTGCAAGGCATAGGCTGAGCCCATCGCCAAGAAACACATCAACTTCCTGGAACTCATAGCCGTCATCGCAGCTGTCAGCCCTCACAGCACACACCAGGCTGTCCTGGTCAGAGGAGACGGTTTTGCCCCGAGCTTTGCAGGCCAGGGAGAATGGCCATCGCCATGGTGCGACATCCTGTCTCGTTCGGTTTTGTCCCCAGCCTAGCTGAGACTGAGGGAAGAGTGTTTTCCTTTCTGACTCAGCCCATTCTAAGAGAGACGTCCTTGCTGCTTGTAAAGCTCCCTAGTAGTAGCTCGAGCATTTTAGTGGCTGAATTCCTCACAACTCAGACCCTGTGAGCCTGTCCTGGGTTGGCCTGAACCGGCCAGCTAGACTGTTCACTAGGCTGTTCCAATCAGCGGGTCAACCATCCCAAGTATTCGTGGACGTCTGTAGGCTCAGCACTGCGGCTCTCCTGGCGCGGTGTTGTGAAGTTCCCTATTATAGCATCCGTGGACCTCTGCTGTCATCCTAGGCATCTAACTTACCCCATCTGTCCTTGCAGGCCTTTAGGACAGATTTTAGATTTCACCCAAGAATCCTCTGGTTTTCAGAAGCTGAGAAGCTTTGTTTCTAGACCATCTTCCCTTTTATCTTTCATCTCCCCTTTGCTATCTCATTGGACCTGGAGACAGGCTCCTTAATCTTTTCTTTCTGGCTTTACATAGCATTGTTCCTTATCTCCTCCGGGGGCAGGGGCTGGAGGCCGGC